>NW_025767643.1:0-332500 GCF_003918875.1 Haliotis rubra
AAGCAATAGATGTTGGTTGTTCTCGTATATACGATAAAGAAACAATAGCTGTTGGTTTTCCTCATATATATACGATAAAAAGGCAATATATGTTGGTTGTCCTCATATATACGATAAAGGTAATATATGTTGGTTGTTCTCATATATACGATAAAGGCAGTAGCTGTTGGTTGTCCTAATATATACGATAAATGCAATAGCTGTTGGTTGTCCTCATATATACGATAAGGGCAATAGCTGTTGGTTGTCCTCATATATACGATAAAGGCAATATGTGTTGGTTGTCCTCACGTATAAGAGAAAAAGCAATAGCTGTTGGTTGTCCTCATGTATAAAATAAAAAGCAATAGCTGTTGGTTGTCCTCATATATACGATAAAGGCAATAGCTGTTGGTTGTCCTCATATATACGATAAATGCAATAGCTTTTGTTTGTCCTCATATATACGATAAAGGCAATAGGTGTTGGTTGTCCTCATATATACGATAAAGGCAATAGCTGTTGGTTGTCCTCATATATACGATGAAGGCAATAGCTGTTGGTTGTCCTCATATATACGATAAAGGCAATAGCTGTTGGTTGTCCTCATATAAACGATAAAGGCAATAGCTGTTGGTTGTCCTCATATATACGATAAAAGCAATAGCTGTTGGTTGTCCTCGTGTATAAGATAAAAACCAATAGCTGTTGGTTGTCCTCATATATACGATAAAGGCAATAGCTGTTGGTTGTCCTCATATATACGATAAAGGCAATAGCTGTTGGTTGTCCTCATGTATAAGATAAATGCAATAGCTGTTGGTTGTCCTCATATACGAACACTGTTCTCATTGTGTTTTGTCGTTTGTGTAATTTGATTATTATATTTTTGTGTATCCGAAACGTTGTCGAACAATATCGCTTACAGTACTTAAAGCGGACTATCGGTTTACATCTAATTCCAATATTCTGACATAAAAATCCCTTTAGTGTACAGAACCTTCAATATGATGTGCACGGATTGCCATTGACCATACAGCATGGTTAGGTATATCGCATTTATTTGCCCCTAAATATAAATTTAGCAGCATTAAACATTGATATATTCAAATGTGTATGCTGATATGTCTCTGTCGTCAGCCGAGATGGACTTGGAATATGGGCATCCACTCTGTCAATACGTTCTTCCATTCTGTAACTAAAGTGTACTTCGATTAACAAATAAACCCAGCATCGATCCTCAAAATATTCTATAGCAATAAAATAGATTCCATATAACAAAAGCAAACATCGATTTATATTTTCTTCAAATAAGAATCTATTTGGAATTATTCCCGTGGACGTAATAGTCAATGAGACTTCATCCCGGTGTACACAGCCGTATGTCCCCACCCGCAGAGAGACAGCCAATCAACTCGCTGGAACTATCCACCGTGCTATAGACGTTAACGTCAGGTGACAACACGCGTCAGTGACGTTATCGACAATATCACCACGCTGATTTCACTCTGCAGGAAGTACGCTGATCGGCGTGTTGTTGGCTACATCTTATGTATTCGATCTTTTATCGTGTTTAAAGAGGATAGCATGGTAACGGCGCAAAATCAAATGTGACTGTCCATGGCTTATTTTTGTAGAATTTATCTTACATTTTATTAAATCATAATATTATTTAAAGGTTGTTTGTGGGAAATACAGACCAGCCCATTGCATGACATCGATGACTAATTTTGGGATCAAGACGCCTTTTTAATGTTATTCTTGAATACATTTACTCATTAATGTTAATTCTTTAAACTTTAAACAAACTTATCTCTTGAAATTAAAAACAATGGACCTAAAGAGGCCCTAACGATTTTGTATTTATGATTATGAGCTCATGTACTTAAATGCGCACTTGAAACAAATCCTGAGTTTATTGTGAAACTGTTGGCCATAAAATGACGTCGCTGGTATTGTTTCTAAGTGAATCACATTCAGTCGTCAAGCTGAGTGACATGAACCTTCAGGTGTAACAAACTGGAACTTACATAAATCAGGTAACCCTTCCTTCGCCCATGGAGACACAGAACGGTGGCAATAATAAGTCAATAACGACGCCACCTAAACCTTGCGTTAACCTAATGTAATACAGTTTGAAATACTTGGTTCTCGGGCAACCACAAAGCCGGCTATTATCCGGACCCAGCAGAGCTCACACAAGCCCACTCGGAGAACATCGGATTTACTTATCGGAAGAGTACCCTCGAAGGATTAAGACCTCGTCAACATGGCGGAACAAAAAGAAAATTCCATGCTCCCTTTACCACTAGGATTACAGTGGGGCTGGAATGATAACAGACTGGAAAGATTTTTACGACTGTATTAAACACACGTTCTATGTCATTGCTTGAACAACCGTGTCCTTAAGTCAGATAACCGGGTCGGCTGGTAATGCACCCCGATATTGAGTGTAAATAATATTGAGTGCGCGCACGGTTGTTCCTCAATTTAGAGTCGACATCAATCATCATTGATCAATTCTTCGAGTGTCTGTTTCAATTACACGGCTGCAGTAATATCTGACCTTCTGTTAGTGTGTTATCGTCAATGATATTTTCAAATGAATGCCGGTTGAGTCAATGTGGAGTTAAAATTGACGGAGTGATTAGCTGGATGTTATAGCAGTATCCATTCATTGTGAATGACCCAAACACATTTAGTTATTTAAATCCAAGCCAAACATACGAACGTGATTAAAGCATTTGCTCATGAAGACCAAGACCCAGGTTTGACTTCCTGGGTTTCAAACTCATTTTATAGTGTCTCCTGTGTTGATACTGTGAAAAACTGCTAGGACAGGAGTAAAACCACACTCACTCACTCATAACAAAAGTTTTTAAGCCAAAATATTGGACACACACACACACACGCTTGGTTCCTCTGATCTCTCGTCAGTCGTGACATGGCGATTGTGTCAAAACAAAAATGATTTCAGGCGAGTTTGGACTCCCTTTCGTAGGGTTGTCACGATATGCACGAGCATTTTAATTTTCATGAATGTCATACTGACCCTTTACCACGTCTGCCTTTGTAGGTGCGTTTGGTCGATATGTTTGTTCATCAGGAAACACACTGATGTTGGTAATAACTGTCATTTTGGATTGAAAACCGTGTTAACAAAACGGCACAATCATAATAAAAACACCACCTTGTAAGAAAAAACAACTGCATTTGGTTTTAAAGGTGACGTTTCTTTACGATTCAGTATATTATTGTACTCCTGCCAACCAGTTATTATTTGCACAACACTACATGAGGATCACACTAGATACCGTGCTTCCCACCCCAACAACCCATTATTCCCTAAGATACTAAACTAACATCACACAAGATGTCGCACCTCCAGCAACCAGTCATTACTTTTACAATACTACACGAGTTTCACACAAAATATCGTACTTTCATTAGCCATCTGTAAAATACTACACTAGAATAACATTTGACATCGTACTCCCACAAATCAGTTATCAATTGCAGTATTTGACACAAGGATCACACCAAGGTGTCCATCACATCTGTACACGATCTGTAGTAGCAGGATTATGTAGATCTGTAGTCGGGTAGAAGTCAAGTACACTTGTCTTGGTGCCCCTCGTTACTAGGTGCCCACAGGGAGGGTGAGGGCAATACGGCGTGTATCCCCCCGTGTTGACCTCCTGCCATTGTAGGGTCCTGGTTCTGTTACACTAGCGAGCACTGCTTGATATATCTACAAGAAAGGGATTATATTCATAAGAGCTTCCTGATTCTTGATTCAGCATTGCTTTTTTATCAGTCAGTTTCATCTTAGACTATCGGGGCTTGGTACAATGTTTGATAAGGAAGACGCACAGACCTAACGCGTTCGTCCTCGTTCGTATTTAGTGACTGAGGAAGGCGGCAAAACTAACAATTAGCATAAAACATGTTGATCCAGTCGAAGAGACACCCAACTATACAGAAATAGTATAAAACGGTACAGATTTTACTATGTTTTAGAACCCAAACAAACTATGTATTAATTTACACGAGTTTCGTTTCCACAATCTTTCTAACACAGGGGAATCAGAATTCTCGTGCGCAAAACGATGCTTTCGTTACGACTATCGAATGGATATGAGGGTACAGATCTTATTACGGGTTTAGATTGTCCACGAAATGTTTCACAACATCACACGAAGGGTACGGACAGAAACGAGAACACACGTAACGCACAAACAGAATTCTAGACAGCCCCCACACAGTGGTATGTACATAGCACTTGAATATTCCAGTGGCGTGTACCGTCATATCATAACTGAATCATTTGTTTACGGTTGCTAAGGAACTGAAGATCAGCTGACGATTAACAGTTTAAAGTCCTTGTCATATGTGTTGACCTGTGTTGTGGAGCGCCCTTGTGATGCCTTAATCTGTTAAAATAGCCACATGATGACCCACATAATGAGATAATCAAACAGGAATGGAGACAAATCATACACAAAATGTACGATATGAGCGTCACTAGAAGCCTTGATATCCTGTATCGCGACAATGGTCTACATAGTTACAATAACTCTGCTAGTTTCCTAAGGATTGTCATTACTGATAAAGAAACAATGCAACTCTTATCAACCCGAAACGGATCACCATGCACCAATTTTATTGATTTCAAGTCTTATTCCTAAATAGTTTTAACTGGTGTACTCTTGAAAAGTATTCATCCGTCACTACTTTCTGGTTAAGAGAGCTAAAGGTATCACAACAATTAATAATAAATTGTTCCGAAAAACAAATGTAGGTAAAGCTCAGTGTTATAACAAGACAGTTTAATTCCCACCCGTCTGCAAATGAGACAGGATACCCCCATTAGTATTCCGGGTAAGAATTCCCCAGCTTCCATGTGTGTCGTACAATCCAGGTGGTCAGACTCGATGACTTGATTGATTGACTGTTATTGTTTCCCGATGGCCTAATGGCTTTGTCTGGACATCCGTTACTGATCGCCACGGGAATAATGCTGACTCACCATACATCTACTTACCAGGGGCGTGGTCTAGTGGTTAATGCGTTTTCTCGTCACGCCCACTTCCCACATAGGTACAATGTGTGAAGCCCATTTCTGGTGTACCCCACCGTGATATAGTTCGAATAAAAGAGTCGTAAAACCATACTCTTTCACTCATCATAGAATAACGTATTGGTAATGGCTTTTTCTTACATGCGTTGGAATCCGTCATTATTGTGCGGTCTACATTTATTCTTCTCGAGGAAAGAACGACAATTACCAGAATTTAGAAACAAATAAAATGTTATATCAGGTATTATATAAAATCCAAATGAATGAATCAAGAAGTCTATTATATGTGTCCACGTTCCACGTATAAGTTGCGTTGTCTTGTAGTGGTCTGGGTTGTACTACCACGATATTACAACTATGAACATCAGAACATCATGAATATCAGTTTGAAGCTTATCGTTAGGCAAAATAATTTTCGTAAATACGTCATCAACACGATTCTAAATGTCCCTCTGTTCATCCTACTCATGCCATGTGCCCCTTGTTCCATGTTTCAGCGTTGCATTCAAACATTATCATCAAAACATTAGCAACTGTTATTAGAGGCTCAAAATATCTCAAACACGTGACTGATTCACCTAATTAATGTATTTGGTTTTTCACTCACTCCAAAACTCATGAGTAATGGTCAAAGTGTTGAAATCTTGCTGTGTTTGTAAATCATGTTTATGAATAATAACTCCCAAGTCATACTCCTAATCTGAAGTGCTCAAGCACTCATTTCCCGTGGCCTCCTGGACGGGGGCGCCATCGATCTGACACAGTGATACTGGATTATCCGCTCCAACTGGTTGAACATTCCTGGAGAGAATGGCTGCTGCTGTCTTGAATGGGAATGTTAGTTAACTACCTTTTATGATGAACTCGATGTGGTGGACAAACATCCCCAACACACAGCAAGCCATCGATTGACGGCGAAATTACTACTCTGTAATAGACTGGGAAGGAATGCAAGAAAACATTAAACATTATTTTATCATACTATTATACACTTAGGTACTGAGGTTGTTGGAAGCAGTTTATAATTATATGTATATGCTTGTGTATAAATGTAAAAGACATTTCTTCACAACGCGGTAGTGGAGAATGTCATCAGTGTTTGGGCTCAATTCAGATTCAATCCGTTATGTGAAACCGTAATGGCAACCTGTGATGTTTCATAACTGAATCCAGTGAGGGAATGAAATATAGTCAGATGTAAAGTATTTCAACATGTTATATTAATGCTTGCGGAAACTCCGAAACAGACGAGAGTGTACATCTTCAGAATCCATGGGAGAACGTATGGTGATGATATTAACCTAGGGTTACAGCAGAGATTAACCGAGGGGACGAACCTTGGATTCAAACCCACGACCAGAGTATACCGGCAGCCAAGGAACCAAAGGGACTGCTTGATTATCGAGGTCCTTTCATCGGATGTACAAACCGAAAAATCCCAAATACATTTCATATCAAAATATATAATGTTATATATTGCACATGTGATGCATTGCTTTGTATGTTCCTCAGGAAGCAGAGCTAGCGTTGCTGACCGGGCTGAGGTTCCTCCAAGCCGTGCCTCCACCAGACTGTCCCGACCCGGCACACAGGCCAGGATAGAAATAGATGAGGTATCCGGAGACGATGATTGTAACTTACTTGAAACATTGAAGCAATAATGTGATTCGTTTACTAAGGCACGAACGGTGTCCCGATATCACTATATTAGGTATATTAGAAGTCTACAAGTACAAATATAACAAACTGCCGGGCAAAAAATCACTACTCGTATGTTTGTTGATGGTGATATGGTAAATATGAAAAAATATTGCAATGGGTTTCGGGTGTCTTAATTCTGTTATTATGCTTCCAGTGTTTCCGCGACTGTTAGCTTATTAACGTTTTCATATTAACGTTTGTAATGTTAAAGTCCAGTTTTCAAGGTTGTTAACTTGCTTTTGCCCTCAGTTCACTTAGAGACTGTCAATGGTTGTCAAATTGCTTTAAAGGGAACTATCCCCATAGTCTGGTGCCCGATTCCTCTCGAACGACTAGAAGACTTGGGAAAGTGTGTCATTGTCTCTGTGAAACGAGCATAATCAGTAACTGCTAGGTTTGTATACAGACGTAAGTGTAAGTTGACAGACAAACGAAGTAGAAGTTCAATTACTTCATATGTTCTGGAGCAACCTCCCCACGATCCTTCTGTAATAGTGTTGTATGAGATACAATGTATATCTTAGATTGTAATAACAACTGGTTCATTAATCATCGAACGCAGGAACATTGTAAACCTATTCAAGTGATGAGATGCAACATGTACATTCGATCATGAACTCGCTAAATGCTTATGTTGGTATTAAGTCTGATTTTAGAAAATCTAGATCCTTATATTAAGGACCCGCCAGAGAACTATAAATTTAAAGATAACAATATTGTTCTGACCTCAGCTGGAGTCTTTGCTGAAAGAAAAGTTGAAAACCAACTACTACGAGGTCAGGAAAAGGTTCAAGGACAACGACCCTGAGGGCAAGGGCAATGTGTCAAGGTCAGTGTCCGGTTCCTGTGGAACAAATACCGTATTTTACCACACAAAATTACGCTTTTTAACTATGAAAGTACACCCCAGTCCACATGGACGTAGAATACATGATTGATATACAACAATATAGAACAAATTCTTCGATGTATTTCTGTGTATGTAGAATCGACGTTATACTCAACTTGACCTCCTTAATGTCATGATACTATCCCGGAATATAAGCCTGATATCCTTCAGAAGTTTGACTTTGTTCCCATTCCCAAAAGTCTGCGCTACTTTGATTCTGAACAGTTTAAAAAGTACTCTTGATTGTATTGCTACTTTTCAGAGAGGCATTCTGTCGTATACTGATGGTGGTTATCAACCGCCCAGTCAGCCAGTCTCAGTTCAACAGGCTGAGCGAGAGGATAGGCCTCAAGAACAAGAGCGTTGTCTCCTTCACCGAGTTCTTCAGTCACTTCCGAGATGTGCCTGGCGAATCGGACTATCCTCAGTGGATGGACCCCGTGAACAGGACAGACAGAGTCACCATGAGTGCTGCATCCGTCCACATGCACCTCAAGGAGAAGGCAAAGCAGAGGTACTTATACTTAGTAAATATAGTTACAATAAATATCTGCTACTGGCATAGTCGATTTACAATTGCCACTATACCATGAACGTGTGTTTCTGAATCTTTAGCCACTAGTGATGACACCAGGTGTTCGTCAAATGACGAGCGTATCCTGCTGCACCGATGGCACGAACACATGCAAAATCAAGTCAGTCGCTTACCCCGAGAATACCTGGAAAGGTCAAAATAAGAATTGAACTAGATATCAATTTGGTCACTATCCTCCGCGACAAAGTTTAGTTTTAATTCAGGTAAACGACTCAGAAATCTGAAGTGCCCAGTAATCTTACCATCATCTACAGTTGGTTACCTGTCCAAATAGGTATTGTCGCCGAGCTGTTGAGCTGATTTTGTTCTGAAGAATTCATCCGTGCCGAGTCATCGGTTGTACACAGAATTAGAATGTTATCGCCCGATACTGCTGCAGTTGTTGTTTTGAAATTGCATCCGCAGTTGAGTCTTGTGGAGATCTTTGACAGACATATATCTATCCCTCCTTTGGACCACATTTTATGCTTTTTAAGACTATGACATTCCAACCTATGTGTTAATCCACGCTTTCTACGTCCTAGATTCTTGGACGTTGCCGACATGTTCCCCCAGATGAACCCCGGCGGATCTGGCCGCATCCTGAAGCCCGAGTTCAAGCAGATGCTCAACAAGATGATGTTCTTCATGGAGGATGACGAGTTTGACAAACTGTGGATCAGGTAGTCGACCTCGCTCATCAGTGTTTACCCTTTGCATTAGAGTGATTTACAGAACCTGAGAATGCCGTTTATATGGAATAGTCATATCTAATGGATCTTACAATTTAGGAGATACCTAGGAACTCACAATAAGTCATGACATACAATCCACATGCTTGCAAAGGGTTTACTTAGAAACAAACCACAAGCCTGACGCTATCCCATAGACAGTTGGGTGAGAGTGCAACATTACCACAACTATATCACAGCGACATGTTATTTTAGTCTGGCGTGGACATATGAGTATGAGAAACGATCACGGGGCAAAATGATGACAAACCAATCAGGTCACACATTTTACCATCTGATCTTCATGCAGATAATATGCGGCATAAAGCAATCTTTCCTCATTCACTCATGCTGATAAACTCTGTTCACTATAGTGAGTGAGTGAGTGAGTATCGTTTTACGCCGCTTTTAGCAATATTCCAGCAATATCACGGCGGGGGACACCAGAAATGCTGTTTACTATAAGATCACCACTATCCACGTGACCTATTACAGAGATAATCAGTATTTCGAGACAACGATATTCGACATGTATAGTGACACCTGTAGTAAAATCTGCACCTGCTAAGCAAACTGTTACAGTTCACATACCCTCAGGTAGCTGGTGACCAAGTTGAGGTGCTGACCGACGAGTTAAAGGGAGGTAATTCGTATTGTGGTTTGTGACCTTAGGTATGACTCCGAGGGTACGGGCGTGATCCAGGGCGGCAAGTTCCTCAAGTCCCTGGGCATTGAGTGGAGGAACGCCACCTCGGAGGGGGTGAGGAAACCCCTGTCGCCGGTCAACGAAGAAGGAGGTGATTGGTTGTCTTCTATGTAGAATAGTGTTACTTCAATGATCACGAACAAATATCAAGAGCGAAAATATATTTAATGAACAATGCTTACAATAAATAAATACTTGGTTTATGAATAACAGTAGTGCTGGAAACATAAAAAGGCATGTATAAAATGAGAACTGGCCAATCGGCGATGATGGTAAAACATAGTTATTACACAAACGTCATTTTGCAATGTTATCTGGTTATGAAGCATAGCCCAATTGTTGTCACTGTCCTAGGTAATGACATTTCTTGGACTAGCACGTTATTGTTTCAAATGATAAAAGTAGACAAGCAGCTTAATGAGGTGTAGCTTGCGTGGCTGCTCCCAGCACATGTATACAAGTAATATTGTTGTGTCAACCTGTCATGCTTATTGGTATTATTGGTAACTTTCCAACATTATTGACTTGATTCCATTTCCTTGGGGAAACCAAGTGACGTACTTTATTGCTAGAATCGGATTTCTGTCTTAACTGGTATGCTGACCAAAACGAAAAATTCTGGTGCCGTCCCGGTTAAGGCAGATTCACTGTATCAGCATATATCGCAGTATATTCCAGAAACAAGACACGATCCGGTCTCAGTTGCTAACATATAATACGTGTCGGGAACGAGACAGAAAGACAACATTTTATTTACGCCTCACTTCTGCACATACAAATGCTATTTACAAACTTTCAAAAGAGTAAAATCTACAGAACTATTATGTCATGTAATCCATGCATACAAATTATTTACTTGTCCACCCTGTCCCAGATGGCACCCCCGTCAGTGAGCGCCGCACCCCCCGGCGCAAGGAGCAGGAGAGGAGACAGCAGCTGAACATAGAACGCTGGCTCAAGGACAAGTTCAGGGAGGGCTTCTTCCACATGAAGGAGTCGTTCGAGGAGCTTGACACTAACAACACCGGCGTGGTGAGTCGTGGGCGTTACAACTGTAAAGAGTGAGCAATGTTCTAGAAGCCACAGCCTTTGTGGGCCGTGCTTCACAACATATAAAGTGGAATTCAGCATGCTCCTTCTGGGAAGATTTTAAAAAGCAGCACACGAATCTTACCCAAATCTTGTGTGATCAGAGGAACAATATTATAGGCCTCGTGGTTATGGTGAAGCCGGAATCGAACAATGGGATTTTTTTGGTTATGGAAAGTGTTCTGTCGCTTTGATTTTCTCCTCGTTGGACATTATACAGTGATAATATGACCATCGATATGTCACGATCGGTCACACACTTTGATCATATTTAGGTTCATAATTTCCTCAAAGGGTGCGAGCAAAAGCGTTGTCGGTACTCCTACCCTGCTGACGTCGAGACACACAACCGCCAAGCCACACATTGTAACCACCCTCTTTAGTCGACGTTAGCTTTTGGTATTAAATTTTTGGGTCTGTCCCAGAATGCAGATGGGAAGCTGACTAAAGTCTCAGCTAGATGCTAGCATATAATACATAAAATTAGTAATATGCTTTTAGACATTATTCCACCATCTTATTACATATGCAAAGTGAAATTGGGTCGTGACATTCAGAAATCAACGAATGTTAATGGTATCCATCATCAGGTATCCTTTGACAACTTCCTGGATGTCCTGAAGCAGTACGGCCTGAACCTGGAGAAGCCCCTCCTCGGATCCTTCCTAGCTCGGTGCAGCGTCCAGGTTGTAGGTAGCGGTGTGCCCTACAAGGAGTTCCTCCACCGGTTCCAGGACCGTAGCGAGAATGGCATGACCCACAACATCCTCACCGACAAGAAACACAAGTGAGTCTCCGTGCATCCTTGTCAATCTGGAGTTTGTTGACATGGAACTCTCGAATAAAGGTGAAGTGAGGTGGAATTTAAAGTCACGTCCCAGACTTCCCCGGCTAAGCTATTTCACTGATACATACGTGCCCGAATAAAATGGTTCTAGAATCAAAATGAATTTATATGGCATAACTAAAAGTTCTCGGTATTTTGTGCATTGTTAAACATGGTTTCATGTGATGATGTAAAAGACCACACTTTGAATTGGTATAACGTTACTAGTTGTTATCTGACGACGTTCGCTAAGTCTCACTACAGTGTGTGAGCAGAAGCAAGTACATACGCGTTATCTATTTCTTCTTTATTCAAACATTTAAGCCATATAAATCCTATAACACCATTACATCAAAATAGTTTTCACGTATTTTCATATTTCATGGAGACAGTTTCATGCAAGTTGCTTTAAATTTCTGGTCGTCCAGAGGGGCTAATTCAAATCTTTACGGGCAGTTTTCTTGGGTCTAATCAGTTCGAATTACTGTCAAATGGAATATATTGGTTTCTATTTTTATTAATCATATTTAGAGAAAATGGATGCCAAAAATAACCCGCACCCTAACCAATCATTTTTGCTTGCATATTGGTTTGGCCAAAAATTCAAATTCGAGATGCAAAGATGCAAGTTCCATTTTATCTGGATCCAAAGGCTATGTGTGTACCATAATGGTAGTATTGTTGTGTTCCAGGTACAATCACCCCGGCAGTGTGGACGGTGTCTCGACCGTCAGTGCCATCGAGGCCCAGCTCATGAATATGTTCCAGAGAGACTTCCTGGCTCTACTCGGCACGTTCAAGTAGGTACCACTCGGACATCTCTAAATTTGACTTCGGATATATCGAGGATCTGATAACATTCAAGAACAGTCACATAGCCTATTCCCCACCTAATCCCCATACTGTTTTGCCACCTGAACTAGAAATGTATTTGCTACATATGTAGGCCTATATATAAAGATTCAGAGAGTCACTAATGAAGACGGGTAACGTGTTGCAGTACTGAAGGTGGTGCTGTGCTGTAGAACGATGTCAGTAATGAAGGTTGAAGGCTGAATGTGTTCAGATCTATGTTGGTACTGGAGGTTATGATGGTGTATTGTAGGTCCATTGACAAGATCGGACAAGACGTTATCAGCCAGGAGGAGTTCCGTGCCGCAATGGAAAGCCGGTTTAACCTGGAGCTGACCGACTCACAGTTTGAAGCTTTCACAGACAGATTACCCTTGGACGAAGATGGGAATGTCAAATATGCCGAGTTTATGCAGCTGTTTGATACAAAGTGAGTTGCTCCATGAATTTTGACTTGTAATAGGTGTTACCATGTTTGTTCAGATAAAGGTTTGACTTGCCTTTGAATGTGTTTGTGACATATGTTAGAGATGGGAAAGTACACGCCCATCTTTCCGTGAACATCTGGTATCATCAGAAATTTGTTATATATTTGTAAGCATGAAACGACTTTTGGAAAAGTATTTTTCGCTCTTAATTACGAGTATTTGTAAATCTTCAAGTGAACGCCATCTCCCCGGATATACCAATTATGATGGTAAATGAAGGGCATTGACTCGATTACATCTCATTCAATTCTACCTCAAACACAACCTTTTCTATTATGCCAATTGGTACTCAGAGATGATATCTTTGGTATCGCACCTTATGACATCATCTCATTGATCTCACATTGTTCAGATATCATCTCAGTCATGATATTTCCTTAATGGATAATTTACTCTGCCACACTAGTTTACAACATTCGATCAACACACTTAACAGTTACACATGTATTTGTGCAGTGAATGCAGAAAAATTCACAGATGTTTGTCATAGATCTCAGTATGTATTTCCTTTTAGTATTTTCATATTTTCATATTCACAGGGGGAAGGCCCAAAGCCTGTTCCAGGGCAAACGAAAGACAGCTGATACCCTGACTATCCCTCAGCCCGAGCAGTCCCAGTCTCCAAGACAACCGCTCCAGGAGGACGAGTTCGAGGACACCTACGTCAGGAGGACACCTCAAGAGATCTTCAAGGTCATCAAGGACTTGTTGAACCGCAGGTACCAGGACGTGGAGGGTGCGTTCTATGACCTTGACGAGACCAACACCAGACGCCTGACGACGGAGATGATGTACCAGCTACTGAAGAGGTAGTTCATATTATCTTCCAGCATTTGGTAATTTGGTTGAGTTAGACGTATCTGTGTGGGTTAAGAGAGAGAGAGAGCTCAGCTCAGCTGCTCAAAGGAGCTTGTTACAGAGTATCTCATTATGGCCATTGAGTCACTTGAACAATCACAATGATGTTTCTTCAAAGTGTTCAACACTTCGTAAAGAAGTAGTATATTTTGCTGATCTTTCTCTTAACGCCTTCGCTATAACCCAGGACACTGTGTGCTTTCTTCCCAGATTTGACATTCAGCCGGAGGTATCCCGACGTGAGATTCGCGACCTCTGGAAAACCTTCATCACCAACACAGACCGGACACTCGACTACCTGCAGTTTGTCCGCCATTTTGGCTTCTCCATGAGGTCTGCCACCTACCCTAACGCCAAACTGAACCCCCCCACGTCGCGGGGATGCTGACTACATGCTGAGGTCCAGGAAGCTCAACTGTGCAGCGGACATGCTGCAAGACAGTCTTCGTTCCAAGGTGAGTTTCAACAAAACAAAACAAGTACACATGGCGTGTCGCTGGATTGTCTTGTACAGACTTGCTGTCACCCAATATTCTGGTCCACGCTCGATTGTATATTTACCGCCGTGAAAGTGGTATTACGGGATGCGACGTTGGGACTCAACCCTTATGTCTTGTTTGCAGCACTACTTTGCTGAAACGCCAAATACATACTATATTTAATGGTTAAATGTGTAGACATGCCATAACTTTTCGCTGAACCAACAGAATAAGGTTACCCTAGATCTAGTTAATCTACTTACCTATCAACGATATATACTGAACCACAAAAGAAACGTCGCCTTTCAAAACCAAATGCAAACGTGTGTTCTTACAAGGTGGTGTTTTTATTATGGTTGTGCCGTTTTGTTAACATGTTTTTCAATCCAAATTGACAGTCATTACCAACATCAGTGTGTTTTCTGATGATAAAGCATATCGACCAAATGCACCGAAAAAGGCATGATAAAAGGTTCTGTATAAAAGGTTCTTGAAAATGAAAATGCATGTCCATGTCGTGATAACCCTACCAATGAGAGTGAGTCCCAAATTCGCCTGAAATCATTTTTGCTTTGACACAATCTCCATGCCACGACTTACGAGAGATCAGAGGAACCAAGTCTTGGGACGATTTCAAGTTGTCCAGCTCGACTGCACGGACGGTAGCCAATCATTTTAATGTTCATGTTAGGAAAATCTAACGACTGCAGGAGTGGTATCAGGTCACTTACAGCATCCAAGACCGTCCACGCAGTGGGCGACATTCAGCAACATCAAAACGTCAAGACTGACAGATTGTGCGCCACCATCTGCAGGATCGCTTCCCCAGAGCGACGGAAACAGCACGCCAGACCATTGGGACTCACAACAGACCCATCAGTGCCGATACAGAGCGCTGGCGTCTGCGCAGAAAAAAACTCTGCTGTCAAAGACCATATCGTAGTCCTGTCCTCACCGCTCATCACCGCCCAAACCGACCAAAATGGGCAACTCAGCATCGCACTTGGCGTTATCGACAATGGAGAACTGTGCTTTTATCTCATGAAAGCCGATGTTGTGTTTCGACAGTCGAAATATTCCAGCATGACAACGCTCGTGCCCACACTGCCAGAGCAACATTGGACTTCCTAAGACAACATGACAGCCAAACTCTACAATAGCCTGCACTCAGTCCGGATTTAAGTCCAAGAGAACACTTGTGGGACGAGATTCAAAGAAGACCCAATGACCTCCAACCATGGCCGACAACTGCGGCTGGACTCGAGCAGGCATTTCGCAGAGGATGGACCCAAGTGCCCATGGCCTTCATCAACCGGCTAATTCATTCCATGTACAGACGATGCAACGCTGTCATCGATGCCCAAGGAGGCCACACACAATACTGACTTTTGGGTGTCTTAATGGTACCATTTTGGGTGATTTTGTTTGTGTGAACACGACAAACAGTGATTCCCGAAAATGAGTTAACCATAATTGTCAAGTTTGAACTCAATCCTCCGTTTTGATTGTTAATTAGAGTGAATTAAAGTGTGTGCTTTAAGAAACCGCTATCGGTGCGACATTTCTTTTGTGGTTCAGTATACAAATCGTACAATGTTCATTTACAAAATGTGTTTTTATACCTGTAATTAGGTTGACTACATGTGGGAGGACCTACGACGCGAGTTCGTGAACATGGACCCATACAGCACTGGGTACGTGAACCGGGAGGAGTTCAAAGATGTTCTGTCGGAGCTGTGTGTACATCTGAGCCAGCTGGAGATGGAGCAGCTCAGTGAGAGGTTCGACATCAGACACGACGGCAGGTCAGTTAAAGATGTCTCTCTCTCTGTGTGTGTGTGTGTGTGTGTGTGTGTGTGTGTGTGTGTTATTTCACGGCAGCCCTCATGGAACTCGTGTCACACGTGTTACTGCGGATAGTACGACATACATCTAACATGACACATCTCTCTATATAATTCCTGTATGTTACATCTTATGATATGTCTCGCTGTGTGTTGCGTGCAACTCTGGCTATGTGTAGTGTCCTGTCGCTTTTACTTTAGGCCACTGAAGACTACTAAATACACATTATGCCTATGTATTGCAGGGTGTCTTACGTGGAGTTCTTGAAGCCGTTTGCCTTGAGGAAGCAGGTCTGGCGTCATGGCAACAACATGTTGTCGTTGCTGCAGCACCCACAGCCGGAGCTCCCCATCGCCGATGTCGTTGAACCACCTCAACAGGGTCTGCACGGTATCACAGCCAAACTCCGACAGAAGGTAGGCCTAGTAAGCTTTCCGGACATAAGCTGATTTGATTGAACTAAGACATCCGAAATGGCCATACGTGAAGGCATAGGTTCAAAGCATATCTTTCTAGATGAATGAAATACTTCAGAGAAACAATCCTAGCGCTTCTATAAGTATTTCGCAGGGTATATAGATGCTAGGACTTTCCATTCCATACACTATTTGACCTCATTCACATTTTACTACGCGCGATTTGACTTCTTGTAGGTCACGGTAAGAGGCGAGTAGCTACGAATGCTTACGAAGACAGCATGGCTCACTGCTGATATTAACAAAGATTTGACTGGGTTGCCCCAACTGTATGATTTATACGTAGCCTTGTTGAGCCTGGGTTATTGCTGATTGCGGCGTAAAACCATATTACACTCTATTGAATTCTTTCTGTTTACAGCTTGCGGGTGACTGGAAGAATCTACGTCGCGCATTCCGGAAGATCGATGTGACCGGTAACGGATATCTCTCTGTCCCAGAGTTCCGTTCGGTCCTCAGATTGGCCAATGTACTTCTTGACGAAGACGAAGTTTACCACGTGATGACGGAATTTGATAGAGACATGACAGGCAAAATATCCTACGACAAGTTCATTGATGAAACATTTAGGCCGGAGACACGAAGAAGTGTGAGACGACCATCTCAAAGTTAAACACAAAGGGCAACTATGTGGCAATGAGTGCCTTGACTCTCGTGAAAGTATTGATCAGTATTAATACTTCAGTACTGGATTGCTATCGACATCTCATCAGTATTGTCTATCACACATGTTGTTGTGTACGGAGCTTCGTAACATCTAGCCGTGTGTAAACGGGACAATTATGATCATATTTCAACGGTATATTATCATTGTATTGTAAATATTTTTCAGCTAAATGAATGTCATGATTTCATATAGAATGCATTGTTCAATTCTGATATGTCCCTACTGTACACTTCTTATTTGTTTTGTATGTAGTGTGTATGGCTTGCAAGGGAAAGAAAAATATACCGTCCAGCAAAATGTCATGACACATGAAGGCCTGAATAAAGACGCTTAATTAATTTCACAAGGGGCACTAATTACAATCTCTAGGCCTGAACTGAAATGGTTAACAGACCTGGGAAGAGAGTACTCCTTTATTTGAAGGATGTTAAACTATATCCGCATACTCCTCTCTCAAATACATTTAGGGGCGGTGGGGTAGCCTCAGCTGTAGTCCGCTCGTCACGCTGAAGACCCGGGTTCGATTCCCATAGGGTTAAAATGTGTGAAGCCCATTTCTGGTGTCCCCCGCCGTGATATTGCTGGAATAATGCTAAAAGCGGCGTTAAACCATATTCTGTAAAATACATTTAAACGGACTAAACTACCGGGCAAAAAGAAAGTATACCCTTGAAAGTTTGGGAAATTGACAAATCATTACGAACGTTTTCAAAACGTTACCATATTGAACAAAGTCGCAAAATACAGAGGGCATCAAATACATCAAAATGTTTGTTTCCTATTTAGCCACCATCGCAGATGAGTTATTCTTTTGTCTGACAGGGCAGATGTGTTTACGTCAGTGCTATTCGATGAATGGGGACTTCCATGTTTGGTAATAGAAGCAGAAACGTACATAAACCTGCTTTCATGTCACCGTTTGCCGATTATCCACTCACTGTTTTCTCCAACTATACCAAGTTGTTGTTATATATGTGTGGTTGTGTTGTGGTCTTCATGTTATCATATGCATAGTATTTGATTTTACAGAGAACTCCCCAAAGCAACTGTGATAATAATATGTTTATATTTTATGTGTGAATTTGTGGTTTGTTAATTGTTAACCATCCTTTGCTCAATTTCATGCTTGGCGTCATCGTATATATTTTGTAAATCAAGATTAATAAACAGTGAAAACAGGATATAAGATTTCTTTATACATTTATTGATTAAATGCTTTATTAGGTTTTAAAGACTTATATCGGTAAAAGAACATAAAAAATTAAAACATTCGAATTTGAGGATTACAGATTATAAATACACAACTGCTACCCCTGGTAATTTTCTCAGATTGGTTGAGCATATCAAACTGATTTTGGGTATGGTAAAATCAAGTTCATTTGTTATCTGCCGCCTAGACGACGTATCGAGGAGAACAGAGGTGTAATCTGGTGGGTGAAGCGTTCGCAGACCCGGTTCGATTCTCTCATGAGTAGAATGAGTGAAAATATTTCTGGTGTCCGCTGCCACCATAATGGTTGAACATTGCCACGAGGGGCATAAAACAATACTATAGTGTACATGCATGATTACACCCATCAAGAATCCTGGTCATTGCAAGGCTAAAATACATCTTTTTCCATTCGTATAATTTTCACTGCTACTTTAACCTTTACCCAAAACGGAATCTATTTATGGCGATAGTCAAGACTGGGTATTTGTTTGCACTGACGTTCTATATTTGTTCACGGTACAAGTACGTTCAAACACAAAGTAAATCGATGAAGTGTTATGACGATAAAAAAGGTAAACTTGCTGACGACAGAACCTCCCTAGCGTTATGCACAAAACACCATGCAGTTATTCTAGAGTAGGTGTGAAGACACTGTCAGACCTGGGAACCAACATCCTGCACGTCCCCGAGTAACGTCATGTCGGAAAGATAATCACAGCCGTGGTTCATACTGCAACTTTGACAACATGCCTGACTTCGATTAGAGCAACGACTGTGATAGATCGATTACGAAAGCAAAACATCCGACCACGACGTCATGTTGTTCCTCTATTTTTGCTGCCATGTCATCGACCTTCACCAATACATTGTACATGAGGTTGAGATGATAGGATTCGAGGCAAGTCCTCTATACAGGTGAAAACTGGTTTCATCACTCAGCAGTGATGGCCATTGTACAAGGAACGTTACGCTGATATAATGATGAAACATGTTGAAAAAGCTGAAAAAAGACTTTAAATATTTGAAGGACAAAAAACAGCTATAAATGAGCGTATGTAGATCAGAAGGGTATTGCCCAATTAGCCCATCATGCAAGTTTTGCAAAGAAATTAATTTGAACTCAGCTATATTAATAAATATAATATTGGCCACCTTTTTAGTTACTGTAAATCAGAAAACGTTGCTAGGATTTGATTAACATAGATTTTTGAGAATCGCCGGATTAATTCCTCAGATTTTGAAATATTTAATCGGTTATTTGATTTAGTTTGGATTTAGGTATACAAATTCTGGAAATACCAGTGGAACACATATTTAAACAGGTAGGCTTTGTACAGTTTATTGATTGAGATAGGGTAGTAAAACCAAGAAATGAGGATGTAATAAAGGTGTTAGAATATAAGGTTATGAGAAGCATGTTCACGATCATCTTTACTGAGCATGTTTTTTTTAAAAATAGCATCTTCCGATTTAACATTATGCAGTTCAAAATACATGTAACTTTTTCAATACAGTGAGAGCGACGATTCGATGTACCTCTCTACCTGTACCTTAAAAGAACTGACCAAGGCACAGCACCGGGAATAGTTTCAGATTCTCAATGCATGATACGAAGGTCCAGTTCCTGCTGTGCTGGGGGCTGATACCTTTAAGCGTTGTTGAAGTAACTTCGTTACACCTTTTCTGCACAACACCAAAACCAGTACCAGTTGTTTGTGTCAACATGTTTGTTTGTGATGGTAGTACCAGGCATTCTGTTTATCAGCATATTGTTTTACCTTACGTTTATGTGAAAAAGAGGGTGGTGCTTAATTAGTGCTCCTGTCAATATTGTTGAGAGGCTAAGATGTTCTTGTATCGAGGCCTATCAAAACATAATGCAAACTTGTGCCAAGATGAAAATGTGCCCATAAATCCACGTCACAGTCATTTCTACCTATGTTACAGTGGCTTTCTAGGTATTGTTACAGGTGTGCGTGCGTGCGTGCGTGCGTGCGTGAGATGTCAATTATGAATTATAAATGCAGAAATGCAGTATGAATCTGAATTATATTTAGTTATCGATTTATCCAGGTTGGAATCGAAATCAAAGTAAGCAAACTATTAAAAAAATTGCACATTGGCTTTTCTATTCATACAGAAACCCTTAAAATGAATGTTAATTCTGTTTCCTCTGTAGTCAAGCCATATATCGTACCAACTGCATATAATAATTACATTTACTATACTCTAGGACGAATACTAACGATACCAGTGAACGTTCGTCAAAATACTGAAATATTGTTACTGCAGAATCATGTCTATGATTTATTATTGTGATCTCGTCAGTGATCACCCATAGGACATACAAAACATACCATGTTTGTTAGCAGCAATCTAGCAGCATGACGCCGATCTATAATTATTTGAGTATAGCATCTGTAAGGTGGACAGTAGGCGCTTTACAAAATGTATTAAAATGAGTGTGGACAACACAATCCAATCATTGTCATTATGACCATAGCTACGCATATGGTCTATGCATTTGGCGGATTCAGGGTTGATGTGTATCACAAGTAAGCCAATTGTCGTCATGTACAAGACTGGAGACCAATTTTCCGTTAGTCACGATGTACAAGACTGGAGACCAATTCTAACCAGGATCTTCAGAGGTGCATAAGATACGAACCTTTTAATACACACCTTTTTCTACACACTAAGTCACTCCCCACAAGCGAATCCCCTGTGCCAATCTCAATTTGCATAGCTGCTCTAAATATATGGATGTACCAAACCAGTCTTCAAGAACATACTTCCCTGATATTGTTGTTCGTTTCAGGTCTCGCTACTGATAGCGGCAAAAATAATTGTCTTGACCAAAATGCTCAACAGTACAAAACAATTTTCACGCCTGTATGTATTTATTGTTTTACCCTCCTGAAACAATCTCCGGTTTGAAATATAATATTCTTGGTCACATTTCAGCAGATAATTTACAATAAAAGGAACTTACGAGGATACTGAAGACAGGTGGGGCAAATCATCCTGTTATTAACCGGTAACTCATAATACCGACATCAGTATGTAACGTTATCAAAACTAATCAGGGCTCCGTTCAACAAAGCGATCATAGCGCTACGACAGTCCTACTTCTATGTTAAAGTATGGGAGGTACGATCATCTTAGCGCTACGATCGCTTTGAGGAACGGGGCTCAGGATGTATGGGACATGACAGAATGACTGAACAGACTGAGAGTGCTGAGAAAATACAACAGAAAAATCCAAGTCTAGTGAACTCGAAATGTCAACAAAGCCAGTATCAAATCTTCAGACTAGTAACTCCAACAGTTATGCAGCTGGTCAGTTACATATGTAAACAAAAAACTGCAAGGAAGGTTCATTTTATATTTTATTATCAAACAGCATTTTAAATTGCGTATAAAATGTATGGAACAACGGTTGGTCAGTTCAAATGAAGATGAAAATATCTGAGGCAGTTTCCTCATCAGTACCTTAGTTTCCAATTTTGATAAATGACAAAATAAACGATCATTGAAATGTATGAAGTATCTTACCATTAACATTCTTAGATAAACAGGTAATTATGGAGCATTAAAATGTATCAATAAAAACGTAACCTTAAAGGAAATGGAAATAAAAAAGTATAATCCACTGGATGTATACTCTTTGATAATCTAAATATCCAATTGTGCTCAATAAGAAATCATTTATTTCATATCTTAAAGCTCATATATGAATTTTCTTCATTGCAATATCGAACAATTATCATTCACTTTTCCAACATAATTATGATACGATATTATATCTAAACTAAATATTAACAGTAGATCTAAAACAAACTTGTTATACTGTCTCATTTGGTAATCTATCAAGTTTCAAAATAATGATGCTATTTTAAAAGAAATCAACAAATCACACAGATGCTTGTCTCTCACAGCAAATGTGAAGTTAAAATGGGTTTCAAAGTAAGACACACTGATCATGAATAAAATGAAACAATTCAGTTTATGAGCTAGATGTACTCACCACACTCTCTTCCATTCAAACCAACTGGAAGACTTTCTGACCTAACTTTGACACACCTTGTAAATATTCCTAAGAAATAATAATATTCCTGCCCAGCATCAAGAACAGACAATGCAATTGTTGGCTTCCTCCCTTATCACCTAATTGAGCTTGAAAATTTGCTTCCGCAAATATTTATGTATTGTGATATATACCTCTGAAATTCCAAGGCTAGCATATCTGTAATCAATGTTAACAACTGAATCTATTCCCATGGTTCTCACATCAAAATTACCTGCCCGTCAGCTGATTTGATCTGCTGTGCTCCAAGGCCTTGTTCACGATTATCTGACCCTCTGACAAATCTGGCAGATTCGCCAACGGTCCGATAGTAGTCCACAACCCGCCATCCCCAGTGTCTGACTGTATATTTAAAAAAAAATGACTTTGACTGAAGCTGTTTTATGTGACATGTGACACTTGTTTGCTGTTTAAATCTTATGTTTGTTAATAATTTCAATGCCAATTATAAGAAATGTTAAATCTGAAATGTGTGTTTAATTTTATTCTATGGGTCCTGTGAATTTTCAATGGGTCAGACAGACATCTGAAACTTACAGGACCCGATGTCCTGTTACTTGGAAACACCATTCGTGAACACTGCCAAGGTCTAATCTACCAATCAAAATGCGAGCTACAAGCCAGCCTCAATGTTGGGTTGGGCAATAAGAACAAGATGGTTGTCAGTCAGATTATGACAATATTTTGCATGAAATTTATTATTTTAAAAACTGACTGACATTAAAATGAAAGTCATCGAACATCTTTTGATAGGGTGAGTGAGTATGGCTTTACACCACTTTTAGCAATATTCCAGCAACATCAGGGTGGGGGGGGACGCCAGAAATCGGATTCACACATTGTACCTACCGGTATGTGGGGAATCAAACCCCGGGTCTTTGGCGTGACAAGCTTACGAGTTAACCACTAGGTTACCCCACCTCACCTCTTTTGATAGAAAAAATGTCCTCATGTCTATTAAAACCTTCTTCCCTCATGCTAATACTTGATTGGACAGTAAAATTTGTGAAGAGACCAAAGGGAATGTATCCAGGGGTTAGTGAGTATTTACCAACATGTGAGCCTCGGACATATTAAGTATGCTGGCTGCCAGAAACAAGTTCCAAATTTACATGAGTTTACATAGAGACCTAGCATATGTACCATCTACTTAGATAATTGTTGAAAAAGTCCCCTTTTTATTGAAAGCTATAAACCCACTGCATTGCACTGAACAGGATTGAAAAGCAAGAGTCACAACATAAATATTATGCTTGTGTTCCAAATGCACAGGGGTATTTTCATGTATTAATAAATGACTGACTGACTGAGTTTGGTTTTACACCGCTTTTAGCAATATTCCAGCAACATCACGGCAGGGGACACCAGAAATGGGCTTCACACATTGTACCCATGCGGGGGATTCGAACCCGGGTCTTCGGCGTGACGAGCCAACGCTTTAACCACTAGGCTACCCCACCGCCCCTATTAATAAATGTCTGGCAGATGCCAAACATTACTTAAACCAGTCTCTGAAAACATTAAATAATGTGTGAGAAATGCTCAACATGATTGCTGCATTACTTACACAAGGATGAAGTTTTTTAAGACAAATTCCCCCCAAGTTTCTCCCATCCAATCATAACTTCATTAAGCGATGCCCTGGTTTCATTAACATCTGTATTGACACTTGTATTAATGTTCAAAGTTATGGATAGTTTCATACTTCATACATTTTTTACCCACTATTTTACCTACAAAGGATTTTTATTTCATCCTGTACATTGGACAATGCTAGGTTCACGATAATACAACTGTACTCACAAGCAGTGTATCAGTGTAAAACATAACCGGCAATGTAGAAGCAGACTGCACTGAAAGCAGGAGATATTGCAGTAAATCTAACAATGTTAAAACATTACCTTAATATTCTTCATACAGGGAAAACAGACCATCTAGATGTGTTGTAATGTTACGTCAACCGATAATTCTATTACTCTGTTAATACTGTTCAATACCCCGATTTCATATCTCGGTGAACAAAAATAAAACATGGCCGCAAAAAAGACTTTGTCTGCAATTACTCCTTTTACTTGACCCAATTTAGAGATACCATGTATAGTTTCCAGTAAGCAAGAATGCAGAGGCTTGCGGCATAGTCTATTGTCAGTCAGATGAAGTGCCATGTATTCAGTGTTCATAACCTGATCATACCTCTGAATGAAACTGTGAACTGGAGTACAGTGTCACGATATGCTAATGACATACACAAACATGTCAGAAAATAGAAATCTTGCCATTTGACTAGATATCCACACACTCAACATTCTACTTTCTGACAAGCTTGAAAGTCTGAATGATAAGGCCCCATATGAAATTGATCTTATTTATCAAAGAGTGAAGACAAGGCAAGCAGAACTATTTCAGTTGTTGCAAGTACACATTGTGTAGATTGCATGGTGTTTTCTTGCCAAATACACTTCATACTGCATATGCTAATTTATCACATCACCTTTACAATCTTTCAACTTCTAAAACCTTTCTAAAATCACAAGCAACAACACAAAATATGAAATACATAAATTATTGTAAGAGAACTGAACTAACAAACATATCGTAACTCATTGGTTCAACTCAAACTTAATGATCATGGAAACAAATATACACATACCATTTCCATCCTGTTGAATCGTATGACAACAAAGTACATTGTTATCATCACAATGTCAGTTCTAATGGAGGAGTGTCGATTGTTACTGAAGCTCACATTCACACGAGCACCACTTGCTTTTCCAGCCTCACATATTTGACACTTATAACTGAGTCATTTGCAAGCACGACTGAGCCTGACTATTTACATTTCCTGAGATGGAAGTTTATGTCTGGCATGAGGACATTCATCTGTATGCTCAGTGTGATGTTACAGGAAAAACAACCTATCTGACAGCAGTTCACTTGGCTCCTTGTGAATACTCTGGCCAACCAGGTACGCAAGTTTATGAGCATACTGAAAAGAAGAGTAAGCAGACTAAAAATTATGATAGTTGTGTACATATTCACATGAATAATTAAATATATTACTGTATTCTTATAGTACTTATCGGAACTTGCGGGACAATAACACAATCATATATTCAAGAACATTGATGCCTCTTATTTCATGTTCCAGTCATCACTATTCTGGATATATCACTTTATGTAACTTGAACAATGATAACATGGTTAACAAACAATGCAATGGCACCTGATGACACATAAATCATTGAGCTCAACATTTTTAACAACCATCAGATGATTTTAGAAAACCATCAGGTACTGGGGACTTATTCCATCCAAGAATACCTTTTGGTGCAAATGAATCAGTGAAGCAAATACTCTATCAATATTCAATCCAAATCCTAATATCCTGAAATACTGAGGAAATAGAATGCACTTGTATTTGCTCATAATTAAGTGTTACATAAATTTTGTTGTCATTCAACAGATAAATACAGTGTTTCCAAATAAGGTTCCAAAAATGAAGTCAACCAGACACTAATATTCCCAAGGTCAAGGTAGATTGACAATGTACACCATTTACCTGACAAGGTGCTGGAACTCTGACTGTGCCTGGCCAGTTGTAATACATGTGGGTCATCTTGTAGGCCAGCCTCTGCATGTGGTCAGGCTTCATGCTAGAGCCATCATGGACCACAATGTAGTGGGTTGGGGACACAGTTCCTTGTCGCACATGTTGTGACACCAGAAAGAAGTCATACCTAAAAACAAAGAAGATTGAACCATGGTCAGCTGTTACCTACAATAACTCCTTTAGTCACTGATCAGTGTGGAATGTACACTCAATTTGAAGATTTTGAATACTTCTTTTCTATAGAAATTGTATGAATTTTGGTGTGTCACTTTGCCTGGCAGTCTGAGTCTGCAGATTATGACATATATCAATACTAGATGTTACTGTTCGAAGTATTTATTATTTCACAAAACAATTTTTAATATGGCAAAACAATATGAATGTTGTTTTTCGTAATGCAAATACTTGTATTAGATACATCAGAGCATCCTCAAAGTAAAACTGAGGTACTGAACATTAACATACCAGTCTCTACGTGTGATGGTGTGATCCATGACACTTCCAGGTGGTGGGTTGTCTATCCTGTCAGGTCCAGTCTGCAAGAACAAAACACAAACTTACAGATGTATCAAGATACAATGAATTGGCAGAAAGGTTAAATATCAATTCATTTTGGATGCAACAGGGTCTCTTTCAAAAAGGAAGCTCATATTGCTGATCCGACTCAATTAGTATCCTGTGTTCGACGTTCCAAAAATACAAGCTAAAGAAGATATTTATCAAGTATATGGCATACCTGGTAGAAAAGCCTTGTGTTGATTCTCTTCTGGACAACAACTACAGACAATTTGGGCTCATAGTTGGGAAAGTGCTTGAAACAAGTGGCCAGCTGCTTCACTTCATGTTCTGACACTACCTTAAGCTGTCCATCACCAACTCCGTCACGGTACACAATGATCTTCTCTGGCAGCTTGTGATTAATCTGAAAGTTACAAAATTAAAACTATAGTCGTCACACTCAAATGAAATGCCATCTACAATCAAACTGACCAGACATATATTATTACAAAAATTAGATATCATATATCAATAGAACCTTTCAACATCGCAAAATGACAGCATTGACAACTTGGGCTGCCAATAAACAGCCCTACTGAACACTGAACAATGATCAGGACTCACCTCATGGTATGTTCTAAGAGCAGAGAGAAGACTTGTCTTTAGTCCATTGACCAATTCTTCATGTGGCAGCTGAAAGTGCACTCTGCTGAACCAACGAGTGCATGTGCGGTTGGTGCTGGCAACAAACCCAGCTATGGAGCGCTTGCCTTTTGTTGCGTCATGATACACATCAATTCCCACAATCATCAGATCTTTCTGTAAATCATTAATTTGAACATTTATTGATCTATGTGTAAAGATCATAATCTGCTAAAATTACATAAAATATAATAATTGTAAAACATATTGAACACCATTTAAGGACAGGCATGATAGAACACTCAAATGATACTTGCAAACAACAGCCATTTTGAACAAGAAGACATGGTCATCAATATTCCCTGCCACAGTGTTCTGATCGTATTTGGTTCCTGTTTTCTAACTCCACCTTGACATTCATGTCCTGAAAAAACATACCATATTTGGTTTCCCTATCTATAACGGTTACAGAGAAAATCCGTGCAATGTTAACAAACTTCTGACAAAGGGCCATAACTCTGTAAAGAATCCTAACACGTTTTCCGTTTCGAACTCCATCAAGGCATTTGAGTTTCCCTATCTATAATGGTTTTTGAGAAAATCTGTCCCCATTGGGGATACCATGCACTAAGTCAAGAAACGCATGACAGGGGCCATAACTCTGTAACCAACTGTAACACGGTTTCCGTTTTTGAACTCCATCCAGGCATACATGTGCTGAAAACACACATTTGGCTTTCCTATCTATAACGCTTTTTGAGAAAGTCACCATCATCTCAGACAGACGAACGGAGTTCAAACCTTGATAATGAATGTACAGTGAATTCTTGTTATCATGGATGGAGAAGTAGACAGTTAAGCTGAAATATATTCATGGTCCATACAGAATTCTCATATGCACAATGTTCGCCTAGTCCCCAACTAGGGACAAGTCAATCATATTTCAGGTGGGCCCTGCACTTTGGGCAAACTTTAATGTACTGTATGAAAAACACATCTTGAATTGTCCCTGAAGACAAATCCTGTTTCAAGAATGCTGAGTATGTAGTGACACAATTCACAAGTATATGTACATATAACTAGAAATGCTTTCATTACCTTGACAGGAATGTTGCGATTCAAACTTATTTGACTAGTCCATAATTTTAAACTTTTATATATGAACTTGAGTGTACCAAAATTCATTGACAAGCTTCATATTGAATTTGTAATAACTTCTACTCTTTCATATATGTATCCACCTTTAACTGAGTAGATATTACACATCACTACTAAAATCTTTACCAGAGGAATTTCCACAGCCCACAACTCGCCTCCAAGTTTACAGTTCATTTGAAGGGCAATCTTCTGAGTCACACTTCGCAGTTTGTTTGGGTTTCCAATTGTTTTGGAGATAATAACCTGGAAGAGAATTGAAGAATTACAGAGAGTGTGAATATTTTGTTTTGTTGTTGGCCTCACTGGCCTAAAGTAATCTAAATCTGGGCCTCAACCCTATTCCATTTGTCACCAGTTTGCTGCTTTTGACAAAAATCGGTACTGAGACTCTAAAGGCATTCCCTAAAAAGGAACCCAAAGACTTCTGACTTCCTCCTGACAATAAGCATTTGACCCCTCAATCCTGTGGACTTTATGAACTCTTGTGTACCATCAGGATATCATAGTGATCAAAGTATAATGAAACTGCTGATTCATCTTTCCTATTATTTTAACTGAAGGCAGGATGAAGTCTATCTGAATGGCATGCTATCTACTGAAAATGTGCAATGCATACCTGTGAAGGCACAGGACATTCAACACAGCAGAACTTCTTGATTGCTGAGTATCTGTCATCTCGGCTGGTAGGACAAATCACAACCACCATTTGAACCTATAATCAAATCACAGAAACATGGGTTAAAACAAGTCATACCTACATATCTACATATCCATTTCAGCATAATATGACTATTCTTGCATGGGAATATTGTGGTGGTTGAAGTATCAGGATACAAGCAATCTGACGTGTTGGTATTTGCCTTATGATTTCAGTGTGAAACCTTAACATATATTCTGAACTATACAGTATTTACAAAATATTTTTTCCTCATTTGACTCACTGAGATCTGTTCACATAGCTACTTAAATTATCATCTTCTTTGTAAGATTAAAAGAGGATGTTTCATTATCTTTTGTGGTTCTTGTCGTCAGCATGTAATACTGAATCTGAATGAAATATTAGAATGATCAAGTCAATGCAATCAAGCTTTAACTCACATATCACATCAATCATTTCCACTATATTTACAGAGAGACTTTCATAAAAGGCTAACTTTACACTAACCCTTGGGTTGACACTTTCCCGTAAGTTTCTAACAAACGTCTCTGTGCGATCATCTTTCAAATCCCGTCTTAATGGTTCTTGAATTTGAATGCCCATTTGTGGACACACTCTCTTCATCATCTGTATATATTCTGTAGCTCTGGGCGTGTCTTTCTTAGTGTATAAGACAATCCAGTTGCGAAGATCAACTGCAACAAGCACTTCAGATCTGGTCACATCTCGCCCAAAATCAGCTTCTGGACCGGCCATGAAGTCTTTCTGACGCATTTTTATCTTTTCCTCCTTCAGCAATCGACCCTCAATCTACCAAAAGTGATAATGAACAGTGAAACTCAATTTTAAAATGCACATTAAAACAATATATAAATTGATGAGTACAACTGTTGTAATAACTTGCATTGGACAGACAACGATCCATGACATTGGGGTATCTTGGTTCGCAAGCAACCAAGCTACGCGGCCTATATATATATTAGAATGATTCTTGCATCCAAAGAATGTTAACGATTATCGAATCTATAAAACATAAGCTTACACAAAAAAAGGTTTTAGTATGTTTAAATTATTGACTGTAAGTATTTGTCTTTCAAACACCCCAAATACATGAATTTTGAATTTCAGAACTTATTGAATGATAAACTTGACCCCTATATATTTTCAGTCAAAGCCAAAAAACATTCAGCATACTGGTCATATCACATGAATTTCACAGGATTATTTATTGATATGTACATGGTGTATTTATTTCACAAGTAATTATAGTCTTCATACAAAACTAAGCAACCAAAGTAATGTTGCAAAATAGGAACAGTTTGCCCACTAAATAAATAGGCCAATATTGTAGAAACTAAGCAAAAGATTACAAAAATAGATGAGAATTTCTAGCATGACAAAGGTTTCATCATGCTGATATGATGCATTTTATGACCATAATCTGCATTATTTTAAAGTTATTATAACCCACTAAATAATTCACTGAAAGGCCAAAGTGATGAATGCCTAGAAACTCAAGGCTAAAGATTGCACACTGGTTGGGGATAATTTCCTTTAAAACTGTCAAGAGAAAACAAACTGAAAAAACAAATGCCATGAAGTAGCAGGAAAGTCTTCTGGGCAATAAAAATGATGAAGAGCACAAAACATATTTCAGAAAAATACAAACGGCACACAACTGGTCTAATACATCTAATTTCTCTCCCAATTGAACACCAAATTGTTGAACATACTCTTATTGTCTCTGTTTCCAACTCAAGACCCCAGTTTTCCAGCTGCTTCCTTGCCTCATCGTTGGTGTTGATGCTCCTGATGAATTTCTTCATTGCAATAATTCTTTGCATAGGTGTGACCCGAGTGTGAACCGCAATGTCCTGGATCACAAAACATGAAAACTATGGTAATGAATGAATGATATGACAGTTTCATGAGCAACAAGAGAAAGAGTTTATTCAGAAGAGATAGATAAGGTTTTATGGTTGACAAAAAATGACAAATCATCCATGTTCTATCTATGCTGTGTTTTTGTACTTATAAGTGCTCAAATGTTTTTGCACTTCCTGATATTACTCTGAAAACAATCATTTTGAGGAAGACTAAACAAATGCTAAAAGAAGTTCCTACAAAAAAATGATATTAAACGCAAGTGAAAAATATCTGTCTGTGTGGTATCTAACCAGCAACAGTCCCCACAGTCTGAGCACACTCATACACAGTAAGTCATGTCTCATGAATAGCTGGCACCTGCGATTTAGCAGTTTTTTTCTAGTAATAAAAACTGTGTATGCCATCGTTTTTATATGCCATATTGCTAGCAATTTACATTTTCCAAGCTGAAAATGTCCTGTGACAGTTGTATCAATGTTTTTGAATAAAAGATTGTACAATAAATAAACTCTTTTATTTATTATCGTGCCCCCACCTCACGGAGTTACCTCCCGTTAGCATGCGCACCAACTGGAGTAAGCACCTAGGCCCGTATCATCATTCCTTCTGCTGAATACATCAGTGAACAGAATTGCGGGAGGCCGGGAGGCCCTACCCCAGGACGACTCTCTTCAAAAGAATTTAAACCTCTTCAGGTTTGGTTAATTCTTCTTCATAGAGATCGTCCTTGGGGTACATATTATGCATAAACACAGACTCCCAAAGACCCGGAGGCCAGGGAGGAGGAATTCTGTCAAGCACACACAAATAGCTATCGTAAATGGGAAAAATTGAACAGGCAGCCATAACACTCACCTGTCACATGTCCCAGTTTAAGCTTCCTTGAGAGGCATTATGGGAGGGAACTGACAGGGAGGATTTGTGCTCAAAGGCGACCTCCATATGTTAGCATAGGCAATGCGCACATGAGTGCGAATGTCAACAAAGCCCCACCACTGCGTGTGGATTAGTGAGCACCGTAGGGGAATGTCAAAAACCGCTCTGTCGACCTATTACTCCGTGAGAGAGGCGAAATGTGGGTAGTTAGCTCCCAGTAGCAGACATGTCAATAACACACAGTATTGTACAGTAGCGTCAAACAAAACCAATGAACCAAGACTCACTTGGTCAGGGTGGCAGGACACTGTCCACTGGAGAGAACAGAATGGCCAAAGCTTCGCCGCGATTACGAGATGTGTGTCGAGCTGATAGTGCCAAATAAGCGTGCTTGGCGGCTCCAAATAGCGGCAGAGCAGATCTCTTCAATGGGAGTGCCCGATGCAAAAGCTTTTGATGGCTACTGTCCTGACCGAGTGAGCCTTCAACCCCTCAAGGGGAGGCTTGCCCTTAGCCCGATAAAGCGGCACAAATACGAAACAATCCAGCGAGACAAAGTCTGTTTGCTCGCTGGCACACCAACCTCTCCCGCCACCGTAACAACAGAACAGCTGGGTACCCGTGCAGTTCCCTGCGTTAAGTTTGATATAGACTTTGAGTGTCTTATGGGCATCCAGCGGGTGAGTGCTGCGTTGGGAGAGGTCCCCGATGTGGAAGGCTGGGTAAGAGTGGGAAGTTCGATAGGAGCTGTCACATGGAAGCGTGGATCGACCTTCGCGTAAAGTATCCGGAGGCCGAATACTGACACGATCAGTGTGAAACACAGTCAGCGCCGAGGTCGGACGACATAGCATGTAAATCGCCGACCCTCGTCCAGATGTTACCGCCACCAGAAAAACAGCCTTCCAAGTTAACAACTGAATGGAAATAGCCGATAGGTGTGAGAAAGTTGGACGGACAGCCAATCTAGCACAATTGACAAATCCCAAAGGTGGACTGGTACAGCCTGAGAGCAGGTCGAACCCGTTCAGCCAGCGAAAGCGCTATGCGAGGGTGCTGCCCCAGAAGAGCACCATCGACAGGGGTGTGAAAAGTGGAAATAGCGGTGGAGTAGCCGCGAATGGTCGAAGCAGCCAGGCCTTCTTCCAAAGCGGAGCTTGCAAAAACTCCAATACCGGACTAAATCCGCCCAGAAAAGGGATCTGCAATCCCCTATCTGAACACCAGCGGCGCATAGCAGGACCACCTATCCTCATACTGAGCGTTTGTCGAATCCCGCCTCAAAGCCAGAATTGTGTCTGCAACTGCTGCAGGAATTCCAGCGTGCCTCGAGAGGCTAGACCTGACAGAGGCCAAGCCACCCACTGAATCCGTGGATTTGGGTGGAAGCTCCGTTCTGAGTGAGAATGTCCGATTCGTAAAGGTAATAGAACAGGAGGCTGAGCCAGAAACCTGAGAATTACCGGAAACCAGCTCTGTGGCGGCCAAAGCGGTGCCAGTAGCACAAGCAGCCGAGCTGGCTGGGTGGACAGCTGTGAAAGGACCGCGGGGAATGAGTGGTAGCGGCGGGGAGCGCCAGAGCACTTTGCCCGTCCAATCCAGCAGGAAGGCGTTGGCAGCCAGCGCCCCTGGGTCGGTATTGAGAGCAGAACACGGGTGTCTGATTCGTCCCGCCCGGGCGCAAACAGATCCACCTGGAGCGACCATTACAACTGGGAGAGAACTCTGAATATCTGCCTGTCGAGCATCCACTTTCGTGCGGGGCCAGGATCTGGCGAGAGCGTCGGCGTCTTCTCCGTTCCAGCCCCAGGAGATAAACAGGGAGTACCTGACAATCGCACTGGTAAGCACCAGAGTAGAAAGTCCACGCCTCCTGAAGAAGCGCTCGGGACACCGTGCGCCCTGCTTCAGGATATGCGACATGGCGTCTGGTTGTCCAACTGAAGGCGGACTACCTGGCCACGGACATGCTCTCTGGCTTCGAAAACCAACCGCACAGCTCTCACTTCCAACACGTTGATGTGAAGGTGAAGCCGACCTCGGACCAGAGTCCGGACACCGACAGACTGCCCAGAACACCCCAGCCCGTGAGGGACGCATCGGTCTGAACTGTGAGAGCTGGCGTCGGGATTTCCAAGGGGATCCCCCTGGTGAGATTCCCGACATTGGTCCACCACTGAAGGTGAGGTTTCAACCACCCGGGGACTGTGAGACTGCGCTCCAGCTCCTCCGTGTGAGCCCACAGCCTTGCCAAAGCTTGCTGTATAGGGCGCATCCTCAACCGCGCCCGCCACACTACAGAGATCGTCGCCGCCATATGGCCCAGTAGACGGAGCCAAGTCCGTGCTGGTGCCTGGGGCTGGGAGAGGAACGAAGATACCACCTCCCGAACTCTGGTGATCCGGTCGGGCGACAAGGAAACGAGATCCTTGTTTGTTTGGAATCGCGCCCCAAGAAAAACCAAGTCCTGGGTGGGTACCAGGTCGGATTTCTTGAGGTTAAGAGAGCGTGCGCGTCGTCCCGAGTAGCGGAGCTGACTGGGCGTGACACACGGCTTGAACGACAGCCTGATGGGTTAACGGGAGGTCGGGGCAGACCTCCCGCGCCCGCGAAAAGGCTGGGAGCTAGTCGAGGACTGCTCCTTGCCCTTACCCTTGGCGGACCTGTGCCTCCGCTTACCCCTGCCAAGCGGCCGAAGCCAGCCAGCGGACTCGGGTGTAGGCTGCACCCCAGCGGAGGAAGGTGGAGCGGGGCGCTTGGCGAGACACCAGCGGGTGCTCCAACAAAGGCCTTAGAGTCCTTGAAGGAGGTAGCTGCAGCGGCAGCCTCCCGTATGACCTGCTGTGCCCCTGGAAGAGGGTGGCTCCCCAGACAGAAGGGAGGGCCAGCAAGGTCTGCTGTGTCGCTGCTGCGAGTAGCGAGGCGTCGACAGCCACAGCTTGCGCATCCCCATGACTGCGCACATCACCGTCGGCCTTAGCGGACCGCCAAAGAGTCAGCGCGTGGTGGGCCTGTACTTCAGATAGCTGGCCGAGCAGCCGCGACATGCGGTGAAAGCGTCACCAGCATGCCCCCCGCCTCCAGGGCCGACCTCTGTATCGAGGGAGAGGTAGGCCTCATGGACCACCACCCTGACCTGCTGCATAGCGTTCCTGTAAACCTCCTGTAGAGTGGTATGCATGGTGCGGGAAGCCAGCGAGGGCAAGCGGTGGAGTGCTGCGCCCTTGCCGAGCAGCGGAGCTGCTCGGAGGAAGCGAGCCTCCCCAAAGGCGACTGAAGTGAAAACACACTCGTCCCACGATAGGTACCACGAACAGGGAATCCTCCCAAGCTGGTATCTCCGGACAAGCTCCAGCAAGTCAAATCGGAGGCGAGAACCAGACAAGGGGGATCCACCCGTCCTGTACTAGCGATGGAAGAATGCGGAGCTGCGTCTGCGTATAGGCTGCCTAGGGGCAAAGCGCCTCGCCTGGCAAAGCGGAACTCAGCCGAGTCCGAGCTGCTAACAGGCACAGCTGACCTGGGGTAGGTACTTTCGGCAATTCTTTGCCTGACCTCCCGCAGAGCGAAGAGAAGCGGAAGGCACCCTCCTGCTCCTCGACCTCCCCAGTATCCATCGACTCGGCGCGAGCGGAGAGTCGAGGCTGAGTCTCCGTGAAGAGGACCCGAACCCGACCGGTGGGCGGCCTAGCACTAGGAACAACAGAGAGGGAGGAGCAGACAGAGTGCCAGCGTCCAGTGCCTGCAGGCGTGCGGACCCGGTCCCGAGGCGCTGGAGGCATACCAGGCAGAACTGGTGCCTCCGCTCTCATGGGGCAGGGGGAGGCGCGGGATCGGAACCCCAGGAATCATCAGCGGTCCCTGTGCCAACTCTGAGGGGACTGGGAGCACCTCCCTCTCCCGGGGCAGCGGCGTCCGGACCTGAAGCCAGAGGCAGCGGGTCGACAGGCGCCTCAAGGGCCTAGGGATCGAGCGGGTTCGGCGATCCCCTCAAGACTCTCCGCCCACGCTCAGAGTGGGCGAGGAACTCCTGCTCGAGTCCTCCAACCGACTCATGAACGAGGGACCTCATCGAGTCTGCGTGCTGCTGAAACACCTGTGTGATTAAAGTCATGTCAAAACGCTACCATGCAGGCGGGAGCAGGGGACTGGCTACGGGATTTTTCCCTTTAGACTTTTTAGCGGGACGGGGGACCTGGGTAAGTTCCCCTCCGCCTCCCGCATCTCTCTATAAAGAGAGTATCGGCAGCCCTCGCTTCTGAGCCCGGAAAACCCCATACAAATTTCACAGGTTTGGGACTCATGGCCGGTCTTCTCTAGGCAGACAATACATTTGTCGTGCCTGTCGGCCCGTGGAATACTTTGTCCACAGACCGAACAGGAGGAAAACGCCTGAAAGCAAACACGCAAGCATGAAGCTAACGGTGGACCAGCAGCATATATACACGTAGAAAACATTGAAAAATACGTGAAGGCTACCACGGGAAGAAATAGTTGGTTCAATACGCAATATTACAACCACGTGGCACGCTAAACTTCCCGCCATGGCAGAGCAACATGTGCGTAAACCACGGGAAAGTTAGCGTAAAATAATTAATACAAAGTCACAATTATGAAACAACCGACTGCAAAGCTTTACTGTTCCTTTTGCAAAGGTAATAAAGACCATACATACAGGTGGTGTTCCAGACATTATTCTTTTTCGTTCTGAAAAGGTCAGCTCTGCTCGACACATGCGTCTGTTAGGGGCAGTGACAGCAGAAGGAATGATGATACGGGCCTAGGTGCTTACCCAGTTGGTGCGCATGCGCAACGGGAGGTAACTCCGTGAGGTGGGGGCCGTATAATAAATAAAAGAGTTTATTTATTGTACAATCTTTTTATTCAAAAAACATTGATACAACTGTCACAGGACATTTTCAGCTTGGAAAATGCATAATATGTACCCCAAGGACGATCTCTATGAAGAAGAATTACAAGTACTATAATAACGATGTGTGATATGATAAACATATTTCAAAGGAAATTTCAACTGGATATCGGGACCATCAACCCTACATCCCAGTAAGATATCATGGGTCAATATCCAGCATATACTGGAGCACAGAAACACTGACACATCCAACAGTCTAAAGTAAATTTCGTCTAGTAAACCAGCCAAGTAATGCAAGTGTAACACTGATATTAATTCTAATTAATATATTTCCTAATAATCACCTTCATCAGCCTGAAATCAGATCTCATCTCATCTGTTAGACCTGTCATGTAACACAGTTCAGGAACCAGGCAGATCATCTCAATTTTAGGTTCCCTCTCCTGTAGACAAACAAAATCCACTTTATCAACAACAACAACAACAAAAAAATGCAGGATGTGAAATGATACATCACATACAGGACAAAGCTCTGCTATATATGTGCAGGATATGGAGAGAATGAAACCATACCCCTGGTTCACGCTTTTTCCTTGGACGGTTGATGAGGAGAGGCTGCTCAGCATCACGAATACTGATGTTATAATTCTTCCTGCAAACAGCAAACAAAATGATAAGATACACTGACATTCTATTTATTCAGGGTATTCAGAAATCCTACTTTCTGAATATTATTCACTGTACATGGTGAAAACAAAATACTTATTCCAGTTTGTACACATTCCACATTTTCGTTGCTCTTTTAGTCTGCACAGAACCATCCAGACTGAAATTTGTGATCCGTTTAGACCTCCTTAATCACAGTATTCAATCCTAACTATGAGTGAGTGAGTGAGTATGGTTTCATGCCACTTTTAGCAATATTGCAGCAATATCACAAGCAGGGAACACCAGAAATGTTAGTTTCTAGCTATTTTAAATGATATCCAAGCATCATTGTATCTTGCTTGTAAGACTGACTGACTGAGTTTGGTTTTACGCCGTTTTTAGCAATATTCCAGCAACATCACGGCTGGGGACACCAGAAATGGGCTTCACACATTGTACCCATGTGGGGATTCGAACCCGGGTCTTCGGTGTGACGAACCAACGCTTTAACCATTAGGCTACCCCACCGCCCCTTGCTTGTAAGAATATCAGCAGCCTAGTATTCAGATATGGACAAATTATATCCTTACCGGTACTTTCAAACCACTGCATAACTCGAGCAGATTACCTATATTGACCTACATGAAAAAACGAGACAAATCAGATGCACATTGTACTCATGTGACATGATGCAATGTAAACCTAAGGAAAAGCAGCTGTTCATATACAAACGATAATGATCCCTATACTTACATGACATCTAGCACTGTTTCTGTACGCAGTACTCTGTGAGAGGCATCTAGGTTGAGCAACAGCCCTCCTTCTTGTTCCTTGATTGAACTAATATATCCTGGCCACACCTCAAGTCTGTGTAACACAAAGAAGAAGAACAATCAATAGCTTGTACTCAGGAATCTATTACATTATCACTACTGTCAGAATAAGTTTTAAAGGTTCCCATAAAGTCAGGGGTGGAAATAACTTTAAAATTGCTAGTGTACTCCGGTACAGTGGCACATGTAAAATCACTTGCCCTGATAATTTTTCCGCTATACCGGCCGATTTTCTTGGTGATTTTTAAATAAACAATATAACTAACATTGGAATGTCAACTGGACACCGGTACAGCGTGATATACAAATGTGCTTGCCCGACAGGAAAAAACACTGGACTCGGACGTCGGGCAATGGGTTATTTCCACCCCTGAAAGTACTAAAACCCTAATAATGGGAAACATATACTCACTTGTGTTGTGGTACTTGAGATGGTGTGTGGGGATTGTAATAGTATCTGCCGACTTGACACATATCCAAGATGCTCATGATCCTGAAACATCAACGGTTTCATCATTTCACATGTTTTACAGCAAAACACTATTAGTACTAAACTATTAACCTTTTTTGTACAAAATTATAAACGTCTGAAGCAGCAAACTATTAAGAAAATTAAATGAGGGAGTTCAAAGCAATGTGTCTCTGTAACTATACTGAAGTCATTCCGAACAATTATTGTCCAAATGGTGGCATTTCTGGACTGCATTTCTTATTGCCATCACAGGTCTATATTTCAGAGAAATAAGTAAATGGTTTAATCCCTTGTAGATTTTCATCACTTTTCCCTGAAACTGACCTTCTGAAGACAATATTGTAGAGATGAGCACACTGAGTAGGATCCACAACTGTTGTTAACCTGATGGTTATTGTGACATTAATACCATCGGTCTTCCTTTGACTGTGCAAAACAGTTTCCTGAAGCAAAATGCACATGAAGATACATGACATGACCACTGCATCATTTCTATCACCTGACAAACAAATGGCATTCACAACAATAAAAGTACAGACACAAAACACAATTACATATAGTTTTGTCAAAAAGACAAGTACTATACCATACTGAGATAGATAAAATCTTATTTCTAAAGAAGGCACTTGGGAGGGAGGGAGAAATTTTTTGATAGTTTATTTCATATTTGGTCATGATGTAAAAGAATGCATTAGAATTTAGATATATTAGATTAAAACCTTGAAAATGACCTGACAATGTTCCCTCTACTCTGTTATTTTTGATGATAATGTCTGTGCTGATAAGCAATCCACCACTTTATTTCTAAATGTGTATGGGAAAAAACTGCTGTGTTATCAATATTTCTGAGATGCTTCGGTGAAAGATCAAAGGCGATGACAATACTTTATCAGATGATAATGTGCACTTTTTGCATTACATCACAATTACATTGCAGCTAACATCCCTGGTGGAAACATTACGTTTATGTTTTCCGACAGTTAAAATGTCTCAAGTCGACTCACAAGTTTTCAGCCACACGGTAACGTTTGCAATGTTTACATTCCCACAAGGCAATCGTGGAATGTTGCTTGACTACTCAGCTTCATCTGGATGTACTGATCTAAACTTACGTTGGTAGTAGAAATGTGACATTCATATTGCCCCATATGGTTTACGTTAATCACAGATGTAATTAAAATAATTTAGAGACGATATTTAATCCGAACGTAAACCGTCATCAAACTGTTTATCATTTGTTTTTTCTGGTAACGTTCGTCTTAACGTAGGGGGCCAGACACATCAATAGAACAGCGCGCGTCAGTTAGCCTTTGCGAGGATTCTTAACTTAGATCACCGACACCGTTGTTTGTTTTCTGCCTTAGATTAATCGTAATTATCCTTAGAAAGTAGTAAATTTTACATCTTAGAAAAGAAATACAGTTCGCTCTACCACCATGTATAGTGTAATAAAGCACACTTTTGCCCTGAACTATCATAATATTAAAGCACTCAGATGAAAGCGTCCTCGTGCTTTAACTATAATAGTTCAGGGCGAAAGTGTGCTTTATTACACTATACATGGTATTTCTTAAACATTGTGCCACAAACATGTTTTTATTATTCAACTTACAGTTTGAGGCAGTCTGATTGGCAAAAAAGAGGAGTCTTCCATCAAAGGCTTTTGTCTGACCAATAACAGCCTTATGTTCATTCAGCATGCCAATCCTCATGCCTTTACTGTCTATGACTGGATCAAACTTCACATCATACTGAAAAACTCCACTGTTCTTGCACTTGACACGGATATGGTTGGCAGAGAACGGCATTCTGCAGAAATACAATTAAACCTCAAACATGTAAAAGTGACACAACACTCAATTTCAGTTAACATATTTGTAAGTATATATACAATACATCATAACAAGGAGGTATGCGATAAAAATCGGAAAAAAACCCCAAACACATAGAGTTAATGTTGATTCCATATCATCAATTTTCAGAAACTACTGTTTCACAATATTTCTTGCGAGGTTCTGAAGAGGTCAAATTGCAGTCAGAATTCTACTGGTAAAGGATGTAACTGAATAGATAAAGAAATTAGTAATGTATATTGGGTTGTTGTAGGGTAGGAATGAATTTAAATGTTAATCTTAGAAAAAAATGCAAATTATCCTCTAAGTTGAACTGCAATACTTGTGAATGAAACTGACACTTTTCCTTCTGATCCTGAACGATGGACAGCCTCCCTCCTCTCATATATTGCCAGTCTACTCATCTCCTCTGATGGTGGGGCAGGGGAAGGAGCAGCACCAGCAGCAGAAGGATGTGGAGGTGCTCTGGATGAGGAGGGAACTGGCTCAGCAGGTGGTTGTGCAGAAGTAGAGGAACCTGATGTAGATGGACGACTGGAAACCTGGGAAGGTGCAGGCATTCCTCTGCCCTGTGCTGCCCTGAAAAGCACTCACTTGATTAACAGCAGAGCTTTGTCTTCAATACCAATTTGGTGTGATCAACATATTAATAAGGATACTATCAACAACTTCATTTGAGCAATCTATTGCTGTTCTTACATCCATTTTACAAGGAAAGAATTTTCAGAAATACCAAATTTGGCTTGCCGGTATGTAGCCTAGGTATGATTTGATTCATACCTAATCACTAGGTGGGTCACATTTCACTATATGTTGTATGCTTCTCTTGAGGGTAATACAGTCTGATGTACGCCTCTTTGTATCAGTGTTATCCGAGCCGGTATTTACAAGGTATTTATCTTACCGCCATGTTAAATGTACAAAATATCATTTTATTTAATTTTGAAGATCGATAAGCTAGCTACCGACTATATGACATGTAAACAATATGGCGTCTGCCGCTCGAATTTTCAAAATCAGTTAAACATATTCTGACGAGGCAATGTATAAAATATACTCATAAAAACGAATAAGGGAACACATCAAAGTATAAGTGTTCCTTCATATATTTCCAGAATTTCACTCACAGTGTAATACGTACCTTGTGAAGAAACCTGGCAAGGAATAAAGGAACACTTGTACTTTCATGTGGTCCCTTATTCGTTTCCATGAGTATAGTGTAAATAAAGCAATGAAAGTCGGTAAAATATTTGTGTACATAGTGAACTCAAAGACAGCTAATCTAATGGTTTTCGAACTCCATGCACTGCATACATCCTGTTATGACGTCATACGATTGTTAGCGATACAGCTTCTTAGCAGAGAATTTGGTGGTTACCGTGGCAGCAGGTAATGTCTTTTCCAGTTGTCACCCTCCTGGGAGGGGTGACACAGAAACTTGTTAAAGCGTCATTGACCAATGAAATTTAAGTATTTTACATGACGGTAAGATAATGTCTGATGTATCAATTTTGCACATTACTGAGTTCTGGGTATAAGATAGTATCTATGATGGACAGCATTACCAAACTGTCAGGTCTATCTTCACATAGGGCTGACAAAATGCTAAATCTAATATAAACAATTAGCATTGATAGAACAAGTCAACCACCAGTGATAGCAACACAGATTAACCTGTCAGGAGATTTCAGTATAAACTGGATGATAAAAACAACCATTAACCAGGCACATCCCTATGACAAAAATGTGGACACTTACTTTTGAAGCAGTTCTTTCATGCCACCAAGACCCCTTCCTATTGGCATGGTAAATGGCATAGCTGGTGCAGGTTTAGGAGCTGAAAGCATTTACAAATATAACTTACACACTATTACTTTGTGAATGCCTGATAATTTTAATGAAATTCAACAAACTGACCAATCTTAGTTATAACACTTATCTTTGATAGGATGTCTTTTTGAAAATACTGAACAAGAAATGATTGATTAACATACTAGTTACCTGTTGTTTCGGCTAAAGCACCTGGCTGAGAACTAGGCTGGGCTTTCTGCATCATGGCTAGCAGTCCTCCCCCTCTTCCAAACGTAATGGGAGCAGCAGGTGGTTTTGGTGTTGCATCACTACTCTGGGGGGTAATTGGGGCAGCAGCCTATAAGGAAAACCTTCATAATTAAAAACAAGTGGTTATTTCTTGCATAGAAACAATGAAAAATATTATGGAATATACTCAAACAGATTGAAAACTTGACACTTGTAAAATTGAATCTCACAACGTGCATTATTATGAAAATATACATGAATCATACAGCCTTCATCCAGGACACAAGATAGACGAAGAACATTTGATGAGTGGCCAAACCTGTGCTTGGGCTTGCTCCTCTTGTTGCCCTGGTTTCCTTGCAGGCTGCTTCAAAGCATCTAGAATCGACCTTCCCCTTCCGCCTCTGCCATAAAATCCACCTGATGCCATGGCTGGTCACTGAGTGAGACCCTTACTCCTGGCTGTACTTATATGTTCTGCAAAAAGAACATAACCAAAATAAGCTCAAAAGCATGTTGTGATTCCTGATCAGAAGGTCCTGCTTTACCACAAACCACAAATGAGATTTAAATATATGGCCTTACAGTACATTGATTGGAATTAACAGAGATACTTCGTTTCATGAGGCTTTCTCCCACAGTATTTGAATGAAAAGACAGAGCTCCAGATAAGATTTAGCTCATGTGGGTACTGTACCCACTGCATTTTTTTGGAGTGGGTATTATGAATGTTGAGTGGGTATTTCATTTTCCGTTACCCACTGCTTTCAAATATGTGCGTATTTCAGTCACTTTACTCACCTAAGTATTACGTCATTGAGTAAGTTTACTAAGCAGGTATGTTCTGCCTTATGTCATACCTAATCAAAACCAACTTAAATATAATGGAAATTATTTCATAAAAAATCACTCATCCTATACTGACATTACAACACTTGTCCTATACTAACAGTACAACTTGATAGCAATTGATGTCTTTTTCATTACGAAAGCGATTTTTATGAATATATTCCGTCACGCATTTGTTTTAAACTTTTTGTGTATCTAACATTTTATATGCGTAACTGGTACACAACAATTATTTTTCAATGCGTCATTCTATGCGTTTTACCCAGATATGCAGCTTATCTGGGCCTCTGAAAAGACATCACAGACCTCAAACTTTCAACTTTATGGTTAACCCTTGACTTAGATTTTGATCTGTTCTCTAGTAATATTTGTACATGTTAACAACATGTAATTTTCTGACTAAAATTGATATTTTATACTTATCCTGACTCATGCTTAATTGCTTGTCTCCTTCCTCCTGCGAACTATAGTGGAACACTTGAATCCCCTTTTGAAGCTCCCTTCAAAAAAGCGGACGTAAAATCACTCACCCCACGAGTAGCCTCCCTTTGATATTTGGCGCCAAAGCCGTCACATGATCAGACATGCTATTCACTCTCTCCGAATATGAGCCCGACACCCGGATCTACAGGGAAATCCAGAGTGCCATGAGGGGAGGTTGGGAGGGCTGACCTCATGAGTCAGGATAAGTATAAATTATCAATTTTAATCAGAAAATTACATATTTTTCCTTATCCTGACTCATGCTTAATTGCTTGTAGAATCCGATGGAACCGGTGGTGGGTCAAGCCACTCTGGATTCATAGCTGCTGATTTACGTCCTTATGCCCCCTAGGGAACTTCTAATGGCACTGTGTCCTTTCTTCCAGCTTCCTCTGATGAGTCTGGGGGTACCACAACTTGTAAGATTTCTCTGGAATCGTCTTCTCCTGACATTATGTGTGGATTTATGCAACTCCATATCTTGATGCTCGCATCAAGTGGAGAAGCGATCCTTCTTCATGTACAAGTAAGTCCTAACAATACAAGTACAGGGTCTGTCACTCATGCTAGCCTGTCCTAGACGTGCGCATGGACTCTAAAGCTCTAACTCTTCCAAGTGTTGGCTTTACAAGTCATGTGATAAATAGGGTGAGATTCATCCCAGCGTCTTTGAGGAACCTCAATTGTTGTGCTACAACAAGAGGACCAAACTGGTGAATGCCGGAGACGTCCTAGGTAGCCATGTCTCTGAGGTAGTGGTTGGCAAACACTGTCTCCGACTTCCAAAAGCAGCACTCCATTATTGTCGAGATGGAGCAGTTCCCATGCAGAGCGAGTGTCTATGGCAGTGCTCTGACTTCATGAGGATTGGAGGCTCGTGGAGGCTCAAGTCCTGCTGCTTTGTAGGCTCTCAATATGACGGCTCTCATCCATATTGATATTGTTGTACGTGAGACCTCTGTAGGCGTCTCCGTAGATAGAGGGATGAAAAGGCGCTTGAATTTTCGTCTCCTCATTTTCGACCTTTGTAGGTAGACTTTCAATGCTCTGACTGGACATAGGGATAAATCTTGAGTATCCTGTGGCCCTAGGATTGACAAGATTGCTGGGATATGGAACTGTCTGTCTGGTTGACCGGGCAGTTGGTTCTTTGCTATGAAGTCCTATCTCAATCCCAGATGTACAGTGTCACGATGTGCGTCAAATCGTGTTCATTCAAAGTCCATAGGATGTCCTTGCTATAGTGCGTTTGGCTCAAAAGCGGACCGATGAATTGCAATCTAACTCAAAAACTAATAAACATATAATTCTCAATGAAACGCTGATCATAATCAAAACATCAGACCAACTCTGTGATTTGTTTGCAGAATTTATGTCCTAAAATTAAAAAAGTTGTTAAACAAACTATCACTAAAATATTGACACAGTTCACTATTTAATACGAGGGAGGAGTGCAGAGAAAGGGACACCTCTCAGAGTTGGTGTGACATTTTCATTATGATCAGTGTTTCATTGAGTATTTTATGTTTATTAGTTTTCGAGTTAGATTGCAATTCATCGGTCCGCTTTTGAGCCAAACGGACTATAGTGGTTCATAAGCGTCACTGGTGAGATGCTGCAAGACCACGTTGAGATCCCAAGCAGGCGCCTTAAACTTCTTTTGTTGGTTTTCCAACTTAAAGGAGCATGGTAATGCCAGTATCTCTGGTACTTTGGTCAGCTTCACACCCGTCTTCATGGTGATAACTGTGCTGAGGGCCACTAGGTATGTAGAGAGTGTTGATCCTTTTAGCCGCCTTGTTTGCCTTAGATGACAAAGGTATTTCGCCACTTGAGGATGTGTTGCTTTCATCGCCGTGAAACCCTTCCTCAATGCATATTTCTCAAAACTCTGCAACTTGTCGTCGTACAAGTTGCGGGTTCATCTACGTAGAGCTAATGTGACTGATTTTGCTGCTCTGGCGGAATATCCTCTTTTCTTCAAGCAAATCGTGATACGTTCCATGCGTGTAGTTGGAATACTGTTGGATTTCCGTGTACTTGCTTGGTGTGCGGATGAACTAGTAGATTTGGTCACTCTGGGAGTTGCAGGGTTGGATTTCCGAGTTCTTGTATGAGAATGGGAAACCACACTCTCGCTGAGCAGTAGGGCGCGACCAAAATCAGTTGCAGCTTCTTTGTCTGCTTGATTTTCTGCAACACCTTCGGTATTAGAACTGGAGGAGGGAAAGCGTAAGCATTTAATCCTTCCCAAGATATGCTTAAAGCATCTGTTGCCCATGCTTGTGGATCTGGAATCGGAGAGACGAATGTTGGTAGTTGTTTGTTGAACTTTGTCGCAAACAGGTCTATCAGTGGAGATCCTATCATCTGAATGATGCATCTGACGTCTCTGGCTGTAACATCCACTCAGTCACATTTTTGGCTCCGGGAATGTGGGCTTTTATGTCGATGTTCAGGTTGTCTATTATGCTGAATAGGTGAAAGCTGAGGTCTAGCAGATTCCTCGACCTTGTTGATCCTTGTCTGTTGATGTAGAATACCACTGTGGAGTTGTCCGTATGTATCATCAGCTGTGCGTTCCTTAGTATGCTGGACCAGTGTAGTAAGGCGTTTATTACTGCTTTCATTTCAAGCATGTTGATGTGCAGACTTTGTTCCTGACTCGACCATTTTCCCGCTGCCACTTCGTTGTTGTCAAGGTGAGCTCTCCATCCCTGAAGAGATGCATCTGCGTAGACATGAGTGACTGCCAACTTCGTAGTGGTAACGGAGAGAGTAGTGCTTGAGATATCATCTGTTGTATCTTGACCCAACGTTCCTCTGGAACGACTATGCGATTCGCTGATGTGATGAGTCGTATTCCTAGGAATTGAAGATCCTGTGTAGGTTCTAGTTCCAATTTGAGGAGATTTACTAGCCATCCTAGTTGAGTGAGTAGCCTGATGGTGAAGTCAGTTGCAGTCTGAGTTGACTGGGATCTTGATGAGCTTGAATCCCTTCGTCCAGGTAAAATGCACTGTGTACACCTCGATGATGTAGGTATGTGATGACGGGCTATGTCACTCGAGTATACAACCAGGGGGCTGACGATATTCCAAAAGGTAGCACCTTCCATTGGTAATGGCATCCGTTGAAGATGAATCGAAGATATCTCCTTGAGTCCGGGTGTATTGGGATGTGAAGATACGCATCCTGCAGATCTATGCTGGCGAGGTAGTCTAACGGACGGACGGATGACTTGTCGTAGTTGAGGAAGGTGTATCATCCTGAACTTTGCGGGTCTGCGTAGATAATCCTGGTTGAATTTCCTCATGTTGTAGAGTAGTCGGAACTTTTCCTTGGAATTTTTCTTTGGTACCTGGAAGATTGGGGAGTAAAAACCAGGCGTGATGAGTTCCTGTTTTATTTCTTCGACTGCCTCCTTCTCGAGTAGAGTTGTGATGGCGTCGAGTAGTTTCCCCCTCTGGTTGGTAGCATAGTTGTGTGTCCGAGGAGTGCTTGTCAAAGGTGAAACTGCTTGTAGTTGTTTCTTGTATCCTCTGCGTAGTATCTGGGATACGTAGTTGTCCTGAAGAATTCCCCAATTCTCCCAGTAGCGTTGTAGACGTCCACCCACTGTAGAAAGTTGTATGGGAATGGCTGGGGGTGGAAGACTCCAGTCGTTCCGAACCCGTCCATCAACGTCTAGCATTCCTGGCACCTCTGAATCATCTGCCTCTTCCGGGGTTACCTCTGGGAGCTCCGGTTGGGGGATGAAAAGAATCTTTGCCTCCTCTGGAAGTGCCGTATTTCTTCTCTTTAGCTCTATGTATCCCCGCAAACTTTGATTTGGCAGAGTAGCGTTGAGATGTCTGTCGGATAACACTGGCCAGTGTATCGATGGACTTGATCATCATGACCTCCTTAGACTCCTTCGTAACTTCTTTGGCCATGTCTTCAATTTCCCCTGCGAAGATAGCTGATGCTGACCATGGAACTCTGTACAAAGTCTTGGTGAACTTCTCACTCCAATTACAGGAAGATAGTAGCCCATGTCTTCTCAGTAGCGTCAACCCTGCTGATGTAGATGCCAGATGCTCTGATATAAACTGCTGGTCTTTCTTCTTGGTCAGCAATGCCAAGTAGATCATACGATCTTCTTCCGAGGTGGAGTTCCTAAACTTCGTACTGAGGGTTTCATTGATGGCTCTTGATCTGGCTAGACCAAAGAAGGTACGCCTGGTAGTTGTGTCTAGTTGTGCTAGCTTCATATCGTCCACTTTATAAGTCCTGGTACGGGCGTCTTTGATGATTTTGTAGTTCTCGTCTATCTCTGGGGCCTTCATGAAGGGTTCCATATGGTGTAGAGAGAACTTCTTGGCATTGAACGGTGGTATACTTTGACTCTGGAACTTTGTTGTCTTTCTGATGGCTGTACTGAGGTTCTCTGGTACATTCAACACAGGATCTATGGGTGGAAGGGTGAGCGTATCAAATTCATCATTTGACAGCATGTACGTGAATGCTTCATTATCCTCTTTAGAAGGTGATGCAAGCTCCAATCCATTAGCCATCCAAGACTTGATCTCTGTATCGGAGAATATGATTCCACCATCATCTTCTGATTTGGATGCATCTTGTTCTGAAGACCGTTGCCATTGTGCTTGCTCCCTGAGTGGAGATCTACGTGGTGATCTACGTGGAGACATTCGCGAATGCCTTCGTGGAGATGCGTGTGGAGACCTGCATGGCGACCTGAATGTGCGTGAAGATCTGCGTGGCGATGAACGTGAAGATCTTCCTGAAGACCTGCGCGAAGGTGATCGATCGGTATAAAGATCCTCCCTGGAGTCTTGAGACGTATTCCTGCGCCTTCATGAAGGTAAAGATTCTCTTCCGTGGGATGTGAAGTACGTTCGCGCAGGTCCGCGATGATTGTCCGAGTCTGAGGTCGAGGCTGATCTGCGATGCTCCGGTGAACGTCTGGTTCTCCTTCGCGAATGCTCCTCTTCTACTGCAGGCTCATCGTTGTCCAGGTTGACACTAATGACAGGTTCTCTGGAAGTTGTCGTGGATGACTGTCGAGTAAGTGATCCTTCACGAACATTCCGTTCTTCAAGCAGGCTGCCATCTTCACTCGGATGCGATCTGCAGGCTGAGACGATGACGATCTCTTCCTGGACCCAGAGCTGCCATCTGCCACAGTCAACAGCTCCGTAGTAGCCACCGGCAAATCACTGGAATGGTGAATCTCAGCAGACAATAATACACGGTTATCAACACATTCACTCTGTTTAGACATGACTTGTAAAAGTCGTCTCGACCTGTCCTTGGCACGTCTAAGAATGGAATATAATTAATTAGTAAATTCAATTTCAGATATATGCTGACAAAGTTTACAGCGGAGGCTGGAAGAACATGTAGAAGTGCAGTTAGGACATAATGAATGCGGATCAGCAGCCGACAAACAAAACCTGCAACGAATGCAAGTTTTCATCAAATGCAAACAAGATGAAACATCATGTCAACAATGTTAATAAACGGAAAATTTGGTACAAATTTCAAACCATATTGCTGGTATATGCTTGCTAAAGACCGTATACAGCTAATTTAGTAGTCAAAGCCTAAAATAAAAGGATATAATGCCGTATAGGGGACCCAGGCCCTCTCACAACCGTCCTCTAGGGCGAAAAAGGAAAGGGTGAAGAGCATGTCTGATCATGTGACGGTTTTGGCGCCAAATATCAAAGGGAGGCTACTCGTGGGTGAGTGATTTTACGTCCGCTTTTTTTAAGGGAGCTTCAAAAGGGGATTCAAGTGTTCCACTATAGTTCGCAAGAGGAGCAATTAAGCATGAGTCAGGATAAGGAAAAATATGTTAAATTTTACATGTACTTGTTAAGAAAACACTGGGAATTTTTAAAACAAATTTACATTTCAGGGTCAAACCTATAGATTTATACCTACTGGTTGCAAATGTATGTAATGAGTAAACTCCTACAAATATCAGTACTGAAAGTGATGAATTCGGAATGGATACATCATTAACAATTATATATTTATAGTGCTGTACCCTACATAAAGCCTACCAAGATAATAGTGGTATTCCGATTAATTAAAATAATCGAAGATTGGTCGCAGTGACTAAAGGACCAAGAAATTGATCATGTTTGAACACAAAAAATGTGGAAACAATTGTTAGCATAAACAATATTGTTCCAAAGGTTGGTTTTGTCGGGGTCACTAAATTTATATTACATAAGCACTACGGGCTTGTTCCAAATCATGACTGAATTTATCTTAAAGACTTCAGGAAAACGATGTGAAATTTGCAAATGTATTTTGTGTAATTTGAAAAAACCCAAAAAAACCCAAAGAACCACATGTTTTTACTTCTTTTTTTTTGTGTGGATTAACTAACATAACACTAAACAGGAAAATTTGATAAATTATCCTAACCAATAATTTTTCATGAATGATCGGTTGTAATGAACCAATCATGAGATTTTAACCAATTCCCAACACTACAAGATACTACAACAGATCTATTCATTGCCACTGTTGACAACAAATACTACATAAAAGATTCACAGATCAAAGGATCCTAAAAGGATGATTGGGAAGAGTATTTTGGACCACATCAGTTTTGTTGAAGCACTGAGCTACAAATCTATGCTTTAGCTCAAATGTAATTTTATTCATAATGTCTAAAGCACACTCATCCACCATGTACTTTAAAATGAAGAATGTTGTCATTATTATTGATCAAGACAAGTTAACAATGGTCCCAAAAGGTTTCAATAATGTTTTCATCAAAGTATGTGTCTCCAGATTTATCATGGGACCCTCTATTATCGTGGTAGTTAATGTTGCCGCCATCGGTATTATGAACGGCTACTGACATTTGGCATTTTATATATATTTTCAGTTGACTGATGTTTAATCTTCATTTCTATCACAAATAATGTTGCCCATAGTCGCAACTCGTTCAATACGAGCGCAGCAATTCCCATTGCCTCGTTTGGCACGGAAATTTAAGCAACTTTCTATTATCACGGTATTGCTATTTTCTTACTATCTCATGTGGTACAAGCAAATGATGCTGTCAAACCTTTACTAAAAAAAGTATTGAATCTAAATAGTTTTATTATTAAAAATTATTTAGGAATTTCATTCAGATAAGTAATATCATCATGTTTTAACCAAAGCATCTGAAACTTTAACCAAAATTTTTTTTGCCACCTTAGAACGTACCATACAATTTGCTGCCATGTGCAGGGTGAAGTTGCATTATACGTCACTTCCTGTTATATTTTCAGAACGGAAAATATGCAAATAACCTTGTAGCTGTTGCAGGATTACTCCTGACGAAGTAAGTTTTGATTCATGCTACATGTAATGGCAGTAGGGGTCATGCTAGTTCAAAATGTTCTAGAACTTGCTGAAAAGATGAATACTTCAATATTTCTACGATTAGACATGACATTTCAATGAAATAAACGACTTTTTCAAGAGCCAATTTGTTGTTTACGTAATTTGCATATGTAAACAGCTGATGCGGGGAGTGGTTTTTCTGCTTTTTCCACTGTTTTCACGTGCTGCGATAATAGAGAGTTCCAGTATAATTGCTGCAATCAAGTTGATTTTACTTAGCAGACGGGTGAAGTTTTGACAAGGCTTGATTCCTTAACCCATTTATGCACATCGTCCCTTTTATGGGACGGGTATCTCCAAAAAACTTTTCTCTCCCATTGTTGAAGATAGAAACCTGCAGTTTAGATGTGAATGAAGCTGGGTAAATTGTTTAGTGGTTGAACCATTCACATTACTTGTAGAGTTTAAGTTCTTTAAGCATGGTCACTTCCAGTGGCAAGGCTGGTCCCCTGCCAATTCGGCAAATTGTGAGGTAAGATGATATTTTTAGTGGTCCCTATTTTAACTATGCAAGTTCATTAGAATGTGTTTAAAACTTTCATTGTTCAAATAGAAAAATTAAATGAAAATGGTTTGCATTTTTTCCTTACTCAAATTTCCGCCAAAGTACCGTCCCAAAAATGGGACAACATGCAGATGAGTGGGACACACTATTGCAGTGTAAAAAAAGTATGGAAAAAATATTTACTGGTAAAATGACACCTCATTCCTTTCATTAATTGCTAAATGAAACCAGCTCACAATATTTGATGAAAATCTAAGACCCTATGCATAAATGGGTTAAATTAAAATCGTTATTTTCAAAATTTGGTAACAAGGAAAACGGGTAGAAGTCACTTTACTTCTATTTTGCTTACATTCCAAATTTCATTTTTCATGGAAAAAATTTGAGCACAAAACACGAAAATAGTTTTAGTTAGATTTTAACATCAGTAAGAGAGGCACAAACCCTCGCACAAGACGGGAACAAATGCCTTGAAATTGAGAGAGTTTCTTGCAGCCTTATGTCCCAACAGGGACGAAGATGATTAAGTAAATAAGTAACAATTTAATCATCCCTCGACTTTGGTCATATTCTCGAAACACATCGTGACAAGGAGACTATCGAAAATAGGTTACGTCAGTGTTTTGGCATATTGTCGTATCAACAGCTGTCACCAGGCTCCACAGCATAATAAGATACCACTATCTGAGTAGTTACACAGCATAGGCATTAGCAGCTTCACACAAACTAACTCTTTCAATAACCACTTTTCATTCCAAGATAAACAAGAATCTTGTCATCTTTTCAAAAGCAGACGCCATATTTGATGTTCCGCGCCATCTAATCAAACATTATGATGCTGACGGTAACTGAGATATAATCTGTGAAACCACTAATATTTGCGACCATTTACTCACAATGTTTCTCTGAGAAATGCATTTATCGTTCTTGAGTCATTCAAGGGCTCAGGGTATACTCCAACACGAAGACAGTTTCATAAAGCAAGTTCTCGTGGGAAAATCACCCGGATGAAAACAAAGGGGGATAAGCACAGTCGGTCCAACGACGAACCGCCACCATTCCATTTAATCCGTATTCACATTCCGCTAAGAAGATATATATCACTCACATTAAAAAAGTTTTGTTTGATATTGTGTTTCACATCGTAAAATAGTGTTTAGTTTGTTGTTGTTGTTATTTTTAATGGAATTTGAACATGAGACAAATGTTTTCATTGTGAAGTGTCTTGACTCAGTATCATGACTAATCCGTAAGTGATGTTTGTTTCTGTTGTTGGAAGTTTTTAGTCCACACATGGGAGTCTAGCGTTTTTATTGTAAAGTATCTCGACTCAGTGTCGACGTCATAGTCTGGCAGACTATGTCACCTCAACGTGGATAGAGGGCAATCTCCCAGTGACAACCTGGAACCATTAAGTTGGATTCCAACCAGATGACGGTGTACGAGTATGCAGACAGTGCATCGTATGTTCTTAAATTGAAATAGCATCTTAAGTGAACTTTAAGTGAAATATAGTATAAAAATGATACGATGATTAGCATGTTAGATGATACTTTGTACATTTTCCAAATAATGATTTAATGAATACATATGTATGAATAAAATGAACATGATCGTATTGTGGTTGTCGTCTTCCTCTGGGATTAAGGTTCTTGTATAAACACACGAACCCATTGCTGCAAATGTCCACCCTTTTCGCACGAAGGCGAAAACGAAAAACGGCCAATGTTTATACACGCCCGAAAAAGTCGCCTTCCTGCGAGTGAACCGTTCCAGAGTGTATGTGAACTTGTATAAATTATGAACGAATGTACTTGTGTAAATTACCATTATATTATTTTTGTTAATTATGTGAACTTGTGTTAATTAAGTAAATTATTAACTATATGTATTGCCATTACATGAAAACTTGGCTACATGCTTGGCTATTACCATGCCATTACCATTTTATTAATGTTATGGGGGTATTATGTTCCCATGCTATATGTGTCAATACATAATGTATAACCTTTCCAAACTTTTTTTCTGTTGGGCCCATTTGACTAGGAATAAGGCCCTTTTGACGTTTTGTCACGGCCCATTTCTATGCCACCACCTTTCTTTTATACACAACCAGGGAGAATAGAAGCTGTTGATTATCCCTGACACAACTCATGAACAAGGCAAAAGAAAGCACGCGCTTGAAAACTGGATTTGAGCAAAACTTTACAAACGTTATCGAAGAAGATATACAAGGTTGAAAACAATCCCGAAAAACACTGCAGACAGTTGGTCTAAACACAACGGAGTTGCCTCCCTTATATGTGTCAGGATCAAGTTTGAATTTCTTTGGTGTCTTTCGGACACCATGCAGCTGCACCTACCACCTCAGCTGAGTGGCTGTGATGTTGCCACACGACGACTGCATCAACATACGCTCATGACTTACATCATGGTTAGTGTAGTGTCTGCAATAAGATATACTACTCACATTTTGCTAAGGATCACAACAATTCACAACTTTACTCAAACGTAGATTCATTATTTGAATTTGTATCCATTTAAAACTGGATAAACAATAATATGGAAACCCCGCTTTAGGCAAACAGCCACTTTAATCTAACTTTATATATATGCACTTGATACATGAGTAACCATAAAAATGGTTTTCATGGCACCAATCAACCATTTTGCAAATCATGGAACGAGTCATTGACAAGTAAACAACACCTGTCAATATCAGGTATGGGATCCACAAGATGGCATCATTCCAAACAAACCTCCTTTTCCAACAAATGATGAACAAAATTAAACTACATGCATTTATAACCAACACGCTTAGGGACCGTACATAATTTATGGCTGGGGGTGGTGGGTGGTGGTGGTGGTGATGATTTTAAGGGGGGTGTCACCCATTTTGTTCTTGGGAGCTAGGGGGGTCATCAATTTTGTACACACGTACTAGGAGGGGTCAGCAATTTTGTTCATAAAAATATGTTTAAAGTTATGCTTAGAAATTATGGGAAGGGGAGGGGGGTTACTAATTTTGTACATAATATGTAGGGGGGTCACTTATTTTGTACATAAACTTTGGGGGGGGGGGCATTCGCATTGTACATGCTTCTCCATAAAAATCATCATCACCCCCCCAGCCATAAATTATGAACGGTCCCTTATAACTTTCGAGCTCTCTGGCTATTTTTGCCTGGCGGGCCAGTGTCTGAAGTACACATTATGCTGAGAAGCGCACGTTAAATGTCACAACACAAGTCAGTAAGTTGGAGAGACAAACATAAGAAAGTCTCACCCCGAGAATGGAAAGGCTTTAATAAAAGTGCTATGGGGCCCTAATGTGGCAACTATACTAGCCACATAAAGAAACTGTGTATTGTCAAAATATTATCCCAGTTGATAAGTACGATAACAATGTCAAAGGTACATATAAACTTTAATGGAGGGATCATGAGACCATAACAAGTCGGGAGAATTGCAATTGAAAAGTCAATCACAATGACGTCACGAGTCCACAAGCGGGACAGGGGTCAAACGACCATGTCACAAGCTCAATAACGGGTATGTCCACCATCGGCATTGAGAACAGCAGTGCATCGACGACGCATAGAGCCTATCAAACGTGCAAGGAAGGCTTGTGGGATGTCACGCCAGATACTCTCAAGTTCTGTTGCAAGGATGAGGAAGACGGCGTAGACGTCGATCCATCTCGTCCCAAACATGCTCTATCGGGGAGAGATCCGGTGAATTTGCAGGCCAAGGCAGTAAGTCAACGTTGTGGTGTTGCAAGAAATCCATAGCAACCCTTGCCGTATGAGGGCGGGCATTGTCCTGTTGGAATGTTAACCCAGGGCCATGACGTTGCAGAAAAGGAATTGCCACAGGTCGAAGAATCTGATCCCTGTAGCCCACACCAGTTAAGTTGCCCCGAACAATCACCAAAGGAGTTCTTTGGCGTACTGTTATTCCACCCCAAATCATCACGGAACCACCACCAAAGCGATTCCTCTACAAGACACAGGCCTGTGCATAACGTTCTCCCACGCGTCTATAGACACGTTGACGTCCATCACTATGGGAAATGTTAAACCTGGACTCATCTGTAAAAAACAACATTTCTCCATCAAAACAAGGGTCTGCGGACATGATTTCGGCACCACATTCGGCGAGCTTGCCGATGACGTTGTGTCAGGATAGACCGTATGGCGGGACGTCGTGGTCTGATCCCGTGATGACGGAAACGTTGTCGAACTGTGTTGGGGTGGATACGGCAAAGTCCTGGGATGGTTCGGGCAGTCATCACTGCAGTCTGAAACCTGTGGCGAAGATGGGTCACCCTTATCCATCTGTCCTGTCTTGGCGTTGTTACACGTGGACGCCCAGAACGTGGCCGATCGATGACGTCATTTGTGTTCTGGTAGCGTCTCACCAGTGCAGAAATGGTGTTCCGGTGGCAGTGGAAATGTGCAGCCACTTGTCGTTGAGACATTCCCCCACGGACCATCCCAATGGCCTCATGACGTTGTGCAGGCGTTTCAATAGCCGTTTAATTTTTTGAACGATCGCAAGGGCAGGGGTTGAGCTTAACAAAGTGACAGTATTGGGTGGCATTCATTTGCTCTGTTTCTCTTTCCCGGAATGCACGTTCAACAACGTATTGCACGTCTCAAGAACGAAGCCACTGACGTCACGGAACGTGGCACGTGCATGCATGTTGGATACATGTCACTAATCTCTGAGTTTAAATCCTTATGTGTCTACACAGTATATATACATGTACAGTCGCCGTTCGCTGACGTCGCACCTTGCTTAAAAAGCTTGTACGCATCTACCTCTATAAATAGTCAGATGAACCATCAATAAAGCTAGATGAGCCCCAAAATGACTTTAGTCGATTATAAAACTACCTGTGAGGTGGCCCGGTAGCCTAAAAGCGTTCGCTCGTCATGCCGAAGACCCGGGTCCGATTCCCCACATTGGTCAATTGTGTGAAGCCCATTTCTGGTGTACACTGTCGTGATACTGCGGCGTTGAACTAAGGTCACTCACTCAAGGTAAAACTACTCCGAGTCGAGAATATTCAGTAATGAATGGCACACTGACTGACGTATGACTCACAGCGGCACCCCCCACAGCACGTGAAATAACCACACTCTCTGTTTTGATTGCAGCGTGTAACTCATGATACGCGACTATACAGGTATACTAATACGTTATCTATACATAGTGCAACGACACACTTTGGCATTCGCAGAGAGATTGACGAACCTGGTGCAGAGAGAGATGCGCACTAAGTTAATATCTCGCACCTATGTTGTCTTTGGTGGTAAGAGTAATAAAAAGCGTCGCGTAACAAAGCCTTGGTGGAATGATGGTTTACGTGTGTTGTGGAATGATATGTGTGAGGCAGAGAGAGAGTGGTGTAAGTGTAGAAGTCGGGGGAACGAGAGAGTGTATCTAAAGCACTATTTTGTGAGAAAGCGTAAGCTGTTTGACAAAGGTGTGCAAGCTACAAAACGTGCGTACGTACGAGAGGAAAGTAAACGTTTGGATGAGATGTGTGATAATAATGACAGAGAGTTTTGGAAGAAGATTGGTAAGGTTGGTGTTGGTGGTGAAAGGAGAAAGCAGATCCCCATGAAAGTGTACATGGAAGATGGAAGTGTGTCTGAAAATTGTGCAAATGTTTTAAATAAATGGCGGAATGACTACTGTGAATTGCTGAATGGGAATACTTGTGTTCAGAAATGTGCCCCGATGTGTGAAAATGATGAATCTGACGAGATGCATGTGTTGTTTGACGCTAAGATTACTCTGTTTGAGGTTACGGCAGCAGTGGATAGAAGCCACAACAACAAGGCGCCTGGTGTTGATGGTATCCCTAGTGAGTGCCTTAAGTCATAAAGTGTTATCAAGGCATTACATCATATTTTCAATGTGTGTTTTAATACCGGTAAAATTCCTGCTACCTAGGCTACAGGCATCATTAATCCAATACCCAAGTGTTCAACTTTAGATCCTATGGATCCTATGTCATATCGGGGTTTGACCCTTACCAACTCTATGTACAAACTGTATTGTAATGTTCTGAATAGTCGTTTACAGTTCTGGGCTGACTCTACTGGCGTTTTGAGTGATATGCAAAACGGATTTCGGAAGAAGAGAGCCACTACTGATCATATTCACAGTGTTTGTTCGTTTATTGAAAATAGAAAATGTAATAAAAAGGATACTTTTGCTGCTTTTATTGATTCTAAGAAAGCGTATGACTGTATTGATAGAAGAGTGTTGTGGGAGAAAGTAAGTGATATTGGCGTGAAAGGGAAAATGTTTTTAGCTCTTCAATCAATATATGATAAGGTAAAATGTAGTGTCCGTATTAATGGTATGTTAACATCGTGGTTTAATGTTAATCAAGGCTTAAAGCAAGGCTGTCTACTTTCTCCAATACTGTTTAATTTTTTCATTAATGATTTGCTTAACACACTGGAAGAGAGTGGTATTGGTATTTCTGTTAATGGTACTACTATTGCCGCCTTAGCCTATGCTGATGATCTTATCCTGCTTGCAGAATCATCAGAGGACTTAAATAATATGTTGTACATTTTAAACAAGTGGTGTGTGGATAATGGTATATGCATTAATAATGATAAATCTAAGATTGTACATTTTAGACATATTAGTGCACAAAGAACAAGTGCGGTTTTTAGTGTTGGTAACACCGTTTTAGAAATTGTTAATAGTTATAGCTATTTAGGCCTACTGCTCACAGAACATCTTGACTATAATGCTATGGCTAAGGCAGCAGCAAAGTCTGCTAACAGAGCTTTAGGCCTTCTTATTTGTAAATATAAGGCACTTGGAGGAATGGAATCCACAACTTATACAAAGTTATATGATACGATGGTGTGGTCAGTTTTAAGTTATGGGGCATCTATATGGGGACATCGGGAGGTATCGGCAGTAAATGCTGTCCACCATCGTGCTTTGAGATTTTTCTTGGGGGTGGGTGAACATGCTCCTAACGTTGCAGTGAATGGAGACATGGGATGGATCTCTCCAATTGTTAGACAATGGGTGTGTATTGTTAGACAATACTGTCGTTTTAGAAAAATGTCTTTTAGAATAAATAACTATGTATTTATATGGTCGGAGAGTTGTGCGAGTGGATGTGTGAGAAATTGGATTTCCGAGTAAAAGCAAGGTTAAATGAATGGGGCCTTAGTGTGGAAGCTGATGTTAATGTTAAACGGGTATGCGAGAAGGTGCGAGATATTTGTATGCAGAAGTATGTGAGTGATTGGTATGAGTTATTACACAAGCCAAGCGGTAGAACGGGAGGTAATAAATTACGAACGTATCGAATGTTTAAGGATGTGTATGGCCGTGAAAGTTATGTGAGTATGAGTATGCCCCGTTCCTACCGCTCTGCCTTCTCCAAATTCAGATCAGGTACTGCTCCTCTGCATTTGGAAACCGGCAGATATACAAATGTGAATGTGAATGAGAGGGTATGTTTTCAGTGCAGTGAGAGTGTTGAGGATGAAAGACACGTTCTGTTGTATTGCCCTATGTATGATGATTTGCGTGAAAGTTTATATGAAAATGTCTGTTTTAGCTATCCCAACTTCTTAGATCTTTGTGATGATGATAAATTAGTTTTACTTTTTAAACACCATGTATATTTCAGTGCCAAAACCTGCTTTTATATCTTGCAAAGAAGAAAACATATTTTATACGGATAGATTTTACACTGTATATATCTATATAGTTATTTATTATTTAGTATTTATAATGTAATAATACATTAGTCTCTCATAACCCTTAAAGGGTGGCTCACTTATATGCTATATTTTATAAATATATTTATATATGTATTTTATGTGAGGTGAGACTGAAATAAAATATCTGTCTGTCTGTCTGTCTGGCATTCGCAGGAAGGCGACTTTTTAGTTTTAGCTTTTCGCACGAAGTCGAAACACGGTACCCTTTCATGTTTTGTGTTATTACAGTAATGTTTATGTAAGGTCTTATCGGGACATTAACGGGGGAGTAGCGTAAGGGTGGCGACTAAATTTGTACTAATTTCTACGTGGACACAGTTCATGGGTCGTTCATGCTGACAATGATTTCGTGAACAGTTTTTGCAGAACTGTTATTTACAACTGATTGGTTATAAGAATTGTATCAATCACATAAAACAACAATGTCAACAGTTTTATATAAATATGCCGGTACAAGAGTCATCATTACTCGATTTCTGAGACATGGCGAACACACAGCTACAGTACAAGTATCAAGAACAAACAACAACCTTTAAGGTTGGCATGGGCGCTTGACGAAGTTGGCTGGCAAGGACATTATGGCATGTTTGATGATACTTTGTCCATATTTTAATGATTAAGAAGGACAGCGGAAGAGGAAGTGAATTATTTTGTACATATGTTTGTCGCCTTCCTCTGGGATTAGGGTTCCTGTGTAAACATCTGAACCCATTGCTGCAAATGTCCACCCTTTTCGCACGAAGACAAAAACGAAAAACGGCCCATATTTTTACACGCCCCAAAATGTCGCCTTCCTGCGAAGACACCCTATGGCAATATTTCACCACTCAGTCAACACCTTCACAATTTGAGACACAAAGGATGGACAACCTCGCTTCTGGGTTATGGATATGTAACATGGGCGGATCCAGGAATTTTGAAAGTGTGTGTGTGTGTGTGTGTGTGTTTGGGTGTTCGAACCCCTCTGAACCCCCCATTGGCTCCGCCAACGCAAAAAAAATCTTCAATGTGGTCTTAAGTCATTTTCAAAAGGGGGGGTTCGAACCCCCTGAACACCCCTCCTCTCTGGATCCGCCAATGTGTAACTTGACTTTTGTAGCAGTGCTACCGGTGATTGGTAAAATATTCCTACATCATCAGCATGATCTACTATAAAACTACATGCATGGCTGCTGGGTCATTGAGATTATAATTGGTCCCGACTAACGGGATCGGATGGCCAGGTTTGTTCCATTGGATAATGCATGTCTTCGGATTGTAGGAAAAAAGCCCTCGGTAAAAAAAGTACCTGAAAAAAGTTCTCCAGAAAAAAGTCCTATTGAAATAAAACTCCATTTATTCATCAACTTTGAGGTCAAAGATTTTAGAAGAACATTGATAACTCACACATATAGGTTTTTGAATAGATAAATTGATCTTTCATCTTTTTAATGACACTTATAAAAAACATGAGTGAGTGAGTTTAGTTTTACACCACACTCAGCAATATTCCAGCTATATGGCGGCGGTCTGTAAATAATCGAGTCGGGACCAGACAATCCAGTGATCAACAGCATGAACATCGATCTGCGCAACTGGGAACCGATGACATGTGTCAACCAAGCCAGCGTGCCTGACCACCCGATCCCGTTAGTCGCCTCTTACGACAAGCATGGGTTACTGAAGATCAATATTCTAACCCGGACCTTCACGAGTCTATAAAACCATGAAGTACTCACATACAAAGGGTGATTAAAAGGACGTGTTAAATATTTAGATAGGTCTGTGATCTTTTAAATGACATTTAGAAACATGAAGTACTTACATTTTGTGATTATATCTTTAAAACAATGTTTTCAAAGGCACTAGTTTTAAGTGTCAAAGTGTCTTACATTTACATGAGGTACTTACATTTTGTGATTATAACGGACAGATTAGATAGTCAAATTGGTCCTTGATCTTTACAACAATGTTTTGAAATATGAATGAGTCAGTAGACATTAATATTCACCAATATTAAGTAGTAGGAATAAAGCATCAGTAATGTACTAGTATACAGGATCTGTCTATTTTACATTTGTTGTGTGAATATAATCAATACGTGAAAGTCAATAAACGCTATGAAAAACTAAAAGCACATTTTATTCTTTTGTCAAAAATGACTTTTTCAAAATAGGACTTTTTTTCCGGAGGATTATTTTTCTGCATACCTGTCTTCCTACCCCAACAGCGATGACCGATGATGTCAATCACTGGATTGTTTGGTTCAGACTCGTTTATTTACAAACCGCCCGCTGGAATAGTACTAAATGCGGCGTTTAACAACATACAAACAAACCTATTGATTTAAACGTGTTTCGGAAAGTTACACTTAGAAATGCTTTCACATTTCACACTAATGTCAAGTCACAGGAAATAGGAAATATGTATAAACATTTCCGAATCTTGATACCTAGATATCCCGTGGGGGTTACCACTTAAAACCTAGTGGTCCCTTCCGCAAAACGAGCTCAGTGCTAAACGATAATCGATAGTCTCTGTTTAAGTATGGGTTAAACTGTTACAATCGTCTCTACACTGAGATTGATTGGAGACAGGGTACAGTACACTTTCAGCACGAAGGATAATGGTGGCAGTTTTGAGACATGCTTTAAGAAACTAAAATATGATAATTACGAACATGCATGATAACAGTTTATTCTGAGTTGGAGTGAACACACAACATATATTTAAGTCTGAATACAAACTACCGGATAGATAACCAGTGTATAGAATGTACAACATCAAAGTCTGAACATATTTTTGTTTATTAACGTTCCATTTTGTTTCCTAAACTGGAGCGAGTTTGGTTTTACGCCGCTTTTAGCAATTTCCAGCAACATCACGGCGGGGGACACCAGAAATGGGCTTCACACATTGTACCCATGTGGGGAATCGAACCCGGGTCTTCGGCGTGACGAGCCAACGCTTTACCCACTAGGCTACCCCACCGCCCCTCCTAAACTGGAAATGACTTTTAATATTCAGTATATATATAGTCGACGTTGTTCCAAATAGAATTATCATACGATGTAAGGTATTTTTTAATTTCTTCTGTTACTGTTGGAGATCGATCCATTTAAATATTTCCACAACACAATGGGACATTTACAGAGAACATCTAGTTTGAGTAAACACTATGGCAACATTATTTCCTTTCAGTGTTTTGGGGGAATGAATTATGCAATAAAATCTTTCTTTGGTAAATACTGATGCCAACTTATTCCCGCCCAGTCTCTACTGGATCAAGTTTACATTTTTATTCCCCATCATCCCCATCCACCCTTCTCGGCCCTCCTCACCCTCCCCACCCTGTCAAAATGTGAAATGTTCACCATTATAGGGTTACATGTGCTTTTCATGTGAAATCAAGTGTTATAAATACCTTAAGCAACAACGTCTGACCCATATACACGGGCATGAAAATCGAACAAAGCTTTGTAAAATATCAATAATTTCTTTCGAATTTCCCACTCCACAAGTGTGTAATTCCCATAGGGATCGAAGCCCGATCTCTCTGTCTCGTGATGAGATGACGGCAGCGGTATTCAGAGTGGAGCCTGTTACTGATACAGATATACCCCATCCATTCCTCCACGGCGATTCCAAGCTACATCAGTGTAAGGTGAGTATTACATACAGGGACTGCCGTCCCTCCGTGTTTCAGCTGACCAGTTCTCATGTCCGAGTTAGCTTATAGTGTCGTGGTCGAGTCAGGCTTATAGTGTCGTGGTCGAGTTAAGCTTATAGTGTTGTGTCCGAATAGGCTTATAGTGTTGTGTCCGAATTAGGCTTATCGTGTATGGGATGTATACTATCGTTATAATGTTTAGTGGTTGCAGTTGTTAGTACATGAAGTAGAGATCGAACATGGAAATCAATGACGGTTCTTCAATGTATGTGTGTATGTATGTATGTATGTATGTATGTATGTATGTATGTATGTATGTATGTATGTATGTATGTATGTATGTATGTATGTATGTATGTATGTATGTATGTATGTATGTATGTATGTATGTATGTATGTATGTATGTATGTATGTATGTATGTATGCCTCTGCATGTGTGCGTGTGTATGTGTGCAAATTTTCTGACGGATACATTTGACATTCATGTCACATGGGGCAGCTGTAGGCATATTATGTTAATTTGAAAAATTACTTAAGTTGGCATATATGGTCAAATTGTTAACCGAGGAAGACACTTGACCAAACCACGTATCAGTATATCAACGTTTGGCTTGATTCTGAAAGCTGATAAGATGTTCTTGTTTTTGTATTGTATCCCAAATTTCTTACATACCCGCGCACATGGAGCACATAAGTGGCTCATAGATTACCCACAGTCCTTAATACAACCAAGGTGCTATGAATGGTGGGTGTTACTAGAAGGGGCATCCTTACTTTTTACGAGAACACCTGGTGTCACCACTGGTTTGCAGTGATACATTCATAAAGTTGCCTTAGCTTTTTTTGAAATGTTCAACTTTGTTGACCACAATCTCAAACAAAAAGGCTTCGGGAGAAGTGTCACTTCTTGATCCAAGGAGCATTTGTCATCAATCGCGGCGAGATTATATGGATAAATATGAGAACACAGTACGCGAAATGCCTTACTTCCTCATTAACAAATATCCACGTGAAATGATGGGATAGGGTATTATAACAAGAAGTAGACATCGCTGGTGCATTCCCTCCTTGCTGATGTGTTTCCCTGGTCATGCGAGTAAGAATGTTTGCTCATATTGGTAAAATCAAAACAAAGTTATTCGGCCATGAAAATATAGTTGATATTCAGGTATGTCGATGAATTGATTTCTTTCAAAATGACCATTAAACAATTCCCTTGCACTGACTTGCCCACTCGACCTACACATACTTGAGACCACCGAAAGGGTCTCATCTGTTTCATACTTATATATAAATGCATAGATTGAAAGCTATATGACAAGGGCGATAACTTCACTTTTTCCTTTATGTCAGCAATGTTCCAGTTCCAGTCTTTGGTGTCAATATGCCGCTACTTTAAGGTACAATCGAGCAAGATTTTTCAACATTGATTGCAAAGTGCATCACATTCTTGCTCAAACGTGTTTGATCGGGGTTACAGAGTTCAAAGAGAAAAGCTTTCAAAACAATTTGAGGTCGACATTTGGAAGACACATTTTCAAATCTGAGGAATCTGAGTAACATGTGTAACATATAACCAGGATTACTCCGGACTAGTTACCTCAATATCATATAACCAGGATTAATCCGGACTAGTAACATCCATACTATAGAACCAGGATTAATCCGGACTAGTAACATCAGCATCATATAACCAGGATTACTCCGGACTAACATCAATAACATAACCAGCATTCATCGGACTAGGACACATAACCAGGATTAATCCGGACTAGTAACATCCATACCATAGAACCAGGATTAATCCGGACTAGTAACATCAGTATCATATAACCAGCATTCATCCGGACTAGTAACATCAATAACACATAACCGGGATTAATCCGGACTAGTAACATCAGCATCATATAACCAGCATTCATCCGGACTAGTAACATCCATACTATAGAACCAGGATTAATCCGGACTAGTAACATCAGTATCATATAACCAGCATTCATCCGGACTAGTAACATCAATAACACATAACCAGGATTAATCAGGACTAGTAACATCCATACTATAGAACCAGGATTATCCGGACTAGTAACATCCATACTATAGAACCAGGAATAATCCGGACTATTAACATCAGTATCATATAACCAGCATTCATCCGGACTAGTAACATCAATAACACATAACCAGCATTCATCCGGACTAGTAACATCAGTATCATATAACCAGCATTCCACGATTAACAAGCTAAAAACAGATGACACTGAGTCTGTTGACTCACGGTGCACAAAACATTTGCTTTCTTCATGGGAAGATCCGGGTTCGAATCCAAACAATATACTTCACCAAACCCTGGTCCCGTCGAAATTATATCTGTACTATTGACGAAAGTGGCATTAAAACTCATTCATCACCATAGTTACTGAAATGTGATATTCTTTCCAATACTACACCCTTTTTTCTTATGAATGCGGTATGGAATTAGAACATTCCAAACCTGGTTTTTTAATAAAAATTCAGAACAAAGCGCTCGTCATAAATAAATAAAGATAAATTACAGTGGCTGGAAACTTGTGGCAGGATCTATAATCGTCTGGAGGCCACATACATCTTAATAGCACACAAACGTCTGTAGTCGATTTCAAATGTTCTGTTTCCCCAGGCCATGTGAATGTCAATAGTTGCTATGAACTATCCAATTAAAACAGACAATAAGTGATGATATACCGTTTGCTTCACGCCGTGCGCACGTGGATTTGTTCTCACGTCTAGAGTCTTGAGTCGATGGAAAATATCGAGATTTCGGATTGTGTCCCAAACTTGAAGATTTGAAATCCAATTTTCTCATTACTGTATTTGTTGGCGAACAAACACCCCCCGCTGATAGTCGGATAAGAAACGGGAGGACCTGATAGGTGGGGACAGTTTACCAGACAGTAGGTTGAAGGTGAACCATCGCGTCGGTACGGGGACGGCAGTCTACTGGGACACTGCTTCAACGCTTACTGTCATCTGGACATTTCATAGCAACACGGCCTTTTTTTACGATCCTAGTAATTTTTTTATTATTAAATAAGATATGGAAGCACCATTCAAGACCGCTGTATAGTGTCTTATTAAACCGACATTGTTGGGGAACCATTAAATCCGTGGTCGAAATACAACAATACTGAGGAGGAAAATATACTATCATCATATGTTTGATTTTCAGTTTAAAATAGTGAGTTTAGTGAGTTTAAGTTTACGCCGCACTCAGCAAAATTCCAGCTATATGGTGGCGGTCTGTAAGTAATCGAGTCTGGACCAGATAATCCAGTAATCAACAGCATGAGCATCGATCTGCGCAATTGGGAACCGATGACATGTGTCAACCAAGTCAGCGAGTCTGTCCACCCGATCCCGTTAGTCGCCTCTTACGACAAGCATGGGTTACTGAAGATCAATTCTAACCCGGAAGAAGGTTTCTACGTGGTTATATTTTATGTATCTTTTTTCACACACGCAACTGTTAATGGGAAGTCATATCCTGAAGATCCATAAATAGGCTTCTTCGGCGCTTCCCAAACATATTACAGGATATGTAATTGTAATTTCATTACTCTGCCATAAATTACTTTTTGAAACATTTGCAGGATTGACTGATGGTAACACGGACATAATCCAGTTTCACAATTCAGATCTAATTCAGTTTTCAGTTACGAAGAAACCGCAAACACGGCATACTTTATTTTTCTCTTTCCTATTTCAGAAAGTGATTTGTGAAACTGACAGTTAGTTGTGCAGACTAGGAAAACACGGAAACGTGTTACACTGCCCACCTTTTCTCAGACGTTTCTTTACGGAACCTTTTTCATAATTGAAATTTGATGGACTGGGATGAAACAAAACATTAATCAGGTTTATTAAAGATTTCTGAAACATGCAGGAGGCTTGCAATTGGCGGTAAACCAAATTATATGGACAGTAACTTCATGCTCGATTTGATCAGTTTTGGTAATATATTGCAAATAATACCATAAAATGATCAACGCAACTAGTAAATGTGTACGATCGATCGTTATAAACCAGAACATATTCACAAATACAGTTAATACTAGACTGTTGCCAGACCGTTGTCATTAATATGTTCCCCGAGAGACGGTAATGAGGTCATATCCATGGTACAGTGGAGAGAGCGTCTGTTCCGAGGTTCGATCCCCAGGAGCGCCATACGGAAATGTTTAAACAGATGGTACTTGTTGATACACTACTATTAAGGGTATGCTATCTCAGTGGCTTCGTGCCACACGATGGAGGATAGAACTGCTTAAATGAGCCGACGACTAAATACACCTGCCTTATAAGCAAGCAACAACTGATCAAGTTTTACTCCATGCCTTGTAGCACAGGTACTCAACTGCTTTCTTGAAAGCTACAAAAATATTTCCATAATCCTAAGAAATCTCTGTTTAAAGATGAATCCATTGTGCGATTCCGCCTGTGTCCTAAACAGAGTCGATGGAGTAGCCAAGTTGTTAAAGCGTTCGCTCGGCTCATGTTCGATACTCCAAATAGGTACAATGTGTGAAGTAGATTTCTGGTGCCCTCCCGCCTTGGTAATATTGATGGAATATTGCTAAAAACGGCGTAAATTATGAATTATCAATAAAATGGTGATGATTCCAAACATTCACGAGGAGGAATGTAACATTTGTATTTAAATCAACAATTTCATAGTACTACAAAAGAGTTTTTGTGTAATTGAGATGTTTTTCTTTCCTCTTTACCTGTATAGCAGTGGATCATGTCTACATCAAGAGAACATCCCGCGTCCTCAACAGCCAGTTCCGCAGACATCCTGCATGAGTTCCAGAACACAATGGACGAGTTCGCCAAGGCAAGGTGTGTTACTTTGACCCATTCATATAGTGTTATCATTCATACTTATCTTGCCTTTTACGGCCCGGCATCAATTTCTGCAGACAATCGAGACTGATTATTCTCACTGTTGTTGACCTTTCTATTTCTACACATGGACGAAACAGTATCACTATAGCATGTCATGGTTTATCATAATTTACAGCATTTATTAATAATTTATTATTAATAATAAAGACTTTTGTAATGCGCTGAATTCCGCACCACGAAGGGGGCACGTTCAAAGCCCTAACATACAATCTGATCATTATTACCTCGGATAACCCAAGCTATCTGTGCGGCGCTAGAAGGTTAATAGTCTCATGACTTATTTCACCGGGTACCCATTTTCTGCCGGGTGAACAGAGGCAAGTTCGAACAAACTCACATGCCTAAGGTGACATCACATGTTTCACACGTGCTTCGTTGTGCTGACATGAAGTGTCTCAAGCTATTGTTCTCTAAACGTTTAGGTTTAAATTCTTATAATCCTGCATAAGTATCAATTATGTTTTGGTACATAGGATAAAACGATATGGTAGTCACTTGATAATTATCACGACACAGTCCGTACTATATAATTGTTTCAGGTTGTCGGAAACGTTCACTCCAAGTCCGCCCTTCAAGGTAAGACAAAGCACAGCTCAATATGGAGGAGTGATGATTTTTAAGGACTTTCACCGGAAGCTGGCTCGCAATGTCTCCGTCAGAAATTGGATGTAGTTGTCATACCGATGTAAGCTAACCTCGCTATAGACTCTGAGATTTGTTGGACACAGAGTGTTTTTCTTTGTCAATCTCGTTTGTACTCATAACAGTTCAGTTCAGATCAATTCAGTGCAATATATTAAGCTCTATATACTCAAAATATTCCACCCCTTCCCACAGAATACCAGGTCGCCGCCAAGCTGGAAGCGGCCTTACAGCCAGGTTAATCAGTACGTTGTTGACTTTAAGACTCGCTGTAGCGAGACATACAGCAACGGTTTCCTGTACCATGTGTGAACAATTGACTTGCCTGTGCATGTGTTTGTGACAGATGCCTCTACTGAAACGGGATACGTTCACTTTATCATCACTATTTGAAAGTGATTCATAAGCAAATGTTCAGGATAAAGTCATCAGGAATCATACAATCAATCCTTCGTTTAGAATAAGTTGCTTGTGATTGTGGAAAGGGTTTTGTCGCTTATTTCTGCCATTATATAGTACGTTTAGTTTACTGCAGGGCTGTACAAATCACAATGCACTACCGGGCTATTTTCTGAAACAGTTAGACTGAAAAATCGATTAATCTTTGTTTGACTGGTTTTGGAAGGATGTGACCCCGTCTTTGTCAACGTCGTGCCGTCGCCGACCGGGGGCTGCCCAAGGTCTCCGCCGTCTGTCCATGTCCACTATCGGCTGCCTCCCCGACAATGTCCAGCAGGTAAGACGACAGAACGGAGTGGGCGACATCTTTACACTCTCAACAGGCCCTTTCAAGACCTAAAGTATTCATTCAAAGGGCTGCCATTAAAAGTTTACATTGTCATGTCTTATTAGATTCCATAAGTAGAATAATTCCACAGTTGGTGATTTAATAAAATCTGAAATGTACTTAGTTAATAGGTAATGAATGATCTCTTCAGATAATGCATAGTGTTCTATAGGAAGCATATGGCGCAGACAAGATATTCTGTAGAAAAAAATGTTTTACAGGCCATACAGAGCTTCTCAATTCAGGATGGTCGGCAGCACATCACAATAGCCTTTCCACACATGGTTAAAGACTTACGGAGATGCTCCAACAGTTTTACCAAATCCCCTTTTGGACATGGACTATTCTTCCATCATGAAAAATCCTTCATCCAAGGATTTGATTCCTTTTCTACATTCTATGAAGATCGCTGGTATGTATCCTTCACGGTGCCTGTTGTTTCAAGAACGGACCGATGAAACAAATTTCATAAAGAAGCTGTGCATGTCCGTATGAACACAACCAAACTTAATTTGTTTGCCATATTTATTATTTTCCTAGTGACTGACCAAGATGCGATCAAAGCACTCCACTTTGCTAACCGATACATAATGCATAATGTACTTACGAATTTCAGTAATTGTAATTGTTTGACCCTCTTATAACACAAAGAAATCAGAGCACTGCGCACATTGAACAAATCAAGATTTACGTGATGAAATAACAGAAACATATTCTTTTGGCAAATGACGTTAATGGATATAGTGGACGGCGGTTAAAGTATTGGTGATATTGCTCAAGCACGATATTTTGATATAGCTAAACAATGCAAGGCAAGCAAATTATTTGCATTTGGTAGCTGCTAAACCAGAATTCGTATAGCTAAAAAAATAGATGTTTAAGAAATACCACTGGCAACAATGTAATTTTTGTGGCACGCATTATCTTCTCTCATCAGGCTGAAGCATAATTCTCACCGCAAATATCACTCTTTCCAAATATGGTCGGTCGGTCCCTCACTAGTTTATATCCAGCCATAGCTGACGTCATATGTATGTGTCCATCTGTTGTGCAGTTCCACGTCCCGAGTGTTACTACTGACCCTACTGGAGACTGGCAGCACTGTAGGAATCACGCAGCACTTCAAGTCTCTGCTCGCACTGCTGCTGGACACCAAGTCGCCACTGTCCAGCTGGAACATGCCGGTACGTCCACGACCTGGGGACATACGAAATCTCATACTGTACTCTGTACTTATGTACAACAAAACCCTTACGCATACGGCTGTTTCGAATGATTGTTGTTTCAGGTTTGTGTTACAGACGCCACGGCGTCACAATTGGATGACGTCATCAAAACATGTGCACAAACTGTCCTGGATATCCAAAGGGAGAATCTAACAAAAACCTACCCATCAGAAACAATGTCTGGACTGTACAAATACGTGAAGGTAATCTCAAATACAAAGTTTGAAAATATTTTTATAAAAGGCTTTTTAACTTGATTGTTGTGTGTCACTGGATTGTCTGGTCCATAACTCTCGCTTCATTGCAGACTTGAAATCATATAACTAGAATATTAAGTGTGTCGTTAAACAAACAAACCAAACAAAAGAAACACCTTAAATATAATATGCCATGCTATATTTGTTGTGCATCTCAGTGTCGTTTTGAGGATCCCTCAGCCTGTGCGTGTAATATTAAGTTGCAAAAAGAACCTATTGATAGTATATAGTATGTGTCACAAAACTGGGCTAACCGCTACCAGTGCGTCGTGTGTTTGCACTAACTTTTGTTTGAACTTTAAAGAATGTTTCTATTCAAAGGAAAACATAATATCACCCAAGTTCTGCAACTATCACACTCACTTGGAGACGTTACTATACCATTGTCTGGAGCAGTGTTCCTACACAAACCCCACCCAAGTGTTCGAGCTGATGACATACATTCAGTCAAGCGACTGTAGCGAAAAGGAATTCCTACAAGTTCATTCTTTTATGCAGGTAAGTGGTTATATATTGCTAGGTTTCACGTGTTCACTGAAGGCCAAACAGGACCTTACATGCTCAGTGAAATTTAAGATAGCTATATAACCTAGATATGAGTAAACAGGAAGGTCATGTTGTTTATTTTATGGCTAAACCAGATATATCCGTCATTTCGTAATGAACCACTCGCCCCTTTTGGTCTTCCCTTCGAGGGGCGGTGGGGTTGTCTAGTGGTTAAGGCGAACGCTTGTTACGCCGAAGACCCGGGTTCGATTCCCCACATGGGTACAATGTATGAAGCCTATTTCTGGTGTCCCCCGCCCTGATATTGCTGGAATATTGCTAAAAGCGGCGTAAAACCAAACTCTCACTCACTCACTCTTCCCTTCGAAAACAATCTCAAAACTGTCAACTTTAATCTTCTACACAGAAGTGTTGTTGAGGCACGTGTTTTGGAGGCACGGTTAGCTAATGTGGAGTTGCGTCCCTTGGGCAGCCAGAAACCCACGATCGTGGGTTCGAATCCCGGTTCGTCCCGATCATGATGTCGTAGGTTTTATAACAGTGGCAAAAAGCTTAGAGACGCTGGGCTGTTATCTCTCATTTAACTACGTTACGATCACTAGTTTACATCTGCGAATCTTCTGCTTTCATGAACTAGTCCACCAGTACAGAAGCGCCACTCCGGGAATTATGGCTGTCACTAACACGATCCCGTCTCATCTACAAGTTGTTCCCAGCCTCGAGACGGTCCCAGGCGTTCCCAGTCGTTCCTCACCTTGACATGAGGGCTTTGAGAGAATATGACTGCTTCCATAACACATCACTTAAAGACGTACTCCAGGCTGTCTTCAGGGCGCTTAAATTCTGCGTAGAGACTCCGTTGGAAGTGACGAGATGTATGTATACCCTTCTTCTCTTTCACCATACAAGCGAAGATTCTATACATTTAGTTTGTTGGTTGTGTAATGCCTCACTCCACCAATCTTTCTTATAATGCTAAGTTTAAATCAAAGAGTTCAGTGTTTTAGAACAATAAGGGATGAAACCCTTCCCATTACTGACATAGGTGATTATATATTTATCTTTTTTTCACAACTTTTAATGAAATGATAAAATACGCAAATGTGTACTTAAACTTTCCTTCTCAACAAAATATGCATTCTGTGTAGACTTTCGATGTTGTTAAACTATTGTAGAGTTTGTCATTAGGTTACAAGTATAATAAAAGGCTGTCTTGTTTAACCAAGTCAACAAACCACTATATCAATTACGACCAGAATACTGGGATCAGTCATAACCCGGAATCCATATGGGCTTCTATTTAATATAGATATGTTCTGTATATTGATACAACCCACACTGAGGCAGCACCCTATCTACTGTGCCACTAAAAGCGGCGTAAAACCATACTCACTCACTCACTCTCAAACCGAAACATGAGTCTCATTGACCTATTCAGACAATGACCTACTTTTCAGCCGATCCGAATTTTCTCGTGTGAAAGTAAAAATAGACATCACAAACAACTATGGTTACACTGAATTCCAATTCCTTGTTTCATAAGATAATGGTGTTTACAAATAAATTTAATTTAAAACTTTAATAACATCGTATTTCTATATTTTTGGCGAGGTGAAGGCAGCATGACCTTAACTAAGACGTCACAGACTGCCCCTGTTTGATGAGGTCGTAAAATGATTCACAATGCATCTGGCACACTGGTTACACCTGTTATGTACTTTTTGCGCTTATTCAGTGTAGTTCTGTAACGTACAATGTGATAGATTTAATATCAAGTCCGTACCAGACCGCCAAACGTTTCTAGCGGGAGAGTCTCGTTTTGAGATTTCCACGATTTCCAGGTTTCCGTTTGTCAGAGCTCGCTGTACGCTGCACGTGTATGCAGGGATTAGAAGGAGCGTAGTGTTGCAATATACAAGTGCTTAGATGTATCAAATAATACTGATTATCAATTATGTATCCAGTTAAATGAATTGGTCCCAAAATTCTGGACTGGTTATAGTACTAAGTTGCGCAATAGGACGGGACCCAGTCAACAGGAAACGAGACTGTTGTGTAATCAATGTTTTGACTAGTGAATATGGTTCTACACCGCTTTTAGCAATATTCCAACAGTATCGCGGCGGGAGACACCTGAAATGGACTTCACACATGCATCGTATCCATGTGGGGAATCGAACCCGGGTCTTCGGCGTGATGAGCGAACGCTTTAACCACTAGGTTATCTCACAGCCCCAGCAATGTATGACGTGAGTTATGGAACAACTGAGGGAAATGCGCACATTTTTATCAGTTTGCTAAAAAGTAGCTCAGGAAAAGACTATATATGATCCCCAGGGAGTTGAGATTGACAATACGATGTGCCGTTGAGATTGACATCCAGTGAACGAGGGAAAAACAAAGCGCCTTTGAGCAGCTGAACTGAGCTGGATATCGGCGCTATACAAATGTTAGTATGTATGCATAATAAATCATTTCACGTACTTATCTCAGAAAACGTTATGCCCTGGTGTTCAGTCAGTGTAGAAATCAGTCAACATGTGTTCCCTTACTTCCAGCAGGGCCCAGCGATGTACCACCTGTCCAGATATCATGGCGCACAGGTCACCGGCCAGCTAGGGGCGTACTGAACTCAAGATACAGCATCAACGAAGGACACCCTGTTTCGTCACCGTTCCTTTCGTTTTCTGGACTTATTTGTCCGTGGGACCCTAACATTAAATTCTAGGACATGACATGGTTGTTTTCAATGTATAGTGAAGAGCTCGCTACACACACGTCATCATTAATACACGGCGTGAGTGAGTGAGATGGGTTAAAGGCTGTCTTGTACAGTATTTCAGATATACACTGCGTGTTAATGTGAGGCCGAAGTGATGCTGTTCGTATACCTTTACCACTTGGGGTGAATCCACGAGAGAAGGTAACCTATAAGGGTGGGTATTGCAGAGAATTTTCATATTGCAATATATTGCGATGCGAAAGCATGTATTGCGATATGTATTGCAATATATTGCATGAAGTATTTTTACACAAAAAACTACTTATAATCGAGGTAATGCTTGGTTTATAGAGCAAATACACAGCAAAATCACCATGCTTGATTAAGCTTTAATAACAACTTTTATTCATGATAAAAATAAAAATGTGAATAATATTTGGCACAAATGAAAAAAGGAAATATCCGAAGATTTCCGAGTGTTACGAAGTTTTCCGAATGCAAATCAAAATACCGGTTTTCGATCAGCGTCTAGGTAAAATCAATGACAAGACTGTGTCTTACTGTACATGCATAGACAATTGGTATTTCAGGGCTATCAAGGATTCACTACCTGTCATATTTCTTGTATCAGGCTCTCTGATTAAACAGTGTGCATGGTGAACAGCTCTTTCATTAGGGAAGCTGTCTCGATTAGCGAGTTGTTAGTGTAAATAATACATTTGTTGAGCCAGGTTCTCTCAGTATATATTACTTTTGTGAGTGAGTGAGTGAGTGAGTATGGTTTTACGCAGCTTTAGCAACATCACGAGGTTGCATTGCCTAAAACACTATGACAAAAAATTGTACACTTGCTGTTAATTATATCCCATTGCTAATTGTTATTTTTATGCCACCTCCGGTCCAAGCTGATGCCATCAGTAAAACAGGAACAGTAATGTGATGAGACCCCCTGCATGCTACAGCTGTAAAAACTGACCCCGATTGGGATGAGATTGCCACACGCTAGTCATAATTTTTACCCGCACAGTCTGACTTGTTTTCTGTCCTGTGACGACCTGCGCCTAGATTTTCGAAACGTTCGTAGCCCTAAGAATTCTTAACTTTGATAGCAGCCAATGTGTTAAGAATGGGCTCAGGAAGTTTTTGGGGCTACGAACATTTATAAAATCGAGGCCCAGGTGAATAATATTATCGAGGTTGTATCAGGTAGTCCTAGTACTGATGACCATAGCATGTAGTTCTAGAAGCCTTTCACGGGTTGAATGCGTACCTGAACTTACATACTATTGGCACTGCTGGTGCTATATTTCCGACCAGAACAATCCATTCTCATTGTAGGCAGTAGGGCTATGTTTGCAGCCTGCTATGTATGTATGTATGTATGTATGCATGCGTGTATGTATGCATGGTTAGCTCCTGAACACCGGGTGTCTAATCCTCTAAATGGATAGAGATCGAGGCAGAGACAACCAGCCCGTGAAGATCTGGGTTAGAACTGATCTTCAGTAATCCATGCTTGTCGTAAGAGGCGACTTACGGGATCGGATCGTCAGGCTCGCTGACTTGGTTGACACATGTCATCGTGTCATCAATGCTCATGCTGTTGATCACTGGATTGTCTGGTCCAGACTCGATTATTTATAGACCTCCGCAATATAGCTGGAATATAGCTGACTGCGGCGTAAACCTAAACTCACTCACTCAAACAGCCATGGACTCGAACCGTTTCAAGGATTCAACGTAATGACATGAGCGTTAGAACCTATTTAAGCCATGACTTACCCTCAAAGGCCCCTAACACCTAACATGTTTCAACACTAGTCTTGCACGCTTGCACCTCGAACTCTGACGAATATGGCTATGGAATGCAGGTCTCTGGCTATATTTACATGTCCCTTTTATGTAACCTTCTCGAACACATTTAACATTCATATAAACATACCTGCCCATGCTGATGGGCCTATTATGAGCAAACACAACCCTGATCAAGATAACAGCAATTTGTTTCTATCGGTTTGTTTCTGAGAACGAGAAGTCACCAAATCACACGTACGTAGAGTCAATAGAAAAAAATATAGCAAACGTTTTACATGAATCGCACGCCTCGCCGCTCATAAATATAAATATTTAGTTGTTCATTTCGTATGACGTGAAATCGACCTGTCATCAAAGAAATCTTGGGGCTGGGGTGGGGATCTTCCGTCATTGAAAACTGGCATTTAACAAAGACAATGGATCCAATGGAGAGAGAGAGAGAGAGAGAGAGAGAGAGAGAGAGAGAGAGAGAGACACTCATTCATACACACACACACACTAATACATACACGCATTAATACACGCTGACGAACTCATACACACACATACACACACATACTCGTGTACACAGGCACCCTTAATCACAATCACTCATACACAAACACCCACACACTCTCACACTCTTACACGCACAAGTACACACATACTCTCTCACACACACTCACACGGACACCCACATACACTCATACACACGCTATCACACACCCACATGCCTACATGCACACTCACACTCACTAGCACTCATATACACCTTTACTCACTCTCTCTCTCTCTCTCTCTCTCTGTCACACACACACACACACACACACACACCACATAAATCATCAGGTATGAGTATCCCATGTATTGCTCACGACACTACGACACTGAACACAGTCAGTGGAGGATGATTGATGACCACAAACATTGATCCTGGTCCAAGTGTACAAATATTTGTCATATTCCAAGTGTTCACAGATACGAATAATTCCCTTGTGGCTTGGTAAAACCATGTAGGCTGGTTACACTGCGGGATCACAACTGGATGTAGTGTAACTCTATACTGACCTCGATGGGATTCAATTCGCAATATCCTTACTTCATATTGAACAACGTCATGTCCAGCTATTTAAAGGGAGGATGTCTAAACAACATGACAAAACGGCGTTAATCACTCATTCTTACAAGTTCCCTCACTGTTTACTCAGTCTCTCTAAATTGTCATCCAAGATGAATGTACCACATTTGTGGGATACGTTATCGTTTATTTCGACCATGGTGGAAACGGCAAAGCATAGCTACACATAGTGTCCTTATTCCGTGCTGCCCAGCTGAAACTTATGCAGTGCCTTCAATACAATCATATTGTGCATATGCATGTATATGGCTGGTCATTTTGATATTGGGACATCAGAGAGGTAGCACTTTCCTGTCGTGCTGAACAAACAAAAACATGTTTTGACAAGCTGTTGCTGTTTGATATCCTTTTACGGGCTATTTGCTGTTCATTATGATTTTTGTCGGTTGCCCAAGATTTGTTTTGAACAGAAACAACCGATCATGCCCTTTTATCAACAGTCATCTATATGTACACAATCGAAGTTGTCCATCAAACTTAAGTTTGTTCCGACCATACTGCAGTAGTATTCATATTTTTTTTTACCAATTCCAAAAGAACATTTTCTCAAGCAAAACTTTAGCTCGATGTTTCATTTGCTGTTGTATACCTTTACCGGTATTTATTTAGCATATGCTTTTTCCCTGGCGTTGATGTTTACCTTCATTAGAACTATGTACTTTGTGTTGTCTTAAGACGCGCCCTTGGGGAACGTAATGAAACATGCGCCTCCATGTACATCAATACATCACCAAATGTAAACATAATTACGCCTTATGTCAACAACGGACAAACGAGCAGAGTGTTATGAAACCATCTGTTTCGCAAAGTGTATGTAATCTGTTTGAGGAAACTGAGCATTCAGTCACCAAGATGGTATCATTAGTTTCTTAGTTGTAAGGAATTGTTGACACAATCGAATGACGCACTGTAGACCAATGAGATATCTGAAGCATCCCTGTAAACGCTGGCCACTGCCGCAGGTGAACACGCGGCAGACTGTCGAGGTGTTGGTATCGATACGGAGGACATTCACTCACCTACACTCAGACCTGTGACTCAAAAACGATCATTATATTTAGTGCAGACTCATGGGTTTCATGTTCTTGACAGAAGAAACAGAACATTCACATGCAGGTATCTGTATCTGTTAAATATTAGCTCTTCTAAATATGTCATATATTCTCAAGGGAGGAAACAGAGCGTAGGTTGCATGTGATTCAAAAGGTGGTTTTAAGGCGTTGTGCACCACGGAAGGATGAAGTTTGTGGGTGTGGCTGCACTTACATATTTCATCATTTATACCAACATCTCTTGGGCCGAAGATCTTGACCCTGACAATGGAAACGTTTCTCTATACGCCAATTTTACCTGTGGAGGACGATGGTCATGTCAGCATAGACCCGACTACCTCGATGATGATAAGCAGGCGTTCTACCTTAGAGACAAAAATTGTGCTTGTGATTCAGTATGCCACTATTTTAAAGACTGTTGCTCTGACAGTATGTACAACAATGAGTCCATCTCCCCGGCACTTCAAGCCATTCCCCGCAATGATGTGCTATGCCTACAGAACCGATTTCTCTACATATACAGTCAAGTATACCAAGTTGCAACATGTCCTGAGTTCACGAGCCCCAATGTGTCAGAGCCATGTGAAGCTGATAATGCAGATGAGTCGGACATCATGTTGATGGTACCCGTCACAGGGATTAACTCAAGGATGCTTTACAAAAACTTCTACTGTGCTGTGTGTCATCAGGAAGAATACATGTTCTGGATACCTTCAGTCGAATGTGGTTCTTATGAACCACTTGGACTGAACGAGACGTCAACCTTCAAGGACACCTTGGATAACGTGAACTGTCGGGTGAGGATGCTTCCTCCTGACAACCATACAAATTTCCATCCATGTGATACCGACTATGATCCGGAGATAACATGTCTCCCACCTTACAACGAATCCAAGCTAAACCAACTTTGCCAGTCATCAAACGATGCTTCTGAGTTGGTGTTTTCCAAAACAATTCCATATAAAAACAAATACTGTGCGCAGTGCAATGACAAGGAGCCACTTTGCAGAAGCCAATTAAAATTTTCACCGCCACCAATTCCAAACTTGTACTCGTTTTCTGTCTTGTTTGACTTAAATACTGGAAGTGAATCTAAGAAGGTGGGTGTGATGGAACAGAGAACTGAAACGCTGGAGGTAAAAGACAACACGTGCAGAAACAATGAAGTGTATGACTTGTTCGTGGAAAAATGCAGAACTGTCATGTGTAATCAACCCTTGATAGTTCAAAATGGTAAATGTGTTCTTCCAAATTTGAAGAAGCGTACACTCACAGAATTGAACAATGTATCAGAACAATGTGCAAGGGTGAAGTTAAACGAAAGTGAATTCACATTTTTTGATAACAGAACACTATTTGAAATTGCATCGGGGCGGCATTTTGGTGTAAGCGAATTTTATATCAATAATACATTTGCGTATGTTTGCACCAATTTTACCCAGAATTCAACGCAGATCGCACACGTACAATCCTTTATTAGCTCCCTGTCATATTCTTATGCTCAGGTAATTGTAACATTTGTATGCATGCTGCTATCCCTCGTTGCTCTCTTCACTACAGCTGTAGTATATTGTTCAATATCTAGCCTTAGAAATTTGCCCGGGAAATGTCTAATCTCTTTATGTGTCTGCCAGTTTTTAGCCTTCCTTCTATTCTTGCTATCACCTTCTGCCGAACCAAACATCGTTGCTTGTAAAGCAGTTGCCATTCTTCTACATTATTTCTTTTTGGGTACATTTTGCTGGATGAACGTTCTGTCTGTCAACATATTCTTAACATTTTCAAAAAGCTTTGTGAACGCGAGTAATCAGTCAGAGAAAAGATTTGTAAAATATTCTCTTTACGCATGGTTTGCACCACTACTTCCGGTATTGATAGCAATCATAGTGGATTATCTGCCCTTTGATTCCGCACATGAAATAAAGCCCAATTATGGTAGTGGTATGTGTTGGATAACAAACAAGATGGGATTGTTGGTCTTTTTCGCTGTTCCCCTTTCGATTTTGCTGTTGCTGAATATCGCATGTTTCGTAGTGTCAGCGAAAACAATATTCTTAGCAAAAAGACATTCAACCAAGTATCTTGGAAAAGAAGATAAGGGTACTTTCTTTATCTATGTCAAACTGTTCTTTATCATGGGGTTAACCTGGGTATTTGGTTTCCTAGCAACATTAGTATCACATCCCGCGATGTGGTATATCTATACTTTCTTTAACGCTCTTCAAGGACTCTTTATTCTGGCTTCATTTGTTTTGAACAGACGCGTCTTACGTTTGATGAAAATGAAAATGTCTCAGTCCTGGGACATGCAGTCTCAAAGTCAAAGCACAACTACTTCTATGTATACAATTACCCCTAGGGCTGAATCTGAGCAAAACATTAATGTAGCCACGGAACAAAGTGGTAAGACTTATGAATTGAACGAGTGAATGAGTACAAATGTACTGTCGAATTTATGAACTGAATTGAAAACGTAAGGTAGTAATGGTTGCCAGCGTATGACATCGTCTTATTTTGGAGTATGATAACTCGGCCAACATGAGGACTGATTAAGACTCTCGTTTGTGGCAGTTATAAAGTCGACATTGACTGTAATATTAATGCCTGTACACCGCTTCCAAATGTTGGTGAATTTTGACGGTAATTTATATAGCCGCGACAAAAGCCTTTCCATAACAAATCTGAAATTGGCACAAAAGGCCGTTTAGTTCATTGTACAATGGACTTATCATAAGTATGTGTTTATGAACCCATAACCATTAGTAACGTTACCAGGCATTGCGAAAAGATGAGCGTTTCCTGCAACCGCGGCGACTCCCGTCAGAAACACATGCACAGGCAAATCAAGTATTTACCTACAAAACCACGGGAACTATGGTACAAATTAAAATAGAGAACTGCATCGGTCAAAGGTGTAAATGTCCATTAAAGGTAAACCACATTTTAAGCAATATACGTTTACTAAGGGCTTCTGTAAATCCCGATAAAACATTTTTTAAGGAAGCGTCTGCAGATGACGACTCGGATGTACGTAAATGAGAACTTAAGATACCCAAAGCTGGATCTACTGGAATATCATTTATTATTTATTGAATAATAAACTTAAATTCACCATTCCATTATTGAGGAAAGGTAATCCTTGGTAGTTAAACGTGTTAAATACAATTTTCCAAATTTGTAAGCAATGAACCTTTAGAATGGAGCAATGAAAATGAATATTGCATTCGTGAGAAATTAAAAGACACTGAAGTGACCATATATGCACGGTGACATGTATATATATGTAAGATTATTTACGAAAGAAAGTGTGTTGTTCCGACCAACAAATCACATGAGTCACATGATCCATGAACCTAGAACATTTTTTGAAATATCATCCATACATCACGTGGTGGGATCATTCATGATCCCCGGCCAGTGCCCTGCATACAGAACATATCTTTATCTGGTTTTAGATGTCACTGGTTCACAATTCGACGTACTTTTCGATGCACATGTTGTTTTTCTGGAAGCCAACCGTTGATTTCTCACCACAGCATGGTGTTCGTTGCTGTGTAAACATGAACCAAGAATGCAAACACAAGTTCGTCGTAATAACTCCATCATCTCTGCCAGTAGACTTCATTAAGTTGAAGCTGCCACTGGGGCAATAATATGTAAATATGTCATGTTTGATGTAGTACACTAATGACCACGCCTGTGGTTAATGCCATTGACCCTCCCTGTCAAACTGAATATTGTCTCAGTTCACCATAACGCAGTTATTGATCCAAGTTGCCTGGCCATGTTTTGTGTTCGTGTAATTTCATCAATGATACATAGCCCACGACCTTGTACTCCTTTATAGGGCTAAGCAAGACATAATTAGTCTAAGGTATAAAACAGGTTTTTCAAGAAATTGAAAGAATATGCATTGTTATTTCTATTTCTATTAACTGGAATCTCGTCAGGCAAGCAAGAAAATGATACACCTAAAATAATGAATACATTTGGGAACATCCATTATTCACGATATACTTTTTCGATGCAAGATTATATAAACATAAGGCTGTTAATGAAAATGTGGAAGGAATGAAGCATGTGCCATGCTAGGAGTGAACTGCAGATGGCTGATGAGGTACTAAACACTTCATATGTGGTAGGACTATGGAAGGCAATAACACGAACGCTGCCGGGCTGCAGACTAAAGAATCACCGCCATATAGCTGGAATATTGTTGAGTGCGGCGTAAAACTAAACTCACTCACTCACTAAAGAATCATATGTATGTCCAGAATCAGAAGTGTCGGAACCAGTTTTTCGGAACCAGTTTTCCGGTACCTCTAGTTCTGTGACAAGAGCAGCAAATTTTGTATGCGTAATTGGAGCTTTTGTTAAACACAATAGACACAATGTTAACATCAGGTTAAGGAAAAGGAAAGGGGTTATAGTGCAGATATTGTTGGTGTTGTAACAGGTTTCATTGATTCTGTTTTTCCGACTCACCGAATATATGGCTGTCAAGCATTTAGACTCCGAAAAACATAATACACAATACAGGAAGATTGAACTCTCCTGGAGACACAACTATCAATGCTTCTCAATCTTCCCAGTTTCTCCTCAGAGAACAGTTGGTCACTTGTTTGCTCTTCCTCGTCACGGTTTATTCCAAATTCGATTACTCGTTCGATTATTACCAATTTTAAATTGTCGCAAGCTTTATTGGAGTACTGCAATCACATGTAGAGTTGTGTATAATTGTGTTAGTGGATAATGGATAAAACATGAATTTCCTCTTTATAAAATGTCATTGTGAAATGATAATCTGTGTATGGTGGAGTTAAATTTGGTAATAGCTCCCGCGGCCGAGGCAGATTCTAATGTCTGTACCTATTTATCATGGTGAACTACTTATTCCTGTTGTAGTATTTTTCTCCAGGAATGTAACAGCAATGAACATCTGTCTGACATGGGAATATCCATAGTCACGGGTTTCCCAGATGCTGTCTTTATGCTTGGTGTACTACTCTTATGATAATCGCAATCGCCATTAGTTTTGCTTACATGGCCTAAGCCTAACTATAGGGACAGCATTTGCTCTATAGCCAACAAGAACGGTTCATTCGGGTTCTTCGTCAGACCTCTTGGAATAGTACTGTTTATAAGCATAATTTTCCTTAGAATTGCAATTAACAAGATCTGTCATTCATTCTTGTAATGAATGATTATTACTCGTTTTAGGGAAAAAGGTCATTAATTTTTTTATGTAAACCTACCTACCTACCTATTTATCTACTTGAACGTATCTGTTGTGGTAGAGTTGAGCTTTTTCTTCAGTATCCTTGGTCTACATTGGTCTACATTCTCCTCAAGTGTTCACATGCCCGCTCCAGACATTTAGTTAGACTTATCAGGGGTGAGTGTGCATGGAGCGAGAATTACAGTCAGGGCGGCGATCTCTACAATCAGACCGTATAGCACACCTACCCTAGTCACAGCGTTAGGCCCTGATGGCATCAAGAGCCCCCGGCGGTTTTCTGTTACCATTTACTGCCACTGATGGATCAAGATACATGTCCATATGTACAGTTACTTTCACAACAAGAACTGCTGGGATGATAGATATATAAATGCCGTGGGAGCATACTGTATTTCAGTGACAGGAAATACACATCTATATGAGGAGACACGTTAAAGGACATTCCTCCGAACATGAAGATCGATAACTGCTGTGAACTAATTGCTATAATATGACGTATTCTTCAATATTGTTAAACCTTTTATTGATTTGCTTGTACGTCTGTGCTGGGCTGTGGGGTAGGCCTGTGAATAGCTACAGAATGTTTGTTTGTCACGCCTAAGGTCCGGGTTCGATTCCCCACATGAGTATGGTAATGTGCCCATTGCTTGTGTCTCGTGTCGTGATATTGGTTCAATATTGCTAAAAGCAGCGTAAAATACACAGATAACCCATTCACTCTGTATGTATGTATATTCATTTTATTCATCTCTTAATGACCTATGATCTGTGTCAGTTATATGTGGTTTCTTGTTGTTGTTGTTATTGTTGTTGTTGTCTTGGTATATGTAATACGTCACTGTTAAAAAATAAAATTAAAAAAAATATTGTAACCACTTCTTGATTTTCATGGTCAGCGTTTATATACTCATGCTAATAATGGTTGTCTCCCCTTCAATTTTTAATTGGAGAAGGGTGTGGGGGTGGGGTGTGAGGTGTGGGGGTTGTTGTGGTGGGGAGGGGGTGACAACCATTATTGGCATGAGTATATTTGTATTTTCGTACTTAAAATCTCTACTTGGTCTCAATCTTTGCCATTGATTGGGTTATACTACCTAGCGATTATAAAGTGTAGTGTGTTATAATTGTGTGATTAGGTATTTATCACGTAGTATACATATGTACAGCACCTGCGGTTGATACAGCTCGGCTGTCTACACACTGTTATTGGCTCCACGCCAAGTAGTTCGTGATTACCACATAGTTTAGTCATGATGGTGCTGATTACGCAAATTAGCATGTGTTTGATATTTCTTCATGCATGTAAAGGTTTCATGATTCTAACCTTGCTGTTGAAACTAGATAAGCGACGGCATGATTGTTCTCTTTACAATTCGGAGTAATATTTGTATGATTACATAATCAAACTGATGCGTGTATAGCATGACATAGACCCGCCCCCAATCCGAATACATCTTACTAATTCTACAAAGTTCAGAGAAGTCTCTGGTTGTATAAATTTGTTTAACTCTCAAATGTTATATATTCAAAGTCACTGTAAGTGACGTAATGTGTTAGTTAATAGGAATATGTGTAAGTAGCTTTCGTTGTTTACTTTACAGGACAATATTCAAGATCCTAAACAATATTCGTCATTTTCATCGATGTTTGTTTTGTCAAACCGTGGATGACTCGGGTACAGTGTACTTGTCTCTGTCGGATACTTTTGATTGATGTTGGTACTCAGAGTTGTGTTTGATGGTCTCAATAAACATGTATTGATGAGATTGCTTATTTAACCTAGGTGATGGACAAGAAGGTATAAATTGACCAGCCACTGTCACATCTCTTAGATCGACAAACCTCAATGAATCTATTCACTTGTGTTAATTTCAACAATGTTTGATTTCCATTTCACCAAGATTTGATACAAAACACCAGTCAAAAGAAGTATACATTTAAAAAATGTAATTGACCAAAAACGTAATCAAAAGGTTAGTAAGTTGCACAAAGTCACTTAAAGACTGCAATTATAAGGTAAAAAACAGAGTGTGTGAGTTTAGTTTTACGCCGCACTCAGCAATATTCCAGCTATATGGCGGCGGTCTGTAAATAATCGAGCCTGGACCAGACAATCCAGTGATCAACATCATGAGCATCGAACTACACAATTGGGATACGATGACATGTGTCAACCAAGTCAGCGAACCTGACCACCCGATCCCGTTAGTCGCCTCTTACGACAAGCATGGGTTACCGAAGATCAATTCTAACGGGCTTCACGGGCTCAAAAGTAGAAGTCTGATAATCGTATCTTATACATGCACATTACTACTAAATACATTTCAGCCTTCATCGAGCATGTGTCTATTCTGTCTTTCATCCGGCGGTTTGACAACGTTTGTGAAAAGTTAACGTATCCCTAATGCTCACAGGCCAGTATCCTTGTAACTTATGTGTGATCCCATAACAGAACAGAACAGTTTTACTGTTGTATCTTAAACTCACCATTAAGTGTTGTGGAGAAAATAAAGGTTTTCTTTCACTGGACTGTCTTCATTGTTTTTTTTTATGTTTCTCTGGCACCTCTGTCAGGACGAGCAGTGTTGATTGGGATATGAGTATATTATCATGGTTATGGTTCTGTCTGGATTATCAAGATTTATGATAATATCAATAATAAGTCACACCAAGGGCATTACTCCTTACCCAGTGCATGCTTTCTCATTATCCCCGTCAAGGAACCAGTGTGAAGTCCCGGTCTCCGCAGCTCCCGAACTGCCTGTGCACATTACCAGTCCTCCTTACGGGTACCCGTTCACTGCCGGGTGAACAGTCATTTTTCCAAAAAAAGTCATTGCCCAAGGAGACACCATCTCTGCTACAGATATTACACGTTCATACAAGGCTGTAGTTGTGGTGGCTCCGAGTGGTGTGCGGGTCTCAGTGCAAGTGCACCCAGATGGTCCGGGGATTGGGAGCGGTGGAACTATATAATTGTCCAATATATATAATGAACACTGTCGAGATAAGATGTCAGTGATAGTGTTAGGTGCAAGAAAGTTCTCATCTCATTTTACCGGTCCCGTGGTGGTTCCGACTTAAAATGGTTCTAATGAGCCCATAGTGGTCGTAAGAGGAGCGTTCATGGTTGGAGTGGTGAGACAGCGCGTCATCGTACACGGACGGCGTGGGTTGTTGTTCACGCAATCAATCACAGGATTGTCTGGATTATAATCGATTATTTAGAGGGTTCCTTTATACTGTTTGAATGTTACCGAGTGCGGCTTGAAACAACATGCAAACAACTCAGCATAGTTGGCACTTCGCTACTGTCTGAAATCTCGAAGAATTTGCCAATAGTGAGTGAGTGAGTTTGGTTTAACGCCGCATTTAGCAATATTCCAGCAATATCACGGCGGAGGACACCAGAAAGGGGCTTCACACATTCTAGCCATGTAGGGAATCGAACCCGTGTCTTCGGCGTGACGAGCGAACGCCCTAACCACTAGGCTACCCCACCACCACTGCCAAGGGAGAAGCAGCATGTGTTTCCATGACGTATACTTCAGTATGGGGCATGGCTGAAGTCATGGCCACCTTCAGGCACGTTATGTTTGCGGGGTGACAGACATAGAAACTCTCCGACTCAGTGACTACCCACCCAGCTCCTCTACACCACCAATTAGGGCTGCGCAATATAACCGGTTTACCGGTATTTACCGGTTCAGACATGAAATCGATACGTATTGCGATACCCTGATCCAAAACCGGTACTTCGACATGCATTCGGAAAACTTCGTAACACTCGGAAATCTTCGGATATTTCCGTTTTGTTCAAGTGATTAGCAATGTTTTGGATCTGAATGTTTTACATATTTACTCATTAATGACCAGTTATCTCTGATATGTACTGACCAGGTCAAGTTGCTGACTAAAATCTCAGGGCTTTTTTTGAGTGGAGAAATTAATTCAAACAAGTAACCACTGTGTTGAAGTGAAATTGTTCTTTTTCTTGTTTCATTTGCGGTAAGTATTATTTATTTTGTCATGATTAAAAGTTTTGATTAAAGCTTAATGAAGCATAGTGATTTTGTTGTGTTTTTGCTTTAATAATTCAAGCATTAACTCGATTATAAGTAGTTTTTTTGTTAAAATAATTCTTGCAATATATTGCGATAAATATCGCAATATATGATTTCGAATCGCAATATATCGCAATATAAAAATTCTCTGCAATACCCACCCCTACCACCAATGTTGTTTGACGTCACTCATTTTGTGGTATTATATGGTGGGGTGATTAGTATGGTGGCTGATTAGGGCCATCGCTTTCTCGCCTTAAAATTCGGAGGCGAGAAAGCGAGAAAGCGATATCAGGAGACGAGAAAGCGATAACACGAGTCTCGTGATGTCGCTTTTCGCTTTCTCGCCTCCGAATTTTAAGGCGAGAAAGCGATGGCCCGAATCAGCCACCATAGTACTATGATACATGATGTGAATTGTGGCTACCGGCCACTGCTTCAGCTGACAGCCTATAGGAAAACGTGATAGAATGCTTTTGAGCTGGCTCCGGCGAGTTACACTGGGTTAAGCATACCGGGCTGTCTGAAGCAGGATATTCATGTTAGAGCCAGAGAGGATGAGAAACAGACGGGGTGAGCTCAGCTGTAAACATTCAGACCGGTAGTCTGATTTAATTATGTGCACGTATGTGCGTACGTGCGTGTGTGTGAGTGTCTGCTACACTAGTCCTGGCTAGTAATATAGGGCTAGTCCACTGAGGGGGCGGTTTGATAGCTTAGAGGTTAAAGCGTTTGCTCGTCCGGATTCGATTCCCCACGTGGATAGAATGCGTGAAGCCAATTTCTGGCGTTCCCCGTCATGCAATTGCCGCAACATTACTTAAGTGAGTGAGTGAGTGAGTGAGTGAGTTGAGTTTTACGCCGCTATTAGCAATATTCCAGCAATATCACAGCGGGAAACACCAGAAATAGGCTTCACACATTGTACCCATGTGGGGAATCGAACCCGGGTCTTCGGTGTGACGAGTGAACGCTTTAACCACTAGGCTACCGCATCGCCCCAAACATTACTTAAAACGGCGTAAACCCATATTCACTCACTCAAGCATAAGTCCACTGAGGTATCACGGTGTAACATGAATACACCATGCAGACTTTGTTACAGTATACGGCCAACCAATTGTTTTATCTCCTCACTGCTCAGCGTCACCAACCTAACAACAGGCACCATCTTTTGACGTCTTTCGGTGTCCCGTCCTCCCGTTCTCAGGGCAGAGGCCACACTCAGCCTTGCCCCCCAGACTAACACTTAGTCTCTGAATATATATATATTTGGAATTATGAGTTATAATATTTTGGAATAATGAGCTGGAATTTTGAGTAATCCTGCTTAACAGTTCACTCAAACAAATTGTCTCTCCTCCATCTCATATTCTTTCGGCGTCATTAACAATATGTTAGACTAACGCTTAGTCTCTGAATATTTTGACTGTTACAAAGAAACCCATTTAAATTGAAAGGAGGACTTGGAAACCAGAGAGTCAGAACCTAAGGAAATCTAGACTTGCTTTATTTAGGGCTTTAGCATTGCAGAGAGGGCTAGGCAGTAAGGAAAATAATGTGTACCTCACCCCCTAAACACCGATAAAAAAACTAATCTTGAATGACGTTGTTTGCAGATTGTTTGCTGTTTAAGGGTGCCGTTAGTAATATTCCAACTATCTGACGGAAGTCAGTAAAAAATAGATGGGGAACCAGACAATCCAGTCACTGACATCATGAGGATGGATTTCTGAAGACCAATTCTCACCTGCATCTCCTCTGGTAATGATTTATATTAAACGGCAATAACACTCTAACATAAACATCCTATTTAAGCTTTTATATCCAATAGTTATTTAACATTCAAACACAAGCATAGAATCGAAGAGCATTTCAGTAATCAACATTCATTGCAGCTGATGTGATACGATTAAAAAGATGTATGCTATCCTGAACAAATATTTCTGAGCAGTTCTCACATTGTTGATACCAGTGTCTCTTTTACCGCTTTAATCACGTCACCGTTTCCATGTTACGTAATCAATATTAGCAGAGTTGTGTACACAATAATCGCTGAGACAAGCAGTCTATTACAATCAATGGAAACATCAATAAACCAATATCACTGCTGCATTACTCCAGGTGCTTTGCGCTGACTATATGGCATTCATATATTACCACTGAACCTATACGTGTTTGTAATACTGGAATGACAAGTAAAATGTACACTAAGGTCACATAAAACAATATTCTTGTTTCTCATTACTTAAAAAATATGGGTCGGGCGGGCGGATTTTACTTTTACATTTTATTTATATTATGTCCTTGGTCTCGGGGCGGTGGGGTAGCCTAGTGGTTAAAGCGTTCGCTCGTCACGCCGAAGGCCCGGGTTCGATTCCCCACATGGGTACAACTTGTGAAGCCCATTTCTGGTATTCCCCGCCGTGATATTGCTGGAATATTGCTAAAAACGGCGTAAAACCATACTCAGCCAGCCCTTGGTTTCTGTGGAAATGTACACCTTTTCTAAAAAATTTAGAAATGTGAAAAAGTCATGCACATTTTGAGAGTCAAAGCTGCATTTTATCTGGTGTAAAAAATATAAAACAATTCGGGTCGAATTTTTGGTTCGGACGGTAATGAGAAACAAGACTATTTTTATATATGGCCTTACCAAATACATACATGTGGTTTAACAGTGGCAAGAACTGACGATACTTTCCCTCCCCAGCAAACCAAGATATCCGTCTGTGCATTGTGGAAAGAACTCGTCAAATTCCAGTACCTTACAGGGTGCACGTGCACCGTCTTCTTCATCTGCATCATTCGGCGTTAGGTATGTGTATCGGCATATGTTGCAAACATGTCAAGCTTTGTTCCATGAACCTGTAAGCACAACGTGATCTTGTGACCGTGATGGGAAATAGAGCCGGAGACTAACCGGTCCCGATAATCCGACAAAATAGATTCCTTTGGGCGTAACAGGCAAAACCGCAGTGAAAAAGTGGAGCAATGATCCTTGAAAACCAGTAATAGATCACTGTGTTCGCGGAAATAGTTACTAAAGGTTGCACTCGCACCTCATACACCTTGCGTGGAACATTATGTTTGCTGCCTGACTCCTATATCAGCACTACTACCATGTGACCACAGCATGTAAACAAACCAGAGTGAGTGAGTGAGTTTAGTTTGACGCCGCTTTTAGCAATATTTCAGCAATATCACGGCGGGGTTCGCCAGAAATGGGCTTCACATTGTATCCATTTTGGGAATCGAACGCGGTTCTACGGCGTGATGAGCAAACCATTTACCACTAGGCTACCCCACCGCACCTAAATAAGCCATACCATCAAGTGATGGAACGGAAAACACGTCACACTCAATCGCGTTGGCTGCTGATGTTGCGGTGAAACTAAAGACACCCAGCGTAGTGGCATGGAAGATTATTGCTTTATTTCTTATTGACAACGTCTGGCAAAACCATTAATCCTACGTGTCACTAATTCGTTATGAGAACCTAAATCCGGTTGTCGATGATCTGGTACGTCAACACATTGCTGCGGGTTGAAGGCATCTGGCCAGAGTTGGCAGACTGTCTCCGAAGATTGATAAATCGCTCCCACAGAGAATGCCACACTCTTTTCGTAAACGCAAAAGCTACACATATAAACATGCCCTGGAGAGTGTTGAAGATTATATAAATGTACCACATAACGGTGTAAGGGAACAGCGAGGCCAGAAAGCCTAACACCCACGTCAATCCCATTATAACAGACAGTTTAACGTAAATACCGAATTGGTTGCTGTCACCTTTGCCCAAATGGGCGGCAGACTTCCGCTTAGCATCGTGGATATTCTTGGCAGCAATGGAGAAAAATACAAAGTTAAGACAAATAAGAAGAAGTAATGGCAAAGCAAAGAACACAAGCAGGCCTCGTTTGTTTGTTATCCAACATAACCCACGTCCGTAATTGGGCTTAAATTGACTTTCAGAGACCACGTTGTCGACTGTTACGGCTGCCGTTACAAGAACGAAGGCTAGTCCCCTGACATAAACGTTGTAAAATAGGAACCTCTTCGACGACTTCCCACCATCGCCCGCCTTGACAAAACTCTTGGAGAATGTGAACCACACGTCTGCCGCCATTACGTTCATCCACAAGAATGCGTCCAGGAACAGATAGTGCATTAATGCCGCAATAACCTTACATAAAGTTGGAAGACTTTCTGCCAGGGGTGCGATGAGGATAGTCAGGTTGGCAAAGAACAGTGAGGTGGTTAAAGAAAGGAGAAGTTTCCCAGGAATATTTCTCAGTGTTTTGACAACAGCATATATCACTATGGTAATAAGCAGTCCCAATAATGAAACCGATATGCATATCGTTGAGATAATAGCTGACGTTGGTGAGACAATAAACACTATACCTTGGTCAATGAAACACGTAGATTCTGAAAAATTCCGTGTAAGGTTAGTACACACATAGGCATATTGTCCATCATGATAGTATTCCTCCTTGTCGTATACGGCTCCGGATAAAGTCTCTAAAGTGCCGTCTCCAGTTAGAACAAATTCTCTTTCATTTAATTGAAGTCTTGTACAATTACTTGAAACGGATTTCGTATTTGAAATCAGTTGCGGGAGTAGAGTGACATCTGTTATGACTCTCCTGCACTCTCGAATGAAAGGATCATAAACTTGTGACTTAGAACATGTGTGTGTAAGATTGACGTCTTGTTCAGTTGTTCTATGTCTGTACCCGACTTTGGATGATCCAGTTTTGGTGTTGAGATCCAGAAGAATTAAAAAGAATACATACCTATAGAACCTTTAGTTAACACAGTTCTCTCAATAATGAAGCAGAACGGGGGTTGGTAGTTACACCGAGCACATTCAATGTTGAAAAATACTGAACCCGAAAAGGAATACACCAGTTGCATGTACGAACTTGTCTCACACACATATACTTTCTCAGTGTCGTTGAAGTCAGGAGCGCATCGTCTAACGAAATCCAGTTTACATGGTCGATATTTACCGTCTTTGGTGGGAGGAAGGAATTTAAGGTGGCACTCTGGATTAACCAAGATTTCCGCTATCGTAGACTCAGGGTTAATATTTAATGATGTTTGTGAGCTGCATTCTGCCTTCGGTTTCCAAAACTGGTAAGGCTCATTGTGGCACACAGCACAGAACATGTTGCGATATACAAGTCCCGATGAGTTCCCAGTGACTGGTAGTCTCAGCATTAGATCGCTTACGTTACTAGACGTGCATGCGTCATCTGTGTCAGATCCGATCCAAACACTTGGGCACTTGACAACAGCCAGAAAACCATCGGACCTAGTCACAGCCGAGTCACTGACACAACCAACATATGGCTCCATCTTAAGGACTTCGTCATGGGTATCCGATGTCGTATTATAGTCAAGGCAACAGTCACCAACAGTGTTGCAAAACTGATCACATACACACCCCATGTCTCTGAAATATCCTCTTGAAAGGGAACGTCTCCAGTCTATATTCTCCTTACAATACCAGGCAGAACACGACAGAGACTCTTCCTCTTCAATTGTTCCTTCAAGAGAACTGATCAATACCAAATGTCTTATCAATGTTATAAATACCAAATATTTGCTTCCGCTTTTCCCAGCCTTGGTTTCCATCTTGTTCTTCATACCTAGCCTCTATACACACTGGATTCTCCTGACTTGAATCACGACACGTTTTCTTCAAATGCGTCCAATAAAAGACAGACCCACATTCCAGTACCCGAGATATGAGCGAATTACCAGACCTTGTGGCTGGAAAGAACATATCGTGTATATGACGATGGAATAGTAATTATGGCGTTTAAAATGTTACTTTTGATCATCACGTTCAGGAAGTTAGACACTGATAATGTGTGCAATTAATTTAAAACTTACACCCAAAATGAAACCAACTGGACGTATAAGTGTTGCCTATTGGAAAGGAGAATTCGGTAAACACATACTCTCTGGGCCTGATACAGAATCATGGGTGTTGAATGAATCAAGATTTGTGTTTATTCGCTTAGAAACGCAATGCTAAACCGCAAAAACACATTTTGCTTAAATTTAAAAATCGTTTCAATTAGTGCTTGCAGTGCTTGGTAACTGGTTACAATATATGTATGAATTTCCACCTTACTGATTCTCATAAGATGATAATGTCCTGAGTCTGTTGGCTGCAGGAACAAAGTGTTAGAGATTTTTATGTGGAATTGGCAAATACAGTCTCTCAACTGATAGCTGCTCAAAGATGGCAAGTTATTGGTATACCACTGCCAACATTAAATCTGCCAATACAACATGCAGATACCACTGCCAACACTGCATCTGTCAATGCTACAAGCAGATACAACTGCCAACACTGAATCTGTCAATACAACATGCAGATACAACTGCCAACACTGCATCTGTCAATACAACATGCAGATACAACTGCCAACACTGAATCTGTCAATACAACATGCAGATACAACTGCCAACACTGCATCTGTCAATACAACATGCAGATACAACTGCCAACACTGAATCTGTCAATACAACATGCAGATACCACTGCCAACACTGCATCTGTCAATACAACATGCAGATACAACTGCCAACACTGAATCTGTCAATACAACATGCAGATACAACTGCCAACGCTACATCTGTCAATACAACATGCAGATACAACTGCCAACACTGAATCTGTCAATACAACATGCAGATACCACTGCCAACACTGCATCTGTCAATACAACATGCAGATACAACTGCCAACACTGAATCTGTCAATACAACATACAGATACAACTGCCAACACTGCATCTGTCAATACAACATACAGATACAACTGCCAACTGTCTGCATCTGTCAATACAACATGTCAGATACCACAACATTGCAGGTGTCAATGCAACATACAGAACTGCCAACACTGAATCTGTACAAATGCAGATACCACAACATACAACAGACTGCCAACATTGCTGTCAATACAACATGCAGATACCACTGCCAACACTGCATCTGTCAATACAACATGCAGATACAACTGCCAACACTGCATCTGTCAATACAACATACAGATACAACTGCCAACACTGCATCTGCCAATACAACATACAGATACAACTGCCAACACTGCATCTGTCAATACAACATGCAGATACAACTGCCAACACTGCATCTGTCAATACAACATGCAGATACAACTGCCAACACTGAATCTGTCAATACAACATACAGATACAACTGCCAACACTGAATCTGTCAATACAACATACAGATACAACTGCCAACACTGAATCTGTCAATACAACATACAGATACACTGCCAACACTGCATCTGTCAATACAACATACAGATACAACTGCCAACACTGCATCTGTCAATACAACATGCAGATACAACTGCCAACACTGCATCTGTCAATGCAACATGCAGATACCACTGCCAACACTGAATCTGTCAATACAACATGCAGATACAACTGCCATCACTGCAGCTGCCAATACAACATGCAGATACCACTGCCAACATTGCAGGTGTCAATACAACATACAGATACCACTGCCAACACTGAATCTGTCAATACAACATACAGATACCACTGCCAACACTGCATCTGTCAATACAACATGCAGATACAACTGCCAACACTGAATCTGTCAATACAACATGCAGATACAACTGCCAACACTGCATCTGCCAATACAACATGCAGATACAACTGCCAACACTGCATCTGTCAATACAACATACAGATACAACTGCCAACACTGAATCTGTCAATACAACATACAGATACAACTGCCAACACTGCATCTGTCAATACAACATGCAGATACAACTGCCAACACTGAATCTGTCAATACAACATACAGATACAACTGCCAACACTGCATCTGTCAATACAACATGCAGATACCACTGCCAACATTGCATCTGTCAATACAACAAGCAGATACCACTGCCATCACTGCAGCTGCCAATACAACATGCAGATACCACTGCCGTCATTGCAGCTGCCAATACAACATGCAGATATAACTGCCAACATTGCAGCTGCCAATACAACAATCCGATACCACTGCCATCACTGCAGCTGCCAATACAACATGCAGATACCACTGCCACCACTGCAGCTGCCAATACAACATGGAGATACCACCGCCAACACTGCAGCTTCCAATACAACATGCAGATACCACTGCCATCGCTGCAGGTGTCAATATACAACAATGCAGACACCATCAACACAACAACGACCAAATATATCAAATCACAGCATGCATATATTTCAATGCAAAAAGGCATTATAGGCTGATTGGTACACAGCCGCACCTGTCTGTATAAACCCACAACCTGCAAATTATACACGTGACTAGACTAAAAAAACTGCAAGAAAAAACATAAACAGTGTCCAAAGCTAGCACTTTTAATAGCGGTCATATACGTACATACAATTGCATGTTGATACTCTTGGGGTACATCATCATCGAGGTTATGCACCTACGTCTCATACACTTACCAGTATGAGGAACGTTACATTGAAACACATATTTTAAACAGTCAACTCTTTTTGAGTTACGAATGTCTCGAGAACACCGTGGTTGTTATTTTAGCAATATGCAGTGTAACGTTTACCTGTAAGGTATTGGCTTATTGTATTATACACATTATTTATAGCATTAGGAAAGAAACATTCATTGTTAGGTGTGCCCAAAAATGTATAGAATTAGTTTTTACTACTATTCAACATTAACCGTGGATTTTTTATATAAACTCTGTCAAAAAAGAAACGCAACCCCTGTCCTCAGATATGAAAAATTCGTTTGAATGAAGTTATTGCTTCCAAACTAAATTTTATTCGAATGTATTGAAATGATACACGTCCGTATTATATTCATTCATTTGTCGCCGAAAAGCTGTGTTAAAATGCCACGATTGAGTGCTGCCGACCGAAATATCGCCATTGGTCGTGTTCAAGCCGGAGAAAGTTTTGGAACTGTTGCACGGCACCTAAATGTTCACAAAACAACGATATCCCGACTTTGGAGCCGCTACAACAACTTCAATTTGACCAACGATCGCCCGAGAAGTGGAAGGCCAAGAATCACGACCCCCCTTCAAGATCGGTACATCCGGGTCCATCACCTGCGTAATCGGCATGCCCTACCAACCGTGACTGCCACACAAATACCAGGTTTGAGGAGAGTGTCAGCTCAAACGATTAGGAACCGTCTGAAAGAAGCGGGTTTACGTGCCTGTAGACCAGTTGTTGGACCTGTACTACGCCCCCTACATCGACGCCGACGACTCAGGTGGTGCAACAACGTAAGGATACGGACTTTACAAAACTGGAGGCGAATCTGGTTTTCTGATGAATCACGTTTTCTTTTGCAACGTCACGACGGAAGACAGCGTCTGTATAGGAGACGTCATAAACGTTTTGCGCCCATCTGCGTCCGACAGGTGGACAGATTTGGCGGAGAAAAGCGTCATGGTTCGGGGAACCATCTCATACAACCAGAAATTAGACTTGGTGATCGTTCCAGGGAACCTGACAGCCCAACGTTACATCAACCACGTGTTAGAGCTTCCCCTTCTCCCGATTATTGACCAACAGACACAGATTTTTCAACGGGACAACGCCCGGCCTCATACTGCACGTGCAACAACTTTCTGCAGAATTCCAACGTCAATGTCTTGCCATGACCCTCTAAATCACCAGACCTCAACCCTATTGAACACCTGTGGGATACTCTGGATCGACGCGTCCGTCAACGTCAGCCGCCGCCACAGACGCTGCAACAGCTCGCCGTTGCACTGCAGGAGGAGTGGAGAGCCATTCCCCAGGAAAGAATCCGGCGTCTTATCCGTTCTTGTCCAAGGAGATGCCGTGCAGTGATTGCAGCGCGTGGTGCTCATACGAGATACTGAGAAAGACGCCCCCCTGGTGACAAACTGGTGTCTGTGAGATGACTTTTGAAATGACAATTTTAAACATGCCCATCTGGGTTATTATTCTGCCAAATTTCAGACTTCTGTCTTAAATAATAAAAATGCCGTGTCGTCCTAAAACTTCAGATCAAAATCTCTAAAATACAGGGGTTGCGTTTCTTTTTTGACAGAGTTTATGTAGCATCCATGAGGTCAAAACATACCGTCATAACGAGTATACCTCTAACACTGACGTAACATATTCTACATCACTGCAGATATCATTGTTGCCTCGATACAGGCATAACCATTCACATAATATGAAAAGACGTCACAATCTTTCACAATTTTTGAATTTAATGCCCATAATTATCTCTTAAGCAGGCATTAATTCATCCGATTTGTGTCCTGTCATGTCGAATAACGAATAACACACCAGTTGCTGTTGTTTTAAAAGAAATGTTGGTTACCGAATGTTGGCTGAATGGGGATTCAGGTTTAGAAACAGTCTCCAGCAAACATTTCGTAAGAGGCGACTTAATGGATCGAATGATTACTCCGGGTCTGGGTTCATTTTGTGTCATTATGACCCGATGAATTAGATCGTTGCTCATAACACCAACCACTCGGTTGTCTGGTCCAGATTCGTTTATATACAGGCTACAGCTAGAATAGTTCTACACGCTACATTTCGTGTTAAAGGGGTTTCACCGCACATGAAGCCATAATGTTATTCTATGCGAACAAAAATGTAACCACATTCAGTATACACAATGTATAACACGTCTTACTTTCCATGTTTCATACACACACATCCTGGTGCCTTTAAAAAGTTGCACACGTGTTTTGTTGCAGCTGTTGAAACACTACAGACAGCTTGATAACTTATTGCACCCGGTCGGTGACCCTGAAGGTCAACACAGTGCTACGTGTTGGAGTTGAGGGCATCTGGCCAGAGCTGGCAGACTGTCTCCGAAGATTGATAAATCGCTCCCACAGAGAATGCCATACCCTTTTTGTAAACACAAACGCTATACATATAAACATGCCCTGAAGAGTGTTGAAGATTATATAAATGTACCACATAACGGTGTAAGGGAACAGCGAGGCCAGAAAGCCTAACACCCACGTCAATCCCATTATAACAGACAGTTTAACGTAAATACCGAATTGGTTGCTGTCACCTTTGCCCAAATAGGCGGCAGACTTCCGCTTAGCATCGTGGATATTCTTGGCAGCAATGGAGAAAAATACAAAGTTAAGACAAATGAGAAGAAGTAATGGCGAAGCAAAGAACACAAGCAGGCCTCGTTTGTTTGTTATCCAACATAACCCACGTCCGTAATTGGGCTTAAATTGACTTTCAGAGACCACGTTGTCGACTGTTACGGCTGCCGTTACAAGAACGAGGGCAACTCCCCTGACATAAACGTTGTAAAATAGGAATCTCTTCGACGACTTCCCACCATCGCCCGCCTTGACAAAACTCTTGGAGAATGTGAACCACACGTCTGCCGCCATTACGTTCATCCACAAGAATGCGTCCAGGAACAGATAGTGCATTAATGCCGCCATAACTTTACACAAAGTTGGAAGACTTTCTGCCCGTGGAGCGAAGAGGACAGTTAAATTGGCAAAGAACAAGGACGTGGTTAGAGAGAGAATGATTTTCCCAGGAATATTTCTCAGAGTTCTAATGAGGGCATATATCACCATGGTAATCATCAGTCCTAATAAGGAAATAAATAATCCTATTGATGTGACGATAGCTGTTGTCGGAGAGAAATTAAATTCCGTCTTTTCATCGATGAAAGTTAATATTTCTGTAAAATTTTGGGTTAAATTTGTACAGACATAGGCGTATTTTCCATCATAATAGTATTGCGACTGGTCGAATATATATCCAGATACAGTTTCTAATGTACCATCCCTTGAAATGACAAACTCGCTTCCATTTAATCTTAGCTGTGAACAATCACCGCTGCTCAAACTACGGGTAATATTCGAGACATGTGAAATTAATTTTGGGTGTGAGAAAACACCAGTATATACTTTACGACAGCTTCGAATGAATGGATCGTACACCTGGAACCTGGAACACGTATGTGTCATGTTTAATTGCTGTTGGACCTTCCGTAGTCTGGAGCCAACGCGAGTAGATCCAGTTTGGGTATTCAGGTCAAACAGAATTGAAAAAGAGTAAAATCCTCTTGATCGAACACGCTTTCCAAAAGGTCTCACACCATGGTTTAAGCAGGATGGGTTGTGGTAGTTACATATAGCACACTCGACATTATAAAACGCCAAACCTGTTTCAGAAAACGTCAACTGCATATTCATGCTCGACATACACCTTGATATTATATCCGTGTCATTGAAACTTGGAGCACAACTTTTTATGACATCCGGTTTACATGGTCGGTATTTTCTATCTTCGTCTGCAGGAAGAATTTGAAGATGACAGTTTTGGTTATCTAGGATTTCTTCCATCATGGATGCAGCAGTAAAACCTAAGGGTTTCATTGAATGACAGTCTACAGCGGGTCGCCACAACTGATAGGGTTCGTCATGACACACAGCGCAGTACAAGTTGCGGTATACAAGACCGGTACGATTCCCTGTAACTGGTAGTCGCAGCATCAGATCGCTGACATTTTCAAACTTGCATAATTCCTCAGTTTCAGATCCGAACCAACTTTGGGGACAACTGGCCACAGCTAAAAACCCGTCCTCATTGGCCACAGCGGAATCTTCGATACACTGGAAGTGGGATTTCATACCACTAAGTGTTGCTGCTTCATCCTCATCTGAGGTTGAATTATAATCCATGCAACAATCTTCAACAATTCCACAATATTGGTCACAGGCACACCCCATATCTCTGAAGTATCCTCTGATTTTGGATGGTTTCCAGTACATGTTCTGTTGACACGACCAAGTGGAGCAGGATAGGTTTGGAGAGTACGTGCCTTGGTTTGTCTGCTCGGTTCCTAATATCCCTTGATCCAAGGTGATCAACACAATCTTGCTTAAGAAAATAATGAAAAACAAAAGTTTGCTTCCGAAAACGTTGGGTACGTTCTTCATGGTGTATCCAACAGCGAGTCTTTCGATACACTGCTGGACTGGTTCAGACCGTCTTCAATTGCAACAGGGCTTTACACGTCACAGGCGCTCATTGAAAATGGTCTGGTATCCTAAACAGTTTACATTGAGTGCCAGACACACGTCTCAGAGGCATTCACACGGTATCAGACAGGGACAAGAACGCATAATACAGTGCTAAGGTTGAATCACAATATCCTGTGCAAAGATATACACTTGGATTAGGTCTTCCCGGTCATTCAGTGAATTGGATTAAAACAATATGCATGATGTATGCTTTAAGTGAAGAATGTTATCAGGCGGTTAAAGTTTTGTTAGCATGACAGCATTATTAAACATTGAGTCTGGATAAAATCGTACCCGTGAGTTTAAGCCATGAGAGATGTCGAATGGATGTGACCAAATCTGGTGGAATATTTCTAAATGCTTGACAAATCATATATAAGTGGAAACATCATCAAACATATATTATGTATATAAACTTTGTTGGGTGGTGATTGAACGTATAAATGCATGAAGCAGCCTTTCATTTTTTGATAAGGGTTTTCTTTCCTGTAAACACCAGCCTGTGTATATTCGACGAGATTATAAACGTACATAGGTGAGGATAAACACTACCAAGCGGCCAATGTCATGTTTACAAGGAGCGTCTTCTGTTACATAGAGGAATGCGAATCTTGTCGGTTATCTTACATCGATTAGACGTATTGATTATCTAAATTGGAGGTAGCTCTTTGGTTAAGACAGGCGTTACATCCGGGTTAGAAAATTGATCTTCAGCAACCCATGCTTGTGGTAAGAGGCGACTAACGGGATCGGGTGGTCAGACTTGCTGACATGGTTGAGGCATATTATTGTATCATTATTGAGTAGATCGATGCCGATGATGTCAATCACTTGGTTGTAAGGCCCAGACTCTATTATCTATAGACCACCGTCATATAGCTGGAATATTGTCCAATACACAAAATAGAAATAAAATGGCTAACAGCGGCCCGTAAGCAACTGGCCAAGGGTCATGCCAAGGTTCCACATGGGTCCCAGCAAATGTTTCCTATAGTGTATTCGGGTTAGCACGCGTGTGCTTTCGGAAAAGATATTAGAGTATTGAAACATGTAATAGGCGAGCACTACTGAGCAAAATACCCATACCGTGAAATCAACAAGCGATATAATGACATTGTCTTCATCGTGTAGATATTCTTAAATTATGACGTCACAAACGGTTCCTAAAGATTTCAAGTTTCCTGGCGTCAAAGGGTTAGTGCAGAGGCAGTCAGACAGTGACAACAGACAATACACTTTCAACAGACACTTGTGTTTCAGTTTCAGCAGTAACCAAAGAACCACGCGGGCTAAACGACAAATATATCCTAATATAGTGTTAATGATCACCTTTCGCGGCGACCAATCGGACCGCCGACTGGAGTGTGACTAGAGTCAGATCGGGGCATCATGTTTGCTTAGATTCTGCCTGGTCATTACGTTGGTAGTTTCTGGGTGAAATAAAGTCAAATAAAATATACGTAACACACACCGACAGTGTGATACAGTACAAGATGTGTCACACACACGGGCAGAGTCAGTACAAGATGTGTAACACACCGACAGAGTGATACAGTACAAGATTTGTCACACACACTGACAGAGTGATACAGTACGAGATGTGTCACACACACGGGCAGAGTGATACAGTACAACATGTGTCACACACACGGACAGAGTGATACAGTACAAGATGTGTCACACACACGGGCAGAGTCATACAGTACAAGATGTATCACACACACTGACAGAGTGATACAGTACGAGATGTGTCACACACACGGGCAGAGTGATACAGTACAACATGTGTCACAGACACCGACAGAGTGATACAGTTCAAGATGTGTCACACACACTGACAGAATGATACAGTACGAGATGTGTCACACACACGGGCAGAGTGATACAGTACAACATGTGTCACAGACACCGACAGAGTGATACAGTTCAAGATGTGTCACACACCGACAGAGTGATACAGTACAAGATGTGTCACACACACGGACAGAGTGATACAGTACAAGATGTATCACACACACCGACAGAGTGAAACAGTACAAGATGTGTCACACACACGGGCAGAGTGATACAATACAAGATGTGTCACAGACACCGACAGAGTGATACAGTACAAGATGTGGCACATACACTGACAGAGTGATACAGTACAAGATGTGTCACACACACGGACAGAGTGATACAGTACAAGTTGTGTCACAGACACCGACAGAGTGATACAGTACAAGATGTGTCACACACACTGACAGAGGGATACAGTACAAGATGTGTCACACACACTGACAGAGTGATACAGTACAAGATGTGTCACAGACACCGACAGAGTGATACAGTACAAGATGTGTCACACACATTGACAGAGTGATACAGTACAAGATGTGGCACAGACACCGACAGAGTGATACAGTACAACATGTGTCACACACACCGACAGAGTGATACAGTACAAGATGTGTCACACACACCGACAGAGTGATACAGTACAAGATGTGTCACACACACGGGCAGAGTGATACAGTACAAGATGTGTCACACACACGGGCAGAGCGATACAGTACAAGATGTGTCACACACCGACAGAGTGATACAGTACAAGATGTGTCACACACACCGACAGAGTGATACAATACAAGATGTGTCACACACACGGACAGAGTGATACAATACAAGATGTGTCACACAGCGACAGAGTGATACAGTACAAGATGTGTCACAGACACCGACAGAGTGAAACAATACAAGATGTGTCACACACACAGACAGAGTGATACAATACAAGATGTGTCACACACCGACAGAGTGATACAGTACAAAATGTGTCACAGACACCGACAGAGTGATACAGTACAAGATGTGTCACAGACACGGACAGAGTGATACAGTACAAGATGTGTCACACACACGGACAGAGTGATACAGTACAAGATGTGTCACATACACTGACAGAGTGATACAATGCAAGATGTGTCACACACCGACAGAGTGATACAGTACAGGATGTGTCACACACACCGACAGAGTGATACAGTACAAGATGTATCACAGACACCGACAGAGTGATACAATACAAGATGTGTCACAGACACCGACAGAGTGATACAGTACAAGATGTGTCAGACACCGACAGAGTGATACAGTTCAAGATGTGTCACACACACGGACAGAGTCATACAGTACAAGATGTGCCACACACACTGACAGAGTGATACAGTACAAGATGTGCCACACACACTGACAGAGTGATACATTACAAGATGTGTCACACACCGACAGAGTGATACAGTACAAGATGTGTCACACACACGGGCAGAGTGATACAGTACAAGATGTGTCACACACACGGGCAGAGTCATACGGTACAAGATGTATCACACACACTGACAGAGTGATACAGTACGAGATGTGTCACACACACGGGCAGAGTGATACAGTACAACATGTGTCACAGACACCGACAGAGTGATACAGTTCAAGATGTGTCACACACACTTACAGAATGATACAGTACGAGATGTGTCACACACACGGGCAGAGTGATACAGTACAACATGTGTCACAGACACCGACAGAGTGATACAGTTCAAGATGTGTCACACACCGACAGAGTGATACAGTACAAGATGTGTCACACACACGGACAGAGTGATACAGTACAAGATGTATCACACACACCGACAGAGTGAAACAGTACAAGATGTGTCACACACACGGGCAGAGTGATACAATACAAGATGTGTCACAGACACCGACAGAGTGATACAGTACAAGATGTGGCACATACACTGACAGAGTGATACAGTACAAGATGTGTCACACACACGGACAGAGTGATACAGTACAAGTTGTGTCACAGACACCGACAGAGTGATACAGTACAAGATGTGTCACACACACTGACAGAGGGATACAGTACAAGATGTGTCACACACACCGACAGAGTGATACAGTACAAGATGTGTCACAAGACACCGACAGAGTGATACAGTACAAGATGTGTCACACACATTGACAGAGTGATGCAGTACAAGATGTGGCACAGACACCGACAGAGTGATACAGTACAACATGTGTCACACACACCGACAGAGTGATACAGTACAAGATGTGTCACACACACCGACAGAGTGATACAGTACAAGATGTGTCACACACACGGGCAGAGTGATACAGTACAAGATGTGTCACACACACGGGCAGAGCGATACAGTACAAGATGTGTCACACACCGACAGAGTGATACAGTACAAGATGTGTCACACACACCGACAGAGTGATACAATACAAGATGTGTCACACACACGGGCAGAGTGATACAATACAAGATGTGTCACACAGCGACAGAGTGATACAGTACAAGATGTGTCACAGACATCGACAGAGTGATACAATACAAGATGTGTCACACACACAGACAGAGTGATACAATACAAGATGTGTCACACACCGACAGAGTGATACAGTACAAAATGTGTCACAGACACCGACAGAGTGATACAGTACAAGATGTGTCACAGACACGGACAGAGTGATACATTACAAGATGTGTCACACACACGGACAGAGTGATACAGTACAAGATGTGTCACAGACACGGACAGAGTGATACAGAACAAGATGTGTCACAGACACCGACAGAGTGATACAGTACAAGATGTGTCACAGACACCGACAGAGTGATACAGTACAAGATTTGTCACACACACCGACAGAGTGATACAGTACAAGATGTGTCACAGACACGGACAGAGTGATACAGTACAAGATGTGTCACACACACCGACAAAGTGATACAGTACAAGATGTGTCACACACACCGACAGAGTGATACAATACAAGATGTGTCACACGCACCGAGATGTTGATACAGTACAAGATGTGTCACACACACTGACAGAGTGATACAGTACGAGATGTGTCACACACACTGGCAGAGTGATACAATACAAGATGTGTCACACACGGGCAGAGTGATACAGTACAAGATGTGTCACAGACACCGACAGAGTGATACAGTACAAGATGTGTCACACACCGACAGAGTGATACAGTTGAAGATGTGTCACACACACCGACAGCGTGATACAGTACACGATGTGTCACATACACTGACAGAGTGATACAATGCAAGATGTGTCACACACCGACAGAGTGATACAGTACAAGATGTGTCACACACACCGACAGAGTGATACAGTACAAGATGTATCACAGATACCGACAGAGTGATACAATACAAGATGTGTCACAGACACCGACAGAGTGATACAGTACAAGATGTGTCACACACCGACAGAGTGATACAGTTCAAGATGTGTCACACACACGGACAGAGTGATACAATACAAGATGTATCACATACACTGACAGAGTGATACAATGCAAGATGTGTCACACACCGACAGAGTGATGCAGTACAAGATGTGTCACACACACCGACAGAGTGATACAGTACAAGATGTATCACAGACACCGACAGAGTGATACAGTACAAGATGTGTCACACACCGACAGAGTGATACAGTACAAGATGTGTCACACACCGACAGAGTGATACAGTACAAGATGTGTCACACACCGACAGAGTGATACATTACAAGATGTGTCACACACACCGACAGTGTGATACAGTACAAGATGTATCACAGACACCGACAGAGTGGATACAATGCAAGATATGCCCCAGACACGGACACAGTGATGCAAGATGTGTTTCACAAACCGATATGTTCAATTTGAAATGAGAACGAGAGTTGATGAATTTAAATATGATAAAAAGTATGGTATTATAAGCATGAAACATATTCCATCTTTCATTACTCGATGAAACGTAAAAGTGATATAAGCTGAGAATGAGGATGAAACACAAAATGGATCTCCAACATCAAATCTTTGAAGGGCATTGGGTAAGAATTGAAGTGGAATGCATCAGAAAAGGAAGATTTATCGATGTCAACTTCTTTATTGTGAATGACACGACGTTTCGGAGGGTATGCTTGCTCCTTTATCACATGAAACGTTGTGATGAGAAGTTGACATCCATAAATCGTCCTTTTCTGATCTCCAAGATGTGAAGACTTTCCTGCTTAACTATTAAAAACTCCCCTCGTTATTATTGTTCGATTAAGTGCAAAAAAAAAAAAAAAAAAAAAAAAATCAACGAGATTATGAGAGGGCTGTGTAACATGGTGTGATTATATGTGCGCATCACAAGATGGTCAAACGAAACCTTCATCTAAGAGTATATGTTCGACTTTCGAAAATATTGTTTAACACGAATACAGCAGATAGTATTTTTACTATACATGTATTTGGAATGGTGAAGAAAGGCTTATAAAAAACGGAGGGAAGTGGATATTATTGTTTTTTTCATTGCGTTCAATGAAGAATTTGCTGGTGTATATCACTATTGTCTATATATTGCCTTTTAAAGTTATGAAATTCAAGGGCATTTTCTGAATTTTCTTCTGCGTGTTACGTACTGTATACTTAAATCATGTGTAAGGACCGAACATGTTCTCACTGAGCATTTCAACACTTGTGTAGGAACACGTCAAGGATGCATTATAAATTGATACAATTCACTGAAATTGTCACCAAGAGGAATCAAACAAATTGCAGAGGAAATTTAGAGTCAAGGAAGAATATACCGAATGTTTTTTTCCGTTGCTATACGCCCGTGGCGTCCTGATTTAGTTGACACCGAAGGGTGAGTGAGTGAGCATGCTTTTAGGCCGATATTAGCAATATTCCAGCAATATAACAACGGGGAAACAAAAGAAACAGCCTTCTCACGTTGTACCCATGTGGGGAATCGAACTCCGGTGTTCGGCGTGACGAGCGGACGCTTTAACCACTAGGCTAATCGACAATACAGGGAGCTTACAGGGGCAGATAACTATGTTATGTGGTGGGGCATAGCCTTTAATGACCACAAAAAAAATAAATATTAGTTTTCAGAAATTGAGGACCAGTACAGCACTACGACAATTGTCCTAACAGAGGAAGTCAAATAGACGCTCTCTTCTTTCCTAGGTTTATCATTTACGCCAGAACTAATCTGGCATGAAGGGCCGGTGGGGTAGCCTAGTGGTTAAAGCGTTGGCTCGTCACGCCTAAGACCCGGGTTCGAATCCCCACATGGGTACAATGTGTGAAGCCCATTTCTGGTGTCCCCCGCCGTGATGTTGCTGGAATATTGCTAAATGCGGCGTAAAACCAAACTCAGTCAGTCAGTCAGTAATCTGGCATGAGCATCAACAAATACAAGTTGAAGAGGTCTACTAACAACTCCAACATCTTTCTGCGTGTGTGTATATGCAAATACAGCAACGACAAAAACGTACATGATAAAATGATTTTATCAATTGTAATTGGAAGTATAGCGGTCTTAGTATACAGACCAAAGACTGAAAGGATACAGGCTAAATGCTTCAAACATATACTTAAACATTCTATACCCGTGGAGGTCTGGGTTAGAATATTGATCTTCAGTGACCCATGCTTGTCGTAAGAGGCGACTCACGGGTTTCGGGTGGTCAGGCTCGCTGACGGTTGACACATGTCATCGTTCCCAATTGCGCAGATCGATGTTCATGCTGTTGATCACTGGGTTCTCTTGTCCAGACTCGATTATTTACAGACCGCCACCATATAGCTGGAATATTGCTGAGTGCGGCGTAAAACTAAACTCACTCACTCACTCACTTAAACATACAATGAATGATGGCGTGAGCCATGATTGAGAATGGTTTGGTAAATATATCATTCCTTTAAAAAGCAGTCATTTTGCAAAGTAAATTCAGAAAGTGGTGAACTGCATGTCCATTTGGCTCAAATGTCGACCTGGCGGGCCCCCACCTGAAATGCAGTTTGAAGCGGCATAAAACAACACTCAGAATTACACCGCCCCTTCCCCCTCTGACAACAGACACTGCCCCTTCCCCCTCTGGCAACAGACACTGCCCACTCCCCTCCGGCAACAGACACTGCCTACTCCCCCTCTGGCAACAGACACTGCCCACTCCCCCTCTGGCAACAGACACTGCCCCTTCTCCCCCTGGCAACAGACACTGCCCCTTCTCCCCGGGTTCAGTGTTGCTTTGACGGATGCAATTCGGACTCCATTAAGAAGCTATGTTGGTTATCTCCCGTCAAATTAGTAGCAACGAAGACCACCTAGATATCCTGGCAGCAATGTATGCTTTAAAAGATATCGCTGTCACTAATTGGGACAGGTTTGGCGAGGCTGATCGTAAATGAAAATACCTCGGCTCAAGGACTCAGCTGTGAATAGAGCAGAGAACAGCTCGGCCTTGCGCTGTGATTCTCGCCTTCCACAAGTGAGAACTATTTCCGGAGTTTTGCTTGACATCAATCAGTTCAGTGGCCTTCACTTCCAGTGAATTCATCCTGTAGCTTCGTAATGATGAGTAGATTAGATAGGTGAAGGTTATTGGCAGTTTTCGTGTTGTTTTCGTCCTTCTTCTCTGTCAGCGTGGTGTGGTGGACGGAGTGTCTGCCCGGAGCGCGGAAGGTCTGTGGTTCTATCCCGGGGGTGTCATGTCAAAAGAGATCACCTGGCGCTGGGGCATAAATATAGGGGCGGCGGGGTAGCCTAGTGGTTAAAGCGTTCGCTCGTGACACCGAAGACCCGGGTTCGATTCCCTTCATGGTTACAATATGTGAAACTCATTTCTGGTGTCCCCTGCCGTGATATTGCTGGAATACTGCTAAAAGCGGCGTAAAACTCACTCACTCATAGACTAACGAGTCCGTTATAGTATCTGTGAGTTGGTTGCGTTCATTTCAAACTGCGGCATGGTATCCCAGTAACACAAGAAGACCGACCCACATACACGTGGGTATTTAAGTGTAATGAAATGACGTTATAAGTTATGTCACCTCACCGCACCTTCACCAGTGGCAGAGATTTACAGAACCCGTGTTAGAAGATCCGGGTTAGAATTGGTCTTCAGCACCCAATGCTTGTTGTAAGAGGCGACTAACGGGATCGGGTGGTCAGGCTCGCTGACTAGGTTGATATATGTCATTGTATCCAAATTGCTTAGATCGATGCTCATGCTGTTGATCACCGCATTGTCTGGCCCAGTTCGATTATTTACAGACCATCCATCAAACTGGAATATTGCTGAGTACGGCGTTAAACAACAACTCAACCAAACCAACAGTAACGGAGCTATTACCATGATATGGATAGCGTCCATTTCTTGCACGGCTGTAAGACCGGACGGTTGAGACGGTTGTGGGGGTACTGTATATATTATCGACTTTTCAAATATCTTCTGTGTGTGTAAACTTTAAGTTCATTTTATTCGCTACAGGTCAACATTGAATAATGAAACAATTTTTATTTTTTAATACAATATAGCTGAATTGTTAGCTGTGAGAAACCAGTATAAACCTTTTTGCAGCATACTAAAAACAGCATCGTTTTGTCATTAATTTTTTCAAACGGTCTACAGTATAATTGGACTCCCCGGTATCTGTATGCGGAGATAATGAATTGGAAACACCTGAACATCGCAATTATATTACAGAAAGCAACTTTTCTAATGATTTTGTAATATGATTCCTTTACGACGCAGAGCTCCTTAGCACATAACAGTATCAGTTGGTATGTCTGTTGAAGGTAAATGGTTTGCACACGACCCTTCTCCTTGACCTGACACGTAAGATCTTCCGACGCCGAACTGGGGGCTATTTATACCGCACCTGCAGAACTCAGCCCCGGGATCTAAAGAACCAAATAAACAACTTGGAAAAGTCATTTAGAGTAAAGGAAATGAAGTTAATATGTGTGTAGACATTTGGTGTGGTGTAACGTGTCAGAGGCAGCACCAAGAGCTACACAAACCTTGCTATGTAACACTTTAATAGCAGCAGTACATTGATAGCTAGGAGTGAGTGAGTGAGTGAGTTGGGTTTTATGCCGCTTTTAGCAATATTCCAGCAATATCACGGCGGGGGACACCAGAAATGGGCTTCACACATTGTTCCCATCCGGGTAATCGAACCCGGGCCTTCGGCGTGACGAGCCAACGCTTTAACCACTAGGCTACCCCACCGCCCCTGATAACTAGGACCATAAAATGACCACGATATACTGCTGGAACTAGCTATGCTATGTTGTTTTACACTCGCTGTGCCCGGCAGGTATAAGCTAGCTATACTCATACTATACACCAGCAATACCCTTTCGGTCTAAATTAGCAATACCCTGTTGTTTTAAACTAGTTGTATTCTGTTATATCAGATACACTCGCCTGCACTGTAACGAACCTGTAGATTGCGTTATGCAGTACAGGTAACTGATTGTGATTGTGGTGATATCTCAGCCTCAGATGTGTTATACAGTACAGGTACGTGATTGTGGTGATATCTCAGCCTCAGATGTGTTATACAGTACAGGTACGTGATTGTGGTGATATCTCAGCCTCAGATGTGTTATTCAATACAGGTAGGTGATTGTGGTGATATTCCAGCTTCAGATTGTGTTATTCAATACAGGTAGGTGATTGTGGTGATATCTCAGCCTCAGATGTGTTATTCAATACAGGTAGGTGATTGTGGTGATATTCCAGCTTCAGATTGTGTTATTCAATACAGGTAGGTGATTGTGGTGATATCTCAGCCTCAGATGTGTTATTCAATACAGGTAGGTGATTGTGGTGATATTCCAGCTTCAGATTGTGTTATTCAATACAGGTAGGTGATTCTGGTGATATTCCAGCTTCAAATTGTGTTATTCAATACAGGTAGGTGATATCTCAGATTCAGATGTGTTATACAATACAGGTACGTGATTGTGGTGACATTACAGCCTCAGATTGTGTAATAAAGTAAAGGTACGCTAAAGACCCGGGTTCGATTCCCCACATGGGTACAATGTGTGAAGCCCATTTTTGGTGTCCCCCGCTGTGATATTGCTGGAACATTGCTTAAGGCGGCGTAAAACTAAACCCACTCACTCACTTGTTTGGTAGTGACCCGACTATCATCAGGTCGCAGTCATACAGCCCGAATATTTCAGAATACAATGTTAAACAATAACAAGCATTCTATAACTAGACAATAAATTGTCTAGACTTGTTTCTATTCATCCCGTCTAATGTTGATTCCATAGTGCTACCCCACTTCGATGCCTTTCCACATATTATATAATGAGTAACACACTCAGACACGTTAATAGTCTTTCAGCCAGCCCAACCAATCCATTAAAACAGACCGAGCAGGCAAGGCAACAAGTACCATATTATAACGTCTTTTAATAGGACGCGACAAATCATCAAGAAATATGATACATTTTGTCACATTCAGCATCTTGTTAGACATTTGCATTTCAACTGTCCCCTTGATGCGTTTAAACTCGTTGCTATAAGGCATGTTACAAGTGTAACACTTAATAAGTGATAACACCAGGAATGAGCTTCGCACATTGTACCCATGTGGGGCTTCGAACCTGGGTATTCCGCGTAAGGAGCGAACGCTTTAACCACTAGGCTACAACACTGGTCCTGTGACACTTATGAGATGAAGGAGATGATATAGGCATAATGAGGAGATTACAAATTGACGCAAATTACAAATACATTAAGATTATTAATTTATTTATTATTCTAAGCGTAATATATCTGATGTAACAACACATTATCATTGTGGAGCATGTTTGTGACTATGTCTACACACTACCATGTGCCTTGAACGCGGAAATGGAAACACTGTATACAGGGAATGTACACGGAAAACAATGAAAACCTTCATATACGACATATCAATGAAATCCACAAACACAAAATGTTTTAAGCATATTGCGATGGGTATCTTGAGTGGATACATTTCACAACCGTTTCCATCTTAAGTCGTTCATTCAATATCTCCTTTACAACACTTCACACTCTTCGCTCTAAATTACCAAAGAATACCCCCACCCCCAGTGCACTGGGTGAGTGAGTGAGTGGGTTTTACGCCGCTTTTAGCAATATTCCAGCAATTTCACGGCGGGGGGCACCAGAAATGGGCTTCACACATTGTACCCATGTGGGGAATCGAACCCGGGTCTTCAGCGTGACGAGCGAACGCCTTAACCACCGCCCCACCTGTCCACCGTGTACTGAGCAAAACAGGGAAAGGATGCCTTTCATGAAATTGTGTTTCAGTCGTCATTACAAAAGCATATAACAAACTGACGGTTATAACAAACTGTCTTTTCACTCGATCACTTGTATTTTTTAGTCCAAATAGTGTCCACCACGAAACGTAATGCTCCATTTGAATTCGTTATAACCGTAGTTGAGTGTATTCGTTGTCGCTTTTAGACACTTTATGGAACAAGTGGGATCATTATACTGAAGACAGAGCACACAGATTCATAAAATATCTACAAATATATATATATGATACAGAACCTTTTGTTTCAGTGCATATATATCACCACTGTGAACAATATTTACCTATTCGTGTTTACTGATACTGCATCGGATGCAAGTTCTTGCAGCTACCGTTTGAGTACCGATAACCTCACAACTCGATCGGGCCTCTTCTGTTTAGACATCAGTGCTACGGGTCGGGCTGGAGGGTTGTCTGTCAGAAGCGGCAGGGCATACCCGAAGATTACTAAACCAGTCCCGAAGTAAATTGAACACCTTTCTGGTACACACAAACGCAACACATACAAACAAGCCCTGGAAAGTGTTAAAAATAATGTACGTGTACCAGATAACAGTGTAGGGAAACATAGACGCCAGGAACCCCAGCATCAGCGTCAAGCCCATCACAACAGCCAGTTTAGCACAAATACGAAATTTGAAATCAACACCTTTGCCCAAATAGGCGGCAGATTGTTTTTCAGTATCCACTATATTCTTGGACGCAATGGAAAAAAACCCGAAGTTGAGACAAATGAGAATAAACAAAGGCACGGCAAAGAACACAAGCAGGCCTCGTTTGTTTGTTATCCAGCATAACCCACGTCCGTAATTGGGCTTAAATTGACTTTCAGAGACCACGTTGTCGACAGTTACGGCTGCCGTTACAAGAACGAGGGCAACTCCCCTGACATAAACGTTGTAAAATAGGAACCTCTTCGACGACTTCCCACCATCGCCCGCCTTGACAAAACTCTTGGAAAATGTGAACCACACGTCTGCCGCCATTACGTTCATCCACAAGAATGCGTCCAGGAACAGATAGTGCATTAATGCCGCGACAGCTTCACATGATGTTGGATGACTTTCTGCAAGCGGCGCGAGAAGCACAGTCAGGTTGGCAAAGAACAACGAGGTGGTTAGAGAGAGGAGTATTTTCCCAGGAATATTTCTCAGTGTTTTTATGACGGCATATACACTGATCGTGGCAAGCAGTCCCAACAACGACACAATTAATCCTACTGAGGTTACTATACCTGCTGTTAGTGTAAAATTAAATGCTATCTTTGTGTCAATGAACGGGACAGTTTCTGTAAAATTCTGCGTCAAATTTGTACATACGTATGCATATACTCCATCGAAATCATATTCCGTTTTATCGTACACGTACCCCGATTTAGTCTCCAAGGTGCCGTTTTCAGAAATGGCAAACTCACTTGCATTTAACTGAAGTCTTGGGCAATCAATGGTGATGTTCGCCGTTGAATTGTTAGGATTAAAATCCAACACGTCAGCTGTATAGACACGACGACATTGCTGAATAAATGGGTCATACACTTGTGAAGAGGAACATGTGTGAGTGATATTCACCTCTTTTTGCACTACTTCTGTGGTGGATCCTACCGTCATGGATCCAGTGTTGGTATTCAAATCAAACAGAATTGAGAAAGAATACGATTTCCAGCCCCCAGTAGGTCCGCTTCCTGGTTTGATACACAACAGCGAATGGTAATTATTACATTGTGCGCACTCAGCATTATAAAACGTCAAACCATTATAATAGAACACAGGCTGCATGTGGGTACTGCTCTCACATCTAGACGCAATATCAGCGTCTTCGTAATCAGGGTCACACTGTTTAATGGCATCAGGTATACAGGGGCGATAATACCCATCTTTGTGCGGCGGAAGTGATCTAAGGCTGCAGTCGGGGTTGTCAAGCATTTCGCTCATTTTTGATCCAGCATTAAGATTCAAAGGCGTCCAGGATTGGCAGTCTACAGTGGGTTGCCACAACTGATAGGGTTCGTCGTGGCACCTAGCGCAGTACAAGTTGCGGTACACAAGACCGGTACGATTCCCTGTAACTGGTAGTCTCAGCATCAGATCCCTGTCACTTTTAGACTTGCATAATTCCTCAGTCTCAGATCCGAACCAGCTTTGGGGACAGCTGGCTACAGCTAAAATCCCGTCCTTCTTGGCCACAGTCGGGTCTTGTAGACAGCTGACGTAGGTTTCCATACCAGAAAGTGCCTCTGGCACCTCAGCATCTGAGGTTGAATTATAATCCATGCAACAGTCTCCCACAGTCCCACAATATTGGTCACAGGCACACCCCACCGAGGTGAAGTATCCCCGTGAAGCGAAGAGTTGTGTTTGATGTGTGTTTTTTGTACACGACCACTGGGAACACGACAGCTTCGCACCATCAGGTGTCTGTTCCGTAAACACTTCGTCCGAGACGATCAACATCAACTGCCTGAAGATTACGACGAGAAATAAAGCTTTACATCTGTGCTTCCCTGGTTTGTTCTCCATCGCGTGTCTAACAGTGAGAGTCTACACACTGGTGGTAAGTTGTCAGACGAGAAGCGCTTGGTAAAAATTGAGGTCGTACCGACCTACATTCCGGCGCACACTTTAACTCGTTGCTGCAGACCGTGGAATGGACGCATGGTGGCGAATCCCTCGGCGGACATAAACCTGGCATTAATATGACGTTGAGTACTCGGGCCCACGCGGGTTATGCTGATAATCACATGAAACTGCGTAAGAGGGAGGCGAGCAGAGTGTAGCTGGTAATTGAGATTGTATGTTATATAGGTTTTTTTAGAAGTCATGTATACAATCGTTATTGTATTTGGGCATCAAGTGAGACCAAATTGTCGCAAAACCAATTAATGGGAGAGCCTTTAGGTGGCTTAAAATAACTAAAACAGAAATAGGCGTAAGGGACGTATTATTTGTGGTTGACATTTTTCTCCCCGAAAGTAAGCGATAAGTAAACATTTATTGTGATTAAAGGTAGCTGGCAACCTCTTGAACAATGTAACAAAGTGTAGAATTGATTGAGAAATATTTGCCATAACACATTGCCAACATATTAAACTTAGCTAGAAGCGTAACATAGGCACATCTAAAAGGCAAATAGCATTAAATTAAATGTAATGAGCAAAACAATGCGGATCATATTATTCCCACCCAGATGTTAAGGCAGTTGTGAGTGAATGAATGTGTATACAAGGCGTTCATTTCCTACTTTAATTTACGAATCTCATCTTGGGTACCCCACATCGATGTATGACTGCATGGCTGTAGTGCATGCATTAATATTGCAGCCCCAGCCTGGTGATACAGTAAGTACCATCTCCTGGATGAGGTACACAGCCCGACATGACCGCCACCTGGGCTCTAGGAAAGTCATTATATGCAAGTACACGCAAGAGGCAATTCACTTACAGGCTCTCACGAGGCTCGTGGGCCACTCGGGATCTGTTCTACCTCAGAATCAGTATCTACTTGTGAAGTTAGCACATCTTGTCAGGTGTTCAGGGATGTACAGGTGACGTGTCAGTGCAATGATTTCGATGCATTATGGATACACAATGCAATTAAGAAAGTGGGGAAGTTATATTTGGGATAACACTTTTTCAGTTAAGTACAGATTCTAGTACTTTTGTTTGATTGAGTCCATTCCGGGATTCGAACCCACACAATCGGAGTCAGGCACCTAATCTCCAGCACACTAACCCACTCAGCCAGCACAAAATGGAAGCAGGACAACTGGTAGCAGCGCTGGCTGAGTGGGTTAGATGGGATAGATAGATATCCAACAAAAGTACTAGAATCTGTACTTTACTGAGAAACCATAATCCCCAAAATGACATGGTCTCCATACAGCCACAGCTGAAGTTACAGAGGAGCAATAGAGGCAAAGCCATCGCTACTAGAGTGGCTGGTTTAAGGCATCTGACCAATATTACTGTTTTATTAAAGGTGTGTCAGCTTAACGTGGAAGCAGAAGCACAAAGGGATCCAGATATCATGTCTTCACTTTGGTGAAAACAACATGAATGACGCTGACAAGGTGGAAACATAATCGGGCCAAAACAGAATTTGAACAGACAATCATAGGTTACTGATGTCCTCAAAGGGACACAACTCGCCACAGAAAAACAACAGCCCCAGATACTGGATCACCCATACTGCCAACACTTAATTGAGATTATCAATAATTTCCATCCAAAATTAGTAATTATGCCACAAGGAGAGTAATCGTGAAGCGTAATTACCAGGATGGATTTAACTGTTTTGATAAAACAATAGAAATTATAAATGAATAAAAGATAAACAAAAACATATTTGACCTGCTGCATTACATACACATACACTTCTCAGAACCTGTAAGTCCAGCCATCATTGATGTGAAACAGAAGCTATCAGTAATTGTTTGGAACAATTTGTTTGGCACCAAAGTTTCAATGGTTTGCATTTATGTGTACAGGTTTTCATAATACAGCCATATGAATGGGGTTCAAGTCTTCATTGTGGCAGACAGGGTTCAGGTCTTCATTGTGACAGATGGGGCACAAGTCTTCTTTGTGGCAGATGGGGTTCAGGTCTTCATTGTGACAGATGGGGCACAAGTCTTCTTTGTGGCAGATGGGGTTCAGGTCTTCATTGTGACAGATGGGGCACAAGTCTTCTTTGTGGCAGATGGGGTTCAGGTCTTCATTGTGACAGATGGGGCACAAGTCTTCTTTGTGGCAGATGTAGTTCAAGTCTCATTGTGGCAGATGTAGTTCAGGTCTTCATTGTGGAAGATGTAGTTCAGGCCTTCATTGCGGCAGATGGGGTTCAGGCCTTCATTGCGGCAGATGGGGTTCAGGCCTTCATTGTGGCAGATGGGGTTCATGTCTCCATCGTGGCAGATGGCGTTCAGGTCTTCATTGTGGCAGATTGGGTTCAGGCCTTCATTGTGACAGATGGGGTTCAGGCCTTCATTGCGGCAGATGGGGTTCAGGCCTTCATTGCGGCAGATGGGGTTCAGGCCTTCATTGTGGGAGATGTAGTTCAGGCCTTCATTGCGGCAGATGGGGTTCAGGCCTTCATTGCTGCAGATGAGGTTCAGGCCTTCATTGCGGCAGATGGGGTTCAGGCCTTCATTGTGACAGATGGGGTTCAGGCCTTCATTGCGGCAGATGGGGTTCAGGCCTTCATTGTGGCAGATGGGGTTCAGGCCTTCATTGTGACAGATGGGGTTCAGGCCTTCATTGCGGCAGATGGGGTTCAGGCCTTCATTGTGACAGATGGGGTTCAGGCCTTCATTGCGGCAGATGGGGTTCAGGCCTTCATTGTGGCAGATGGGGTTCATGTCTCCATCGTGGCAGATGGCGTTCAGGTCTTCATTGTGACAGATGGGGTTCAGGCCTTCATTGCGGCAGATGGGGTTCAGGCCTTCATTGTGGCAGATGGGGTTCATGTCTCCATCGTGGCAGATGGGGTTCAGGTCTTCATTGTGGCAGATTGGGTTCAGGCCTTCATTGTGACAGATGGGGTTCAGGCCTTCATTGCGGCAGATGGGGTTCAGGCCTTCATTGCGGCAGATGGGGTTCAGGCCTTCATTGTGGGAGATGTAGTTCAGGCCTTCATTGCGGCAGATGGGGTTCAGGCCTTCATTGCTGCAGATGAGGTTCAGGCCTTCATTGCGGCAGATGGGGTTCAGGCCTTCATTGTGACAGATGGGGCCTTCAGGCCTGGGGTTGTCTTCATTGTGGCAGATGGGGTTCAGGTCTTCATTGTGACAGATGGGGTTCAGGCCTTCATTGCGGCAGATGGGGTTCAGGCCTTCATTGTGACAGATGGGGTTCAGGCCTTCATTGCGGCAGATGGGGTTCAGGCCTTCATCGTGGCAGATGGGGTTTCAGGTCTTCATTGTGGCAGATGGGGTTCAGGTTTTGCCAACACAACACAAATGACAAGTGAAACTAGACTGACACAAAAAACCTGGAAACATTAACAGGTTTTAACATTCCTTAAATACCAAACTAGAACATTACGTTAATGAGGAGTATATGTTCCCCTGTCAGATGCTACAGTATATGTGAACAATATCACAGAATATCATCTGCTTGAAAAGTCACATTGCTTCACATGAAAACCTTATCACCACTATTTTTACTTTTGATATATCCATTGACAGGACTACAGCCACATTTTTATATAATAGGATGAAATCTCAACCCCTGTAGTAAATAATGGTATCCTTTATCATGACGGTGTGTGTGTGTGTGTGTGTGTGTGTGTGTGTGTTTTATAAAGCCATCCCTTCAAGATTACCTTGTTTTATTGAGACCTCCCCCTTCCCCTTGAATCCCACTTAATACATGACAGGTCTTCATAGTTCACTCTGTTATACAGTTCAAGTAATGTGGTGTGGTAGCTAGTGGGTAAACGCCAACACCCACGTTTAAGATGAGTACTATGTGTGAAGCCTATTTCCGCTGTTATACTGCTGGACCACTGCCAACAGCAGTGTAAAACCATACTCTCATGCTCAGTTAAAAAGCAGAAAGGAAAATATTACTTGGCTCTCCTTGATATGAGACGTAACAAGACAGAGTAAAGTCTTATCTGTGTAGGTGTTGCCACATTGGGTAAACTAATCATATTCAGTGTACTGCTGCTTACAAACAGTTGAAGTAATGGTACACGTCTTCCCACTTACTGTACAGAGATGCTTTCACCATCTTATGTTTGTTCAACTTGGCTTGGTTTGTTTTTTGTTTAACACTGCACTCAGCAATATTCCAGCTATATGGTGCTAGTCTGTAAATAATAGAGTCCGGACCAGACAATCCAGTGATCAACACCATGAACATCGATTACAGCAATTAGGTGAGGTGAGGTGAAATTGGGTTTAACGTTGTGCTTGAGAATATTTCACTCATATGACGATGTGCATGCATGTGTATGTGTATGTGCGGCTGCTTGTACTAGCCCAGACTGAAGCTGGTGTTATAGTGCTAGCCCACTGAGATACCATGCCCGCAGTGAAGCATGAATACCCCACTCAGACACATTATACTGACTCCGAGCCGACCAGTCCTTGATGTACCCATTAATGCCGAGCGCCAGGTAGGGACCAACAAGTACCATATTTTAACGTCTTTTGGATTGAACCCGCGACCTTCCGCTCTCTGGGCGGACGCTCTAACCACTACACCTCGGAGGCGGTCCAAAGCAATTAGGATACGATGACATGTCTCAACCAGGTCAGCGAGCCCTGTTCGTCTATTACAACACACATAGTTTGCTGAAGACATTTTAACCCAGACCTTGACAGGTATGTTGAAGTTGGTGAGTGAGCGAGTTCAAACTTATTTCAAGTTTTATCATGTCACATCCCCGCTATTCCGGAGGAACCTGATGCAGGTTGTAGATTTTTAACTATTTTGGTGATATCCATGAGCACAGATACAGTGCAGTAAACATATCAACATTGGTCGGACAGAACCATACATTGACTTCTCTTTTCCTCACGAAGTTCATAGCCATGAGACTCAGAAACCATTCTTACAGAAGTAACACCTAGTCCAACACATAACACATCAGCAATTCGTCTTACTAAAAGTATTCTTGTTCTCACATAAGCTGTACAAAGACCATTCTAATTCATTCAAAGTACCCTTATTTACATAATTATTCAAGATAATAACCCATTAGAACAAAATGCAATATGCATGTTTAAATATTTACATTGGTGTCAGGAACGTTGTCTGGAAGTCTTTCCTGAGTAGTTTTGAATGTAGAAGTGGAATATTTAAGCCCAGCTGTAGACCTTTGACTTCCTAATCACTAAGAACTCATAATGAAATAAAGAAATAACATTTGGTGTCCAGAGAATCTGTTCATGTCCCTGTAGCACTTCATTTGCTTGTGAACACCAGGTGTTCTTGTCTCTGCAAAACTGTTCACAATCATCTCAAGATATTCTTGTCCCGGTAAAACAATAAACAAGCAACACCGTCTTCACAGTCTCATTTATCGACCTCTGGGCTGGCCTCTGTCGGACCGGGGAAATGAGCATCAAAACTGATCGGCTGGCACTCCAGGCTGCGGAGGTTGACAAGGACTGCAGTTGACGTCTGGCTGAACCGTGGGATTGACACCAGGACAACTTCCTGCCCATTAGGACCTGCCGGCAGACAGAACATACAAAGCATGAGACGACACAGTTCTTAAACTGTGTTAAAATTATTACCATAAAACATTGAGTTTAAAGCCAGGATGTAGCTACTGATCCTGAATCTAAACACTACAATGTCACATGAATAACTAATTCCTCCTGCAATGTCATGATGGCATGATATCTTCTTACTACAGTCGAACCTCATTTACTCGGACCCCGTATATCCGGAAACCCTGCCTTCCGGACGATTTTTTTGTGAAACAAAACTTAGCTTCAGTATTTGTACTTTCTTAGCCAGACCCTGCGCTTCCGGACCCTTACGGAGAGTTTTGAAACCGTTTCCATAGATTTCCATTGAAAAATGATCCTGTTATCCAGACAGAAAGATCTGTGTGCATGTGCATGTGTATGTTTACTGCATGACTAAGTGTCTTCATTTGTTAATCTCTCGGCAGGCGTTTGATGTGAATTGATTAATTACCCATCAAAACACTAGGGATGTCTGTCACTTCAGTTGTTAATTAGGATTTGGCAGGTGTGAGAACATCTCATCAATAATGAAAACACGTGTTAATTAGGATTAGGATTACTAGTAACTACATTGTAATTGTACTGTACATGAATATATTTTCAATATACATCGTCAATACGTTTTGCTTGTTTGATCCAGTTAACCAGACGCCTCGCTATCCAGACCGAGTGTAACCAAAATGTCCGCATAAACGGGGTTCGACTGTATATCACAAGATTCTAGATATGTTATTTTCAAAATTACTTTTGAATGCCAGTCTGCTGGATTATCAGGAACTCCTTAATGGTGTCCAAATGGTAACATAACATCTATGTTTCATCCATGCTAGGTACACCACTACGGGGTTATGTGAAGAAGTTGTTTTGTCTTTCATCGCTGTCATTAGACCAGGTGTCTATATTATGCAACATACGCTACCTTTAAACATCTTGGTTCCGTACTCCTTACAATTGCCGGCGAAGTAGACATGAGGGCAGTGGTTGATGATAAATGGGTCGTCACTATAGAAGGGGTAGCACCCTGTGGAGATACATGCAACAGGATCTTAGTACATCAGTGTAGACACAGTGAACTACAGTTATAACAAACTCAAGTCATCAACACTAACTTTAGTCTGATGTAAGCATTTCAACAGAAATGACAGTAAGCAGGACCACAAAAACAGTTGGTTATAGCATGTTTGTTATAAGTGTTTTGCTATAAACATAGCATACTGTACCAATCCTGGCAGGGCTGGGGTGCTGAAGATCAGTGCTAACACAGACAGTGAGCGAGTATGGTTTTACGCCACTTTTAACAATATTCCTGCAATATCACAGTGGGGGATACCAGAACTTGGCTTCACACCAGGTCTCCAGCATGACGAGCGGACACTTTAACCATTAGGCTACCCCAACCCGCAAACTGGCGAACAGACAGAAGCGGAGGGCCCCAATCCATCAAGCTGTATGAACCATCTTTAATGGATATGAGATTATCAGACTCTGCAACATGGCTGATTGTGCGGTGCTGTTCATGCTGTCGACCACTGGTTTACTCGGTCCAGACTCGATACTTTACAGGTCGTCATGACATAGCTCACACCTTGCTGACAGCAGCATCAACAAACTCAAACAATTCAATATGAGAAGTCAGTTTCTCTATGCAGGTCAGGGGTTTGTTGTTTACCTGGAGTCTGGACGAGACAATCCTGTAGTGTGACCCTGCTTACAGCCATGCTATAGGGAGACAATGGTACACCATCACGTCACCCTGGAGTCTGGACAAGACAATCCTGTAGTGTGATCCTGCTTACAGCCATTCTATAGGGATACAATGGTACACCATCACATCACCCTGGAGTCTGGACAAGACAATCCTGTAGTGTGATCCTGCTTACAGCCATGCTATAGGGATACAATGGTACACCATCACGTCACCCTGGAGTCTAGACAAGACAATCCTGTAGTGTGATCCTGCTTACAGCCATGCTATAGGGATACAATGGTACACCATCACGTCACCCTGGAGTCTGGACAAGACAATCCTGTAGTGTGATCCTGCTTACAGCCATTCTATAGGGATACAATGGTACACCATCACATCACCCTGGAGTCTGGACAAGACAATCCTGTAGTGTGATCCTGCTTACAGCCATTCTATAGGGATACAATGGTACACCATCACATCACCCTGGAGTCTGGACAAGACAATCCTGTAGTGTGATCCTGCTTACAGCCATGCTATAGGGATACAATGGTGCACCATCACATCACCCTGGAGTCTAGACAAGACAATCCTGTAGTGTGATCCTGCTTACAGCCATGCTATAGGGATACAATGGTACACCATCACATCACCCTGGAGTCTAGACAAGACAATCCTGTAGTGTGATCCTGCTTACAGCCATGCTATAGGGATACAATGGTACACCATCATGTCACCCTGGAGTCTAGACAAGACAATCCTGTAGTGTGATCCTGCTTACAGCCATGCTATAGGGATACAATGGTACACCATCATGTCACCCTGGAGTCTAGACAAGACAATCCTGTAGTGTGATCCTGCTTACAGCCATGCTATAGGGATACAATGGTACACCATCACGTCACCCTGGAGTCTAGACAAGACAATCCTGTAGTGTGATCCTGCTTACAGCCATGCTATAGGGATACAATGGTACACCATCATGTCACCCTGGAGTCTAGACAAGACAATCCTGTAGTGTGATCCTGCTTACAGCCATGCTATAGGGATACAATGGTACACCATCATGTCACCCTGGAGTCTAGACAAGACAATCCTGTAGTGTGATCCTGCTTACAGCCATGCTATAGGGATACAATGGTACACCATCACGTCCCCGGGAGTCTGGACAAGACAATCCTGTAGTGTGATCCTGCTTACAGCCATGCTATAGGGATACAATGGTACACCATCACGTCACCCAGCCTGATCAACAGAGCCATGTTACCTGCTCACAGCAGCATAGGTTGCTGGGGATACATTCTAGAACGGAATCTCCCCAAGGTGAGCGAGTGAGTAGGGTTTTACACGATTTTGAGTTAATATGGGGCATGGTGAGAAACCTGCCCTACAATGACCTCGAGGTATTTCAGCATTTCACTTAATGTATATTGGTCCTATTAAGGTGAAATACGAGTTTTGTTTGCTTGTGAAAATAGTTGAAATTAGGAACTTCACAGACCATTGCAAACACCCTCTGCTACAATACAATCATAATCATGGTAAATATTTGAATCTAATCCATGACAGGCAATCCTGGAGACAAAGGACATAACTCCACATAAAGAATTGCAGTCTTACTCCCAAATTCTTGTCTCATTGCCTATTATACCTTGATTGCGATCGATGTGTGAGGCTTCCAACACTGAACTGGTGCGGAGTATGGAAGAGTAAGCAAACAATGTGTTTATGGATGTACTATTGTGAATACTGACTTCCAAGTCCAGTGAGCTTGTTGAGGTCACTGTGAAACACGGTTCAAGCCTCCACATACTTTTCTTTGGGTACTTACTAAAATTACCATTCACACTGGATATTTATACCTATATACATATATAGACGCACACTTGCTGACTTGTAATTAAAGTTACAAGGAGAAATATTGAATGGTGGTTGAGTCATACTCAGTAAGCTAACACTGAACACGACGGAGCATGTTCCTTTCAGCCTTTCCTCCACAATGAGAAGGGTCAGTAGCTCTGTGACACTGCAGATGTATTGGTCGATACACAAGAAGTGCTAAACGTGTAACTACTGTCACTGAACCAGCCTCCTGGTTACAGGTGCGACATACCAAGTGTATCGGGTGCTGTGGGAGCCAGATGTCCCCACACCAGGGTCTTCTCCAGGATATCCAGGTCATCCTCCAGCGTGCTGTATCGCCAGATGTTTTGAACTGGCTGCCCGGAGGTCCCCAAAAATCTGTTGGGATACCCACAAATTGACATTTTCAACATGTTCAGATAACCTCATATTGATATTCTCAACCTCTTGGGATACCCTTATATTGATATTCTCAACCCCTTGGGATACCCTTATATTGATATTCTCAACCCCTTGGGATACCCTTATATTGATATCCTCAACCCCTTGGGATACCCTTATATTGATATCCTCAACCCTTTGGGATACCCTTATATTGATATCCTCAACCCCTTGGGATGATACCCTTATATTGATATTCTCAACCTCTTTCAATACCCTTATATCGATAGTCTCAACCTCTTTTGATACCCATATCTATTTACATTCTCACATTTCCAACCTCTTGCGATACCTTTACATTGACATTCTCACATTTTTAACCTCTTGCAATATCCTTATACTGTGACATTCTCTTTAATTTCAACCTCTTGCGATACCCTTATATTAACATTCTCACATTTTCAACCTCTTGGGATACCCATATATTGTCATTCCCACATTTTCAACCTCTTGTGATACCCTTATATTAATATTCACACATTTTCTACCTCTTGTGATACCCTTTTATCGACATTCTCACATTTTCAAATAGGTAATTAAAGTCAATGGGTCAATGAGGAGGGTATGTCTACAGTGTTGCAACGACTTCTACAAAGTTGTCAGAACCACCAGGACATACAAGGTGTCATGAGTTATCTCCCTTCAGACTAGCCACTCTGGTGATGTCCACATTATTGACTATGATACGAAACATAACAACACATTTAACACATGAAACTGCCAGCACCCAGATCACATGGCAGAACGCAAGTAGAAGCAATAAGCAGGCCACAAAGGGATGAAGAATAACACTGATGATGATTTGAGAACATAAGCTTCAACATGAGCTTCCTATAAACTTGAATCAAGTTTGGCTCAAATATTCCTCTGCTTCGATTTGAGAATTTGGGGAAGGGTTAAATGATTTAAGCCTCTGGTCCTGCAAACAAAATGCAACCATTACAAGAGGTCTATATCTGAAGAAATATTTTTAACCATGCTGCTAGTGCTAGGAACTATTTTCTGTACTTTTCACATTTTTGTAATTCCTGTTCTTACACCTAACCAAATAATGAAAGCATGTTGAACTCACTAGAGAAAAAAACAGTAACACCCTCAACATACCTGACACCGTCCACGCTAAGATCCAAGGGGTTGGTGACAGTGTTCATGGTGGGAAGACTGGGGGAACATACCTGACTCTGTCCATGCTGAGATCCAGGGGGTTGGTGACAGTGTTCATGGTGGGAGGACTGGGGGAACATACCTGACCCCGTCCACGCTGAGATCCAGGGGGTTGGTGACAGTGTTCATGGTGGGGAGGACTGGGGGAACATACCTGACTCCGTCCACGCTGAGATCCAGGGGGTTGGCGACAGTGTTCATGGTGGGGAGGACTGGGGGAACATACCTGACTCCGTCCACGCTGAGATCCAGGGGGTTGGTGACAGTGTTCATGGTGGAAGGACTTGGGAAACATACCTGACCCTGTCCACGCTGAGATCCAGGGGGTTGGTGACAGTGTTCATGGTGGAAGGACTTGGGAAACATACCTGACCCTGTCCACGCTGAGATCCAGGGGGTTTGCTGACAGTTTTCATGGTTCGGAATGTGTGTTTAATGGAGGATTTGGGGAACATACCTGACTCTGTCCACGCTGAGATCCAGGGGGTTGGTGACAGTGTTCATGGTGGGGAGGACTTGGGGAACATACCTGACTCCGTCCACGCTGAGATCCAGGGGGTTGGTGACAGTGTTCATGGTGGGGTATGCTGCGGACTGGGGAAACATACATCTGTGTAAGGGCTGTTGTGGCAGCACATGATTTGTAGGATCAGTTGCCCCAGGGAGAATGTCCACATCAACGCATGACTGAAATGGCATATCACACACATACAAAACTTATTGATGCATGGCATATCTCATATTATATTACACCCCATGATTTGTGGGAGAAGATCCGAGTTAGAATCTATCTTCAGTAACCCATGCTTGTTGTCAGAGGCGACTACCGGGATCGGGTGGTCAGGCTCGCTGACTTGGTTGACATGTCATCGTATCCCAATTGCGTAGATCGGTGCTCATGTTATTGATCACTGGATTGTCTGTTCCAGACTCGATTATTTACAGACCGCTGCCATATAGCTGGAATATTGCTGAGGGTGGCGTAAAAATAAACTGACTCATATTACCTTACAGGTGCATAACATGCATCGTACAAAATCAAATGGTTGACAAATGCACTTGGCTTGAAATCCCACTCACATTGGGCCAGCAGAAACAATGATGACTGCAGTAAAACACCAGATTGAATCAAATTATACTGAATTAAATATTCAAAAAGTTTTCCAAATGTGCGTGTGATCAAAGGGATTCTACTGCTTACTACTCACAGCGAGCTGTGTGACGACATCGTCTAAACTTTTCATTGCCTCCACAGTTCCTGCTGTTGTGTTCTTGGTCAGATATTTTGCCTGAAATGTCCAATATTGAGAATTAACTTGCTGAGATGCAAATCCACCTGAGAGTGAACAAGTGAACATTCTTTTATGTTTATGACAGTAAGCAATATTCTGCAGGGTTGGCAGTCAAGCTGCAATTGGAAGAATTATGTATAATATGATGCTTTTTTAATTAATAATCCTCCAAAAAGTATGCAGAATAAATCTTGTGATGGAGTAGGATCAATGACATTTCAACCCAAATGTCACAGCATCACTGTTTGATAAATGAATGATGGGAGGTCAAAACGATGAGAATTTGGGACATTTACCACTAAGCAAATGAGGGATTAAGGCACGAACAATGGTGTTTACGGAATCACATGTGTACATCTTAAACACTGGGACTCCTTCAAACCATGTGAAATAAGTTACAGCTACACATCCTGAAGAGCAGGTCGACCTAAGGGTTCCTGGGCTATTCATCAGACATCACTGAATACCTTGTTCAAACTCTCTTTATCCTGTAGAGAGCCACTGAGGCTGTTCCCTGCAAAGATGACGCGAACAATGTTTGCTGATGCTTCTTGCTGCCCTTCATCCCCCAACTGCCCGGTCACCAGGTCAATAAACATCTGAAGCTGGAACAGCTTCTCGGACTTGGCCCCGATGTCCAAACCAGACATTAAGGCCACATAACTGTAAAATTCATCCAAGCTCTTACATATATATGTGTTCGTTTAACTCACAAAACACAACCAAACCTTTTAAACAAAAATGAAATATTTACATATTTACTACTTTTTGCATTTTTGTCAGATAAAAAATGCCTGAAATGAATGGTGTCTGTATAATCACCCAATGATTAGGCTGTCAACATAATTGGAAACATTGGGTACAACAGTTCATGAGATATCGCGTTAACAAGAGTTTAAAAAGTGGTCAAAGTGGCGTGTTGACCTTGAAAATAAGGTCAAGGTCACCCAAATTGACTGGTGTCTACGTAATCCCCTAATGTAGGCTGTCACCAAATTTGAAGACAATGGGGACAATAGTTCATGAGATATCGCGTTAACAAGCTTTGGAAAAGTGGTCAAAGTGTTGTGGTGACCTTGAAAATAAGGTCAAGGTCACCCAAATCGACTGGTGTCTGCATAATCCCCCAATGTAGGCTGTCACCAAATTTGGAGACATTGGGTACAACAGTTCATGAGATATCGCATTAACAAGAATTGTGACGTCCGGGTGGACGCTGCTAAATACATAGTCCGACGGGGGACAAAAATGACTTCTGACAAGAGAGGAGTAGGGAGACTTACATCCTGCGTAATGTATTCAAACTATACCTGTCTTTTGTGAGTTTTGGCCTGTCCACCTGAGCGGGCAGGAGCTGGAACGTCCAGTCTTCAACATGGAACTTGCCCTTGTCATCTTCAGGCTCAACACCATACACGGCCACGATCACACCTGTCACATAGGAAGGGTTCCTGGTTTGAAAATCTGACACTGACTACTCAAACAGTGATTGTATTACTGATAAATCTTTAAATGATGAGTTCAGCATCCATACTCTGTTGTATACAGCAGAACTCAAAGTGGACAGAATTTGCCTCCATTCTTAAATTCATGCATATAGGATGCAACGTTTCCAATAAAACCCTGAGGAGACATGTTTCCTCCCTACTGATCATGTTGACAGACACCCTGTGTACCTGTGACTGATGTGTCCACCTTCATGTTTCCAAGCAGATAAATTCTCTGTAGTTCATCCTCCAACAGCAGCTTGTCAGCTTCATCAGTGTAGCGGGACCGGACCGGCTGTGGCATCAAGTTGTGCTGAAACAACAAGTAGACCCATAATGTCAATTGCCGTACTACGTCTTACATCAGCTGGGGGGGAATAGTAGATACTATAAGCCTTCAATCATAACAGTTAAATTACATTTGTGAAGTCATTCCATTGTCTGCTCGCTCCAATACTTTTCAGGAATGGAGCGATGTGTACCAGTTTCAAATTAAAGCCTTCATTTTGTCATTGAATTTTGATAACAGAAATAGTCCAAATACTTTGAATGTAATTTAAGTAGGGTAATATCCTCATAACTCTTCATTCCTTAAAAATAATGTGCCTCGGCTGCATTATTTTTAAGGAATGGAGAGTTACTCGGACATTACCTTCTTCTTAATGACCTGCGGTCTTCAACAGTATCTACATATCTGATTGGCTCACTTCTTGAAATATTGCAAAAAATACCACTACTACTAATACCCATCTCCACCATTGAAAGTGAAATCAAGATTAGATATGGAAACAAGTGATCCACACAAGTTTCTAAGCCATTGATCGTTTATGGTGTATATATTTACACACACAGAATTATTTTCAGAATTTCACCCCTCTTCAACTTTTCAGTATTTTTACTGCACTGGATTCAGCCTGTTGGGTACTTATGTAATAATGAAAAGACATTTCAAAATAATTACTAATCTTTACAAATGACTGAGCAGAGATAGACACCATTTGTCTTGCTTAAATAGTCCACTGTTCATTATGGACTAGCGGTTATGTAAAAACTGTATGTTAGGGATAAAACACAGGCTAGAAATAACTGACAAGTGTGTCACTGTTCATTCACAGTTCATTCAAGGCCACACCCAGTTGACATTCGTGCCCTAATATTATATTTAAATTGCAAATGATACCATAACTCAGCTAGTAGCAGACTCAGTGATAACTTATTGTACTTGATGGAAAGTTTTACAAAATATATTTGGACTTTTTCTACGTCCCTGTGGACATGCTAATAAATTTCATTGTGTACATTGTCAATTTTTATGCGTATAGTACGAAGGACTTCGTGTCCTGTAAATCCCTGCATAACAATGTATTAGTCACTATCAGACTGATCACAATGATAAGAACTCAGCCTATTGTCGAAGTGTCCAGTTATGGTGTTTCATGAAATGGTGAATGTATGAGCATAATGAAGAGAAGTTACATAATATACTAACCTCTTCACTAATTTCTTTGAGGATACTTGGCTTCAGTTCCATGTGTTTGAAGAGTGTTCCGATTACCACACACTTCTCGTCACTCTTCAGTTCATGCAGCTTCCTAATTTTGATGTCAGCCCCTAGAAAAATACATAATATTTATTTCAAACACTGAACAATCGTGACTGGTGGCTTATATAACATGCTGTAAACAACATATACATGAACAATATTTGACATCCATTTTTGTTTAACAAAGATGTTAACTTTTGAAACATGACAAAAAACCTGCATACAACCTAGTAACCCAGCAAAGAGTTGCCTTTGGAACTGAATGTTGAGGATGTAATTGAATAAAAATTATCATGATTATCAGTGTGTACTGTGCCTAAAATGTTTCATGTCATGTCATTCTGTGTCTTGGGAATCAGGAATTGTTTTCCATTGCAAAAACTATTTTGATACAGGTACAAGTGGATCTCATCATACATACATTAAAACTGACGAGGGCTGCGTAATATAACCGGTTTACCGGTATTTACTGGTTCAGACATGAAAACAATACGTATTGCAATTCGCTGATCGAAAACCGGTATTTTGACATGCATTCGGACAACTTCGAAACAGTCGGAAATCTTCGGATATTTCGGATATATTGTTCTTTTCCCTGTTTCATTAGTGCCATATGTTACTTACATTTCTATTTTGTCATGATTAAAAGTTTTTATAAGAGGTTAATCAATCATAGTGATTTTGTTGTGTTTTTGCTTTATAATCAAGCATTAACTCAATTATAAGTAGTTTTTGTTAAAAAAAAAATCCTTGCAATATATTGCAATACATATCGCAATACATGCTTCCGCATCGCAATATGAAAATTCTCTGCAATACCCACCCCTAAAACTGACAGATGCCTTATTAATCTTTACAAGTCAGAGAGAAATGCAAACATAAGCAACTTGTTGTGTAACCGTGGAGTTTTATTGTTCTCATCAGTAAAGAATACATCCTGTAATATATCCACCGGTCCGGGTTGTGAGTACACAGGTGTACTCTTGACCCATCTGAGGATTTAAGTTACCAATCCCAGGCCTACAGTAGTTGGTCACAAGTGAGTCATCATCAGTGAAATTCCCATAGACTTGCATGTTAATTAACTCTTGCAGGAATAACTTACATTCCAGTCGATTTGCTTTTAATACTTGTCTACCAGCTGGGAATCATCTCAGCTACATACACATAATTTCCATTCAATTTTCAGATGATTATATATATTAAGAAAACTACGACTATTTAAACAACATATATTAGACATACCAATCAGGTTTAACATGGCTATCTATGGGATAGATTAAAATTAAGTTGTACTTATGGCGTTTAATCAGGTGTCATTCGATAACTAATCAACGGAAAGATGAAAGAAAATTACGTACACGTAGCAGAAGATAATTTCCAAGATGTTTGCAAAATATCAAAATAAAGTGACTTCTACACAATTTATGAAAATTATTCTTGCAACAGATAATTAACATGAAAGTCTATGGAAATTTCACTAATGATGACTCACTTATGGCCAACTACTGTAGCACGAAGAGTAGACAAGGAGTTTATAAGAGATGCTTCATTTCACCTGATGAAGGAGTAAGATCATACTATGAAGTGTAATGTTCCTCAGAATAAAGATGTTGACATCCAAATATTCCTGCCTTTTTGTTGAACCATGTTTACTGTTGCAATGAGAAATGACTTCAACCATGACCATGATGACAGGCCAAAGTAGTCTGTAAATTCTCCAGTTTAAGTAATCACTAGCTGTCTTGACTGTATGAAGAAAGGTCCACATCGCCGAGAAACAGGGACATAAAATGAGCTAGTCAAAATTATGTAACCACATGATGCACCTTCCTGCGAAAACACTGATTATCAGTACACAGCTCATTAGCAGAGACCATATACCGGTATATGGTCTCTGTCATTAGGAAGCAACAGATCATTGCGTTTATTACTAAATTTGTAATGTATGTGTAAATATGCACCTGATAACTAATCTCGTTAAAGCACTTTTACCCCATTTATCTTTAGCAGCTTCGATTAGTTTCGGTCTCATCGTCAACAGCCTTTCCGCATACAGATGAGCATACTGCCGGCCAAAGTTTCTATCTTTCACGAGAAACCTTTCGCTGTGATCTACCAACTTGGTAGCCGCTCTTACATACGAATGTGTCTCAGAGGGTTCCGACAGCAGTTTCCCAACACCTTCAGGTGTCGGATTTGTAGAATAAATCATAGCTCACACACTATGTTTACAATAATCACAAAACGTTGTTTGTTCCTGATTGAAAAATGTGAGCTCCCGCCTTTGGAACTCCTTCTGTTGGGAAATCATTAAAATGTTCTCTAGGGGAAGTAACTCTCGTTTTAGAGAATCATACCACTAAGGAAACGAAACGAAGTATTATGTTCAGTCACATATTTCTATCTATTTTACGACACTATAAATATACGATTTTAATAAAACAACTGGGTATAACCTCGGGATTTCGTGAGGAACGCTTCAACTGGCATTTGCTGTTCAAGATACTCTTTCATTCCCTGGCTAGTGGAATAGTGGAAGTTTCAATAATGGCGTCAGTGTGCGAAATAGCCACTGGCCCACTAGCCCGTGGCATTTAAAAATCCAGTTGGGCCACTAAATCTCCACAATCACTGGCCCGACTGGCTAGTGAATTTTCATGGGGTCATTTTATAAATATATCACTCTCTCAGACTTTTTAAGTTATAATACACTTTTAAATCATGCAAGTTTATGGCCTGATGAAAATGTTCATCATATTAGCAGCTTAATGATGAAACCTGTGTCTACATTCAAATGTCTGACTAGTTAAATATTCTGTGGCTAGTAACTTTCAGGCATAGCTATCCCGACTGGCTTTGCAAAATGTGGAAACAATTTCTCACACTGAATGGTGTGCATGTGTTTACGCCCGTAATGCTGAACCCGAGGCATGGTAACAATAAATATCTTCATGTAAGTTGTAAGATCAAACGAACCGGACTGGCTGACGCCGCCGTTCCCACTTGACGTCGGAGTAGTTTCTTTATCTTCCGGATATGTTGTATTCCAGCTCTTATCTCTTTCCTATTTTCTATTACATATGTATATGAATCAGGTTTTCACCTGTGAGCGAAAGCAACATTATATGAAGTTGTGGGTGTACTCTCTTTATGTAGGACCGAGCAGCCATCAATGCGCAATTGTACAAAATATGTACATTAATATTCTGTTAAATTTCAAGATAATTGCAGGCATTGGGTCTTTGAAATAATTCTGGATGCTTTTGTGACCTCGAGGAATACAGCACAGAGTAATAATAAACCCCAGGATCACCCAAACATACGGTACTGTTTTAGACGGTACTGTTATACACATGCATTTTCAATAGCTTTGTGGTTTAAGTGTTCACTCTTTACACCGAAGAGTTCAATTCTCTGGTATTGGTACTATTGTATACTCCTTACAAAAGTTAAGCAACACAAATGTTTTGTCTCATTACATTTTCATTTATTGAAATTGCAAAACATGGAATGATGCAATAGAAAGGTGAAACTTATGAACACAATGAACAAATGAAATAAAATGGCATTGAGCAACCATAGACTTACAAATCATCAAAAGCTAGTACCTGAGAAACAGTGGTGCATAATGTGCTGCATTGATGGAACACAATGTTAACATTAACGGTTCAAGCTCGGCTTTGGACAGTGAAGCAGGTGTTCAGTAACGCGTATCACCACCATAAGCACATATGCAAGCTTCTACGTTTTGCATTGACCAAATGAGCCTTTAAAGTTGCTGTTGGGGAATGTTCAGCCATTCTCTTTGCCACGCCTGCTAAAGGTCATCCAGAGTCTGGGGGTGAACATGGAGACCAACGCCCCTAGCATGTTCAATAGGATTTAGATCAGGTGACCTTTGGCCAGTCCATATGTGCGATGTTGTTGATCTCAAACCAACATCATTAAACAACTCATTCTCTGGCATTAGCATCCATGGACGGGCATTATCATCCATAAAATGGAGTTAGGACCCGCTTGTTGTACCAGAGGAATGATTACAGGTAGGTTTACACCGATCAGGTGCAGGTGTGAAGAGTGGAGCACATTCATACTCACACATTTTGCATGCTATTTCTGAGGGTGGTTGTGTTCGTGATGTTGTCAATGTTATCAGATAAATCAATTTGACAGTCACTTAAAGGTAGCAAAGATCGCTATCGAGATTGCTAAAGATGTTCCACTGAAAATAATGTTGCTTAACTTTTTGTGAGGAGTATATAATTTTGCTGAAATATTGCTCAAAACATCGTAAAACCAGTTTCGCAGTTTTGATAAAATCAATAAACTGGTGAAAAGAAAATGTCGGTAAACACTTTATTGTTTCCTTTTATTATTTACAGTTGAATCCCTTTGGTTTTATCCACAGAAGTTCAAGAAGTGCATGAACAGTACATGATATGTTTCACTTTTCAGTGAGCCATAAAATTATATACCCAGTTGTACATTACACCACTACCATGGCCACAATTCGGCATAAAAATAAATCTTCATAAAACAGTCTAATAATCCTACCATACGAGGGCGATCCGTAAACAATGGAGTCTGACCAGACAATCCAGTGCGATAGCGTTTTACTGATTCGGTTGAACTAAAAATACGATACATTAGCTTTTAATGGGGATATCGATATGTGATAGGTAACTATCGTAGTGACCAGACATTCTTTCAACGTCTAAATTTCCTGTATGATAGAAATGTTATACACTTTCAAAACATCGGCGGCATTTCAACCAGCAGCTTCTGGATCTGTAGTATTTCATGCTGTTCTTCGTGGCCGTGGGCTAGCCTAGTGGTTAAAGCGTTCACTCTTCACGCCGAAGACCCGGGTTCGATTCCCCACATGGGTACAATGTGTGAAGCCCATTTCTGGTGTCCCGTGCCGTGATATTGCAGGAATATTGCTAAAAGCGGAGTAAAACTATACTCACTCACGCTGTGCTACTCGTATTGTTGACGTAATACGGCTCATATTGTTCTGGTTCGTTGTAAGTCCTAATAAGCACGGGAAGGGCTTTGTCGCTTTCATGTAACCAGGATGACACACGATTCATAGTCATGCCCAACGTAACCAACCGACCATATGAAGGCCTCGTTGTTTCAACAGTGCGTTTCTTTGGACGACAAAGGATATAAGGTGTGTACTATCAAGAATCTTCAGTCTACATTCTGCTGTATAGCTACCCAATCACGGTATATCGAATGCTTTGTATGCAATGTTAACATGGCAACACAGTGCGTAAAATTGTCTCCCCTTAATGGTTCCATCGGAAGGCGTGGTACCTTAGTTGTAACAGTGCTGATCTGTCACACTAATTATAAACACCCTCGTCCAATGAAGCTCCAACCCTGGTACATGTACCTCACTTTGATATTGCTGGAATGTTAAAATGCGCCTTACACACACCAGACACGCCAGTGTACCCAAATCTGCATAGAATGAGCAAGTGAGTGAGTTTATTTTCGTAATATTCCAGCAATACCACGTGTAACCATGTGGGGGAATCGAACCCGAGCGATGCTTGAACCATTAATTCAGGGCCCCCACCACCCACCACCCGAATATAATAATATAATGATCCGAGTCAGAAGCGAGAGACACCTAAATTTTATGCCTTTGTACATAAATCTATCTTTTTTATTTTGACTTAAGTTTAATTGTCGAAGAGGACGCACGTACGATATAAGTATCTGAATGGGTTATATAATAACTCACTTCCAACCATTATCCTAATAATTACGAGAATGAATCGCCAGCTTTAATCATTTTACAGGATTAATTGTCTCAGTGCATGTAACGTGAAAATTCACCTATTTTCAAAGCATGATGAAATAATTCAAATTATACCCGATCTAATTGGTTCTGCAAAATAATGTAGACTAATAAAACACGTGAATAGGATACACCCTTTAGTGGGGTGTATTTACATGAATCAATCAGCCTGTTGATATTAATAAACGTGAGATTGTACTACTACGCAATCGTAATCACCAGACTGAACACTTTAATTGCACTGGAATTTTTGGTGAAATAGCTCAGCAGAAAGATTTCAAGAACGTATCAGCTATCACTGTTTCAATGACATTTACAAGAGGTAATTCATACAGGTATATTACCTAAGATATGTCGTAATGTCGTCTCCGATAGTTAGTTTACTCGTGGCCTTGCTTTGTGATGGGAAATTAAACGGTTACTTTGAGTGTGCATACTCTGATGGAATTAAGTCTGAGAATCACGATACATATCTGAAAGGATCAACCAGCCCGACAATGTTCTCAACACATGTGTTATTGATACACAGTAACGTACCTGAAGCACATAGGTGTCGGCACGGCTCAATGGCGAGAATGGTCTCGCTACAGTCTGTGGCTTGTCTTGCTTTTACTAGCAATAACTTTGAACGGAGACTCAATCATTGGGAAAAGTAAGTACATGTATTCTGCGTTAACGTTAAATGAAGAATTATTTTATTCCGATATTTAAGGATAGCAATGGTGAATTCATCAACATTTCCTGTGTTAAAACTTTAAAAGTTAACTGCAATGTAGTGCATACATATATGACATATTTTTTTTTAAAAACAACATTTTGTGATGGACATATTATATTGTTTTGATCAACATTCTAGGAAGATAACAACTTCTTTGTTTATTGCATCGAGTGAAGCATATTACACCGTTATCAACAGTGGCGGATCGGGGTCAGGGGTTCGGAACCCCTTTGAAAAATGACTTAAGACCGCATTGAAAAATTGCGTTGGCGGAGCCAGGGGATTCAGGGATTTTAACAAAACACCCCCTCCTCAAATTTCCTGGATCCGCCCATGATCAAGCTAAAGCGACGATGACGACCGCCCAGTCTCCATGTTGACGCCCCAATGATTGTTTGCAGACTTTAGGCTTGATGTCGATGTGAGAAGTTGCTATCCATATAGTTGTATGATTCCTTCCGTAGATGGAATGTCGTTGATGTTGCTATTATTCCGTTAGTGCTGGTGCTGCTATGACGCATTGGTATAGAAGGGTGTAAAGGACAATGCCAGGTGACGTGCGGTTGTCAAAGTGTGGCGTATTCAAAGTTGTTGCTCGAGTGTCAGTTATCGTTGAGGGGAGACAACTCTGGATATGATTCACCTGAACACAAAAAGGTAAACAGTGAAATATGTGTTTCGAACAACCACATTACTTTTCTCCATGTATGCATCTTTATCATACACATTGTACACTGTAGGGAAATGCAGATGACTGAATCTTGAAGAAATGTGACCTTATGGGTATAACACTAACCCTAAATACTTATTACTTACAAATATTACAAGTTAAGTGGAACTGTAATTCATATCTCATACATTTTTATCTACAGGAGAGACGTTGTAACATAGGCATGGTAAAACTGACGAATCGCAAAGGGAGGAATTGTTTGTTTATATAGGTAAATTATAAATCCCATAACTGTACAAACTGACTAAGAATACTACATCCTAGAAATTTTGACCAACAAGATAAAAAAAATATCAGAGCAAGGTCTTTTGAATGGCATTTAGAACAGGGTTTTATGGATGACAACTTCTTTATTATGAGAAACACAACGTTTCGTAGTATTCATTTTCTTTACAATGAGGAACATTAACGTTTTAGAAGCTTTCAACTCTCATTATGGGGAATACAACGTTTCGGAGTATATATCCGAAATGTTGTGTTCCTCATAATAAAGAAGTTGACAGCCATAAAAATCTCTTCCTTATCAAAACAAGCTTGCCAAAAGTTAAGGTTAAAACAAGCATAATTTGTAATTCCAGCATGATATGCATCGCCACCAAATAAGCATTTTGATTGCGCGTGTGTGTGAAAGAATCTGAATTGAAACACTTTAGCCTATGACACATAACTTGACACAAATCATATTTTTCTTAGCAGAGATATTTTCGATGCTTTCATTTAAGTGGTTACTGGTTGTGAGAACATCCCCAAGTGAACAATACAGAGAGAATCGTACGTATCGTCGGGCTGAAATAACAGCAGAGTACACCTGTTTATCACCATTCTCTCTGGTTGGTCAAAACAAAGTCAGGACCTGCAACGAGAAGAGAAAATGGTCTGATACTGTTGTCCGATGTAAGGAAGCAAGCTCTATTTTGAAAAACATAGTGAGTTTTCTTTGTTTTAAAATGATTAAACTTTGTGCGTGGTCATTATTAAAGTAAAAGAACACTAACACTAAGAATTTATACAACAAACTGACGCAGTGTAGGGATTTTCAGCGAACTGACATAGAGACATTGGTAAGGGTTGTGAGTCTTGTAGCAATGCGACACTACCTGGGCAGACATCGACTTGATTAGGGAACAAGTTCTGTGTGTGCCTGAAGGTCACTTTGCCCATACCTGGACCAAAATCATCTTGATTCATGAAGAGATGACGAGTGTTCCCTGCTTGACAACGGTACAAGAATCTGTATCGAAACGTCGAACTTTCGTAAAGGAAAAGTTGTTATCCATAACGTTTGTCTATTTCCTCGAGGCTCACTTTGCACAAGCATTTATTGTTGCTATTGGTGATCTAGGAGATAGGGGAAGATTGTTCCAGAGGTGTGGAGAAAGAGGAAGTCACCCATGCTTGTTTTGAAGAGTGTAGTAAATAGGAAGAACTGGAACAGCAGGATTTGTCAACGGTAATGAGATCCTTGAGATAAATACACACGTCGTTGTCATAGTGCGGTTTTGAGTCAGAATAATAGTTTTGAATTCAATGCGTTGTTTGATGGGTAACCAGTGGAGGGATTGCATGGTTGGAGCTGTGAGGTCAGAGCGTCGAGAACTAGTAATGATCGAGGCGTGCTGAATCTTTTTGAATTCACTGAAGTTTAGATAGTAGAGATGCTGGGATATTGAAGCAGAGAGCATTACAGTAGCCTAGTCTTGATGTAACAAGAGTTTGACTGTTTCTGTGTTCAGGAGATATCGTATTCGACTGATGAGAATTTGGAACAAATACAAGCTTTGACAGTAATTGTCAGTGCTTGTCTTTTCCCAAATTCTCATCAGTCGAATACGATGTCTCCTTAACATTATTGATTGACGTATTGATCCATGTTACTCTGAAATGTAGCTCCAAGAGGTATATGATGCATTGTTACAGTCACCAGTGAGTGGTGATGGGACTTTCTATAGCTGCTGTTTTGATCCCAGAGTCAATCATTCTATTTTGTTGTCACTTAGTCTGAGATAATTAAGGGCCATCCATGTCCTAATCTCAGCTGTGCAGGCTTCAGCGTGTTGGACTTCACTGTGTGCCTGAGATGGTTCAATGGAAACGTGCAGCTGGTTAATGTCAGCATAGAAGTGGAAGCAAAGACAATGGCTCCACACAGTATCTCCAGTTGGCAAGATGTAGATGCTAAAGAGGAGAGGATCCAGTACTGAACCTTGGGGCACTCCAACTGCGAGTGATGTTGACTTTGAGTTCACCGAGAGATAAGACTTGATCCACGAATTAGCACTGCCGGTTTACAGTCGTTTGAACCACAAAGATCATAGATTTAGAAGAATAAGCACTGTTATTTGTTTCTGATCTATAGATTTCAGGATGTCATTGTGAACTCTGACAAGTACTGTCTTGGTGTTGTGGCGACGTTTATGTGCAGACTCAGATCTCATTTTCACTGAGATATTGGCTGAGACGCAGAGATAGAATCCTCTCTAACGTCTTCGAAATACGGTTTGACAGAGGCCTGCAGTTTTTAAGTTCATTCCGATCGAGGCTTGATTTTCTAGCGATGGCGCGACTACAACCACTTTGAAAGCTTCAGGGACAAGACCAGGGTTAATCCTTGATTAACATTGCACCAGGATTAAGAGACTAGCTTCCCATATCAACCGCTTGTGCGATTCCAAGACTCCACGCATGAGCAAAGGCAATGGTGGTCACACATATTACTGATTGTTTGTACAGATAATTGTTTATTGTTCCTGGGGATTGCTCATGTCTGTTCAGTAGCAGTTTCTTCATACCTCCAGTTATGATATATAGAGAATACTACACGAGGTCTCATTACATACGAATTATACGAAACGAGTGTCCTTCCTATGGTATCTGACCGAGCGAAAGCGTGGTCAGATAACATAGGAAGGTCACGAGTTTCGTATAATTCGTATGTAATGAGACCGAGTGTGGTATTTCATTTATTACCCACGTCTTACATGCATTAAATCGACAAAATAGCGTATTTTTGTGAATATTTTGGTTTCAAACCGAAACCGGTTTCATAAAGAGGTTGCGGAAGAGTTTTGTACTGTAGTACAATATTTGCATGACGTCACTGTAATGACGTCACTGCCTTGGTAACCGACGTCACGATGCATGTCAGTTGTCATCGCCTCGTACAGCCTCCTACAGTAAACTACTCCGTAGCACCCCGTTTCTTGGTTTGCAGCTGCTTCATTCGGCTAACATCACTGGTGGAAACATTGCGTTTACGTTTTTCGACGGATATAATGTCTCAGTTCGACTCACAATTAAACAGCGACACGGCAACGTTCGCGATGTTTACATTCCCACAATGCATTTAAGTTGTAGAATGAATGGATTCACGTGTTTGTTATGAATGAAAAAATAGTTACGTAAGAATGTGACCTAATTGAGAGGTCATCGGTTATCCAATCAAATGGTTAGATTCTCAGGTCAAGTCGTTACGACACAGGTCAACGCGATACGACACTCGTGTGACGTACGAGATTAGTATGCAACTACCCATACGTTGACCACGTGGGTAATAAAATAATATATTACCTGGCTAGCTGGTTATTATTTATTAGCACTGCACTGTATTTTTACATGCGTAGTCTACTTAGAGATATCGGTGTTCAGGCTTCAGGAAACATGTTCCTCATAAATCCAGTTTGATAATGTTTTCTTTGACCTTCAGTTTTAAAAATGTCGCTTTGTCAAAGTGTTCATCACATTTGTAGCATCCTGGACTAAACAGACTGCCTCTTGCCTTCTCCGTTGGAAGGAGAATCGTGGTTCATCTGAAGCCGATCCATCCTACAAAGTAAGATTCTAACTGTTTCACATGCGTTCTTATAACTAACTAAAAGACGCTAAAACACCGAGTGTACTTGTTGGAGTGATTGAGTATGGTTTTACGCCACCCTTAGCAATATTCCAGCAACATCACGGCGGGGACACCAGAAATGGGCTTCACACAATGTACCCATGTGGGGAATCGAACCTGGGTCTTGACGAGCGAACGCTTTAACTACTAGGCTATACCCCTCCGCCCCTATACTTGTTAGAAACCTGCCTGGTGTAGTAGGAGATAACAGAAGGAAGATCTATATTAAACTACGGCATGGTATCTCAAGCACTATAAGTCGGGACTAGAACAAACAGCAACAAACAATTGAACACTATATTATTACAATGATCTTAAACCCGACGTTAAACGTCATTTTACCTAACCCTGTATATAAAAGCACGTTTTCTAGTAGCTAGGGTATGATATTAATTTCGAATACCGGTCATAATCACCAGATGGGGGAATTACGTCTACCGAAACGTATACTATTCAACATTTTGATAAAGACCTAGGTCTTTTGAGCAATGTATTGTAATTATGCTGGTAGATATTCATGAATTGAATTAATGAAGTTAAACATGTCACGCTTGCCCAGGTGGTCGATTTCCCTCTGTAAAGAGAAGGATATCATTGTCTACATGGAATGGAGATACACTAAGAAAACGCTAAGGAATACCAAATGCCGGATTTTCTTGGTTGATGGAAAGGGACGAAAGAAATGTTCTGAAGAATTACCGTTCAACATCAAACAGTCTTTGACGATTCAGTTTGAACGCAACAAAACAGATTATGTCGTAAGTAAATTACTGTTTAGTTCCCCACAGACAAAAAAGATTATATTAATTTTTAAAGAATAATAACATATCCTGTCTCAAATGTGTACTGTATGTATAAACGATAAGTTAATGACAAAGATCTGTGGTTACAGCTTCTGTTTGTCGATGCTATGTACAATGGATGACTTGTTAATATGATAACACGTCTCTTTCAGATAATTGTTGAAAACAAGCAACATTTGCTTCCTGATCGACTTCAAAATGTTTCAGCTGATGGGATTAGGGTTTCAGGAATCCCTATCAAAGGAATTCAAATTGTATGACATCCAAAGCTTTTATCGTATGCCTCGGTGTTGTTTTAAGTCTTACTCCATATTCAAGCAATATTACATGTACGACAGGGACAATATTAGTTGTCGGTTTAAGTACATCGTATGGTATCTAGCGTATATCACAGCCAAGCCCCGAGAGACAAAAGGCCTGTTGGCCTCGGTGTCTGAGTGGGTTAGGTCGCTGACGGTGTGTTCTGGCGATTTGTGTCTTAACCTCATAAAGGTGCTAGAATTGGTCTTTGAAATTAAATTTGTACTTGTGATCCGAAATATAACATTTGCTACATCTGTTCACTTTCTAAAATGAATAGTGTATCCGTCATTTTAAGCTTTTGAACAGTTGGGGAGAATCTTCAACTTAACATTGCTTTGCACTCAGGTGGCGTATCTGCTTTAAGGTGCTGATCATTGTAATATTGCAGTGTCTGTTATCTATAAATGGCCAGGTTTGCAAAGTATATTAGATCTTCAATAACAGAGCAATCAAAGCATGCTAGGAAGACGTTTTGTTCCAAATGAATAAAATCCGCAACACTTTGAACGGTATTAAGTTATATTAATTTTTTAGCTTGACGCTGGAAGAAAACCAAGTGTAATGCAGCCATGGTACAAGCATGGCCATGGTATCTGGGCGAGTCCGGCATACGAACCTACGATCCAAATCCTGCCACAACTGAGGAACGTAATTGTGACGAATTGAACATAGAGTGTAGAGATCTATCAGTCCACCAACAAGTTGGAAAAAAATAATATTATATTATATATTAGGACTTCACTTAATGCCATGCACTATGGGGTGGACATGAAACGAGTAATAGAGGTTGCCAGATTGATGTCTATCAAACGTATGTAGCAGTCATGTTCTAATGAAAGGGTGCTGTGTGATAAACAGAACTTCAGTTATTTTGGGCAAACAAAAAACCAAAAGTTTCTGAAAACATTTGGATATTGAGTGAGTGAGTGTGGCTTTACGCTGCTTTTAGTAATATACAGCTGGGCACCAGAAATGGGAATCACACATCGAACCCGGGTCTTCGGCGTGAGGAGCGAACGCTTTAACCACTGGGCTACCCCACCGCCCCCATTTGGATATTGAAATGTTATTGTTGTCAGATATGTTCACACTGGAAGCATATGTTAGAAGCAGCTGCTTGAACAATCAACATACGACGATATTTGTATTGACATCCAATTAGTAAAATATTTTTAGTTTACAAGCAGTTTTGTGTTTACATATTTGAAGCTCTTCCAAGCAACTCCTACGTTTAGACACTTTCACTAACGTCTACAATTGACATTATCATATTTCAAAAAGGGGAAAGATCGACAAGACTAAAGACGAAAACTTGTATTACAACTGAAAAGTATGGCAAGAGCAATATCTCGTCCATGGAGACAAGTGTGATGTTTTAACAAGCAAACATCTAACGCTGTAAAACAACAAAACACCGAGAATCAGCCACAAAATCGTTACTGCTGAAGGTACGTTAATTAGCAATAATCCATTTAATGAGCGCTCATGCCAAATGAGCAAATTGATATCATTCATTGTAATCCTGACACCTTTAGGCCACTGAGCGTTGAAGAAAGGCTTGAGGATTGGCAATCCACACCAAATATTTGGATTTATACAATGTATTTGGAGTCAAAATACTGCAGCGTTTAGATTGTCGGTGGATCACCCTCGGGGATGTTGTTGCAGGACACTCTTCCACTGACGTCCTGTTCGCTGTGTTGTCATGTTCCGTTGTCATGTTGACCGTCTGACTTGGCCCCATTGCATACCTAGGCATTATGAGACTGACCTCTCAAATTCACATCTGTTGCAAGACATGGTGAAGGTTGTTTCTACATCGATGATACATCGTCTACATCGATGATACGGTATTCGAATCATGGCGAGAGATAGCCAGGGATAGCCCAGTGGTTAACAAGTTCGCTCGTCAACCCAAAGGCCAGAGTTCTTTTCCCCACATGGGTACAATGTGTGAGGCCCATTTCTGGTGTCCATTGCCGTTATGTTGCTGGAATATTGTTACGGGAAACTAAACTCACTCACTCACCCACTGTACTCAGGCTTAAACTCTCAGTTAGCAACCTGCCCTCATCTTCACAGGACTGCTTAAGAATGTCTATGTGTATGTGGTGCACGTACATGTGATGATGGGAAGGCACCATACCCTTTTTGAAACAAACACTTCAGAGATTTGATACCATACAATTGGTCTTGTACACTTCAGGATTTGTTACATTTTTTCTACTGAGAATGAGAAGAGGGCATTGTTACTTGTTACTATATATAAACTGGGAGTCAAGAGTCATCTGGAAGCTTCTAGGACAGCATTGATTTATCCAGCTGAATAACAACATTTCAGACGTTTCTAGGACAACATTGATTTATCCAGCTGCAGAATTACATTTCCTGGAAGCTTTTCCACAAACACCCTTAACCCCCAAAAACCCATTCATAACAAATGCAGTATGTTCGCTATTTAATGGCCGCAGTATTCAACGTCCCTTTTCGATTATCAACTGACAAAAGTCGTTGTTTCAACATGATAACGCAAGACTTCACATAGCTCGTCACTGTTGACTTCCTTAATAATTCAAACGTCAGCGTTTTCCCATGGCCTTCCCGATCCCAGGATCAGAATCATTTCTTGGGTAAACGCGACAGACTTGTTAGTCAACGTCAACATAAGACACAGCCACGTACCCAGCGAGTTGCAGGAACAATGGGTACGTGTGTGTGTGTGTGTGTGTGCGCGCGTGCGTGCGTGTGTGTGTGTGTGCGCTTGAGTTTGGCACTTTTACTGCTGGGTGAATATCATCTTCACTGACTATAGCTATTACCACTGCTGCTATTTAATATTGCCTTTGAAATGTAATCGGAATTGAATAAAAATGTATTGTAATTGGTTGAATATGTATTGTAATTGAAATACCATTGAATACTGTACTGCCCCTCTGTTGTGTACTTCCATTACTGTAATTGTAATGGAATCTATACATCGGAACATAAATTAAGCACAACCGGAATACAAGGGTACGTGTTCAAAGTTTGATCCAGGCATGCGATCACAGCTTAATAGAATGCACAAGTACAGCACCTGCTTCACAAAATATCCCAAAAGCTCTGGGTTACATGTTCACGTGTCTCGAAGGCGCAAAGCCTTCATTAATTGTGGTTCTGTGCAGTTTTCTGAACTGATTTGAAAGACAGAAGACCATGTTTGGTAGTAAAATTGACTCTATTGCCTTTTCACATTTCCATCCCTATTTGTATATGACCCCAGGGGTATTATCCTGCTGTGAGACCCACCCATCCAGATACATTTATCTAAGCACATTCATCGTCTTGACTGTTAAACATTTTGAGCAAATATTTAGTCTGGTCCAAAAATTAAAAAAATTAATATGATCATGACACACATTTGCTCAACAAGTAGTGTATGAGTACGTGGTAGCATGTGATGGTAATATGACTGTTAACCTTCTCATGCCTCGGAGCCAAACATGGTTCAATAATCCCCAGGGAGCTCAGAATGAATATTGAATACACACTGATCCATAATAGTGCGGCGCGTTGAGCATAGATGTGTGTGGAATTTTGCACAGACATTTTCTATCATTATTCATGAATTAGTATCTGGTAACGTTGATTTTACAATCAAATCCCATAGTAGCTTTGAGTGATGACCCAACATAATGGCGCCATTAATCTATGTTGGTACATTGTCAGAAAAAAGTTCAAATAAACCAGGAAGCACAACAAAACACACCCAGTTGTCATGGTTAATAGAAGATTCAATATCCATTTTTATTCCAAGCGACCAGGAACTATAACCAAACTGTCAGGAAATATGTTCCCCAACAAATCCAACTGAAGCAAACGCAACATAATTCATGTAGTTGCATTAAATGGGTTAAACGCAATGTCAAACGACTTCATTATAATCTTAAACTACACCCTTGCTGTTGAATATCTGCAACAGTGAGCAGAACAATAGCAGCCCTGAGTTCGGGATACCAGTGGATGGATTTCAACGTTGATGTACACGTTTGCAGTTGACACCCACGACTTCCAAGAGGAGAGATCAGGGTTACTGGGAGCTGGCCATGGCATGACAAGGATGTTTTGCTGTTAAGGGAATTGAGTCACACTCCTTGAACGATAGCACGTGCATCACCATCCTGAAAGATTAAATGTTGCGTAACACGTTGTGCAACTAGTATGAACAATTCTTCTCTTTGATTACTTCCTGACGCTGATATGATGAACGGCAAATTTCGTCGAACCATGAGGTAATGGAGCTAAGATGTGTTTTTTCTGTTTGCATGTTTGCAGCGTTGATGTGTCCACTGGCTTTTTGGTTGATGAATGAATGGCTTGTTTGGTCAATGTAGTAAACAAGTAAATCATCAATGTACATCACGATACATGACACGAGATATGTGGGCAATAGTGTAACTACAGATAAAGTAAAACCGATACAGTACTTTACATATTTTAAAATGAACCAATTCTGAAAATATCAGCAGTTACGCCGGGATCATACACATGCACACGTGTTGGACAAATAACCCGTGTTTTATGCGAGTGTATAAAATCTGTCAGGTTTGTTGTAAGTACCATTTTTGCGAAATGTCGATAAAAACGTTACCTCAGAACATTATCAACAATGATGAGCACACTGAGCCTATAAACAAGGGGAATAGTATTATGGTTATACGACTTCTTTATTACAATATATGCGACGTTTCTGTGTAGATACTGACACAATTATTAAGCAAGTTAGCATCTACACCGGAACGTCGCATATATTGTCATAAAGAAGTTGTATGACCATACAACATTCCCCATACGAACTTCGAAATCGCTCAAAGACATTATGCCAGTAGGAAACCAGTCTCTTAATCATAATGACAGAGAACATGCAAACTATTACAGGACCACGATTAATGAAACTTACCCCACCTCGCTATGTGGTAACTTTATAAACACTCATCGCCCTTCTTGTCAAGGAGGCTCTAAACTCAGCAGCACAAATGTTATCACCCCTAGACTTGTGAATACAATACAACATATCAAAGCATACTGGTTCTAGTCAGTCATGTTAAACACGGTTACAATTTAATTGCCAAAAACAGCACACCTGTCATGGATTAACACAAATGAGAGTTATCTCCCCTAGACATATGCCTACAATACAACATACCAATTTAATTACAAAAACAGCACACCTGTCAAGGATTAACACAAATGAGAGTTATCTCCCCTAGACTTATGCCTACAATACAGCATACCAATTTAATTACAAAAACAGCACACCTGTCAAAGATTAACACAAATGAGAGTTGTCTCCCCTAGACGAATGACTACAATACAACATACCAATTTAATTACAAAAACAGCACACCTGTCAAGGATTAACACAAATGAGAGTTGTCTCCCCTAGACAACATACAACATATCAGAGGTATACAGCTTCTAATCAGTCATGTTGAACATGGTAATTGACGATTACAATTCAACTACAAACACAACACACCTGGCAAGAATTAACACAAATAAGAGTTACCTCCCTCGACGTATGACTACACTACAACATATCAATAGTATACAGCTTCTAATCAGTCATGTTGAACATGGTAATTGACGATTGTCTACAAACAATAGCACACCTGGCAAGAACTAACACAAATGAGAATGAGAGACATATCAATTTAATAACGAAAACAGCATATTTGTCAAGGATTAACACAAATGAGAGCTATCTCCCGAGACTTGTGACTACAATACAACATATCAGAGGTATACTGCTTCCAATCAGTCATGTTGCACGTTGGTCATGCATACGGGTCAACGTTGATACAGTGAAACTGGGCCGTCAAGAACATGGTCTGTCTTGGACACTGTCTGTTGCCGATGCTTCCCGTCTAAGATGGTGATGGTGGACACATGGTATCCTAAGAGCCTCACCTCTCCATCTGAACGTTCATCCGGCCTGTATCATATGTACATATATCGCAACGCTTGTACATTTAGCTGCTATATCAGTGTTATTGGCTGCATCCGAAGTACTAGTTTGTACGAGTTGGCAGCACGAGTTTTGTAGAATCATCTTATTATCAGTTCACTCTTTCGTGAAGGTAAAGTTCAGCATTTGCCTTCTCGAATTCATCCAGATTCACGTCTCCTCTTCTTCTATTTTCGTCTGTCTGCGTTTCAGTTTCTTCTTCACTTGGATAATATCCCATGTCCATGTCGTCATCAGAACATACTTCCGAATCAGTTTCATAGGAATAGGTATACTCATAGTATTCTGAAAAATGCAATGTTTTTATGTTTTTACCCTTCATTGATAAGAAACATTATTTCCTAACAAAAGCATGGTGTGTAAGTTATAGATATGTACAACATCCCATCAAATTTCAAGCATGGTGTAAGTTATAGATATCCGTACAACATCCCATCAAATTTCACCTGGGCAATGTTCCTACTATCGAGAATGTTCCAAAAACAGCAGACATGCATTCACTTATCCTGAAGTAAGATATTGCATCAACTACATTCTTCCAGATCACTTACATATCGAGAATGTTCCAAACAACGTCAGACATCCAAGATATTTTTATGGATTAAACTTCTTTTTAACAAAAATTAAAAAGATGTTTAATCCATAAAAATATCTTGGACATCAATGTACAACTTCTAAATGCTAATGAAAGACAACGTCAGACATGCCATTTTTACAGTGAATATTTTATCAATGATCGCAATGAGTTCTTCTCAACATAATTCCTTCCTTCCTTCCTTCCTTCATTTGCATACATAGGTAAGACTTTCTTGAAACAGAATTACTTTTGACAAAGGGGAAGACGTATTACACAAGAGAGATAAAATTACTTTTGTCTCTAAATTAGCATCGATACTTTCCTGTGAATATGTAAGATTCGAGGCTCAATAAACTACGATAATAACAATTCAAAGGAATAATAATAATTCGAAGGAACAAGTTCGCTAGTTCGTTACAACCGCAGCTCGTTCAACGCATGCCGACGAAAGTATACAGAATGTTGCAGAGACCAATACACATTTCGTTATATCCGTCAGCTCGTTCAACGCATGTTAGTTACAAATATACTTTACTGTAGTGTGATGAGTTTCATTATAGCAGATTTGTTTGATATTTTAGATCGACTGCATCGTTACCTACCTTCGTCATAGCTATCAGAGTCGTCATCTGCCTGGGCCTCCAAGCTGTGATTGTAGACATCAGGATCTTCCTGTTGAGCTTCCCGATCACTGCCTGTGTCTGCTTGTTCAGCTTTTTCTGCACCTGCGTGGTAGGACGAGTCATGATTGTCACTGGCTTCGTATAACCAGACTGTATTAACAATGACGTTGAAATCACAATTCGTCAGATAATTCTGGAGTAATTGAAACAGCCTTCATAATCATTGTAGTTTTGGAACATTTACTCGTGTTATCTCAATGTACACCGAGCAAATGTAAATGAGTTAATTTGAATAACATCTTCCCTCAGTCATAAGTTCAATGTCCAATACTTCATTATCTTGACCATCACGCCAATTTTTAAAACTGCAATTTTCACATTTCATTTGGAGCTACATTGATCAGTACTTTTACATTCATCTGAAACATTCGTATCCTTTAATATGTTTTGCATTCATGAAGGGAACAGGTCAAAATGGCCACACGAAAAATGGACACACTGACCCTAGTCAAAATGGCCACACAAAAAAGTCAAAATGGCCACAATCCCTTGTCAAAATGGCCATACCAAAAAGTCAAAATTGCCATACATTATTTGTTTTTCAAATTAATGAGTATTGTTATTGAAATGCTTTCTTAATTGATACTTTGAGATTATGAATTATCAGATGAATTATCAAAATATGGTATACAGTTATTTCCCGACTTATTAGAAATTGAATTAATTATGTTTGCAGACGCCATCGTTCTTGTATCTGATACAATTCCTTGGTTACGAAATCAACATAATATTTTGTATAATTTCTCTGAATACTCGGACTTGAAAATTAATTCAGTTAAGACAAAGAATGCTGTTTTCAGAAGGGGAGGACGCCCAGCGAGAAACAAAAAGTGGTTTCTGAATGGAGCCAGTAACAACAGTTAATACTTATAAATATTTGGGTGTAATATTTTCTTCAACTTTTAAAATGAGAAATTGTGTTAATGATCTGGCACTAAGAGGTAAACGGGCGTTAATGGAAGTAATTACTAATCTCAGTAAACTTGGAATTATAGATCCGAGTGTTTTTTTCTCTTATGTAATACTTTGAGCTGTTTAATTACTTTTGCAATGTTTTCTAAACTAATCCTTTAAGATGTTACTTCAAGACCCTTTGATCATTGGGTAGTGTTTTGACAACATGACAATAAGTGACCAGGACTACTGAGGACCCTTCACCACACTCCCATCCCATAGAGCCTGGTAAACTTCAGTAAACATGGGAAAATGAAATGAGTATTACAAAATACACAAATTATGTAGGGCCATTTTGACTTTTTCTATGGCCATTTTGACTTTTTGAAGTGGTCATTTTGCCTAGGGGTTTGTGGTCATTTTTACTTGGATGTTTTGTTGCCATTTTGACTAGGACGCTTCATGAACATTCAAGCTGAAGAAGGCGAGAAGAAATGAGCACAGTATACAAAAAAACAAACCAAAAGAACATGCTCTCATGATATAGTGTCCCACCCAAATGCGTTTAACGTCATATTTGTCATATATTATATCATCTTATATTTTGTTATGGAATGAGTTTTAGATCATGTCTATCTTTTGGTACCCCGGTTAGAGTCTAACCATTATTACCACTGTGTTCAGGTTGCTGAGCTTCCTCTGTCTGCTGGTGGTGGTCGTCTTCGTCATCCAGTTGAGTTTCCCTATCCTGGCTTGTCCCGTCAATTTCAGTAACTTCTAAATGTCAACCAATTCCAAAAAACATGTCAGGAGTTTTCACAAGCTGTGCATAAATCAATTATTTCAAAAAGGATTGTTCAAATTAATGAGTTATGTCATAAATGCATTTTAAAGATGCAAATTCGTTCATGGACCCTGGGAGACGTACCAATGTACTCATGTAAAAGATCAAGTGGGTACACAAAGTACACACTTAGACTAACAGATATCCAGTTTTCTGGAAGTCGCAGTGGCATATTACGGGCTCTATGAATGAGTACCGTTTGGCATTATTTTTTAAGTAACAGATGCCACATGCCTTTCTTTGAGATGGACACAAGGCGAGGAGCGGTCTGAACTATTGAAACAAAAACATACTGAGATTATACTGAAGTGAGCGGGTGATATCACCAAGTGTCAGCTTGCTATGAAGAAACGCTTTAGTGAAACCCATGAACTAATAAACATCATCAGAGTGTTAAATGAGCTTGCCTGATAAGGGACACAATCCTGCACGGCACAAGAATGCACTTTGCTACCACTAGGGCATTCAGTAAGACATCTTCAGCCTACACTGACATTAAGTTCAGGTGTTGTGTTCCACATGACGCCGAAAGACAAAAATCAATGATTGTGGGTTCGACACCGTGTTCAACATGGTCATGTTTCCTGATATGTAAGCACCCTACCCATGCTCGTGAGTTTCACTATAGTGGTAAACGTCAGAGGCCTGTTTTACTCAAGGACATTTTACAAATTAGCCTTGTACTTGATTTAAACATATTTTTATTCATGAAGATGAATTGGGATTTGTGAACAAGCATTTCTTCTTATGTTAACACCGCTCCCATGCAACGTATAATACAACATGAAATGGAGGTTTTGACGTCATCGATACTGACCATTGCATAAATATAATATTTTTAAATATATATAAATATATACAGATTACATGAACTACAACTCTTCTCTAAGTAGTCATAAGTTAGAGAGTTTACAGTTGTGTATGTCTAACAAACCATTGTAGAAATATCAATCAAATAATGAGAAGGTTGTTTAGTAAATTTAATTATTTTCCTGAGAAAATTTGAAGCGTTGTGTCTTGGTTATATAATCGTGGACGGATTCAACTTTTTTCTGGTTTACACAGGGAGTAAGTTCTTTGTTTCCCTTAAGAATGGTATCCAGGTTATAACCGGTAGTGTAAAAATACATATTAAGTCTTATCCGAGTATAGTTACGGCAAGTGAGGAAATAGCCTTGTACTTATCATACCTGATTGCTGGTCGTTGTCGCCTTCCTCATTAATTGCATCTCCAGCCTCCATGTCGTCATGACAACTGCCATCTTTTTCAGATGCTGTTTCGGCTATTACAATTAAGGGACACATTTGAAAAATATCTATGTTCGACTAAGTATTGGAAAAAATGGGAAAATCATCATAAGAAAGTAAAACTTTGGTGAAGGATAATATATGGTTTATTTAATGCAAAACAGTATCAAGATAAAACTTTTCATCCGTAGAATAATTATTGGTTCCAAGCAACCTATGTTGATCGGCGACCAAATAGACGGAGTCTCTTTGAAGAAGGTGGTCGACATTAAGATGCCCTTTGAGTAAGACATTCATGTTTGGGCTACTCACACAGGTTGCATTGGCCGGGAAGAATTGGATGGGGTGGTTCGTTCCACTCTTGGCCCTCGCCATAGTCTAAGCTGACCACTTCATCTTAAAAGAAAAGTGAGTGTGGAGGGCTTTTGATTTGACAAACACCACTTTTTATCTGGCAAATTACTCTCGGAATGAATGAAAATCGATTCATATTTTTCCCAGGGATATAACGTCTTCCCTGAGACCATAAACATTGATATCATTGGCCATATTGTTCGGGGAGGTAACCCAAATCTTGCTGTAAACTAAATGTTTAACATTCTGACACGGGAAGGTTGGTGTTAGCATTATCATACATGTCACTGACAGAGCAAAAGAGCGCGGACCTTGTATTTCTGACCAAATTGTCGACCAATTTGTGAAACTGGGTCGATGCTCACTTAATTTAACTTAATTTTGGTTGTTTTATATATACATACCAATAAAAGTGACATGATTAATATTTCATAAAAATACCTTTAAAGAAAGTTTCCTTTACCATTGGGTCTGAACCACTGTGGTAAGGGTTGCATGTGGCATCAGGAATTAGCACTGCCCGTAGAAGAAGACTATGAAGAAGACTATGATAGGTACTGCTGTCCGATTAGTATAATCACGAATGATTTGAGTTTACAAGCAACAGCTTCAGCATATAGTACCATTGCTTGGAATGTTTAAGTCTGTCATCTGTGTATCACAGTTGTAGTTGTGATCGTCCTGCGGAAGGGTTTCAGTCACATCCTTCTTATCGTCACCTGGCTGTTGCTTCTTTTTCCCACCTGCAACATACCAGGTTTATATATAGTAGCCTCATACTGTCGGGGACCACGCTATTATCGCAGAATTTGGTTTTAGTCATTTTGGTATTAGCGGTCGAGGGAAAGCCCAGTGACACAGAGAGATGAGTATTCTCTTTGAAATCGTTCTTGACGCTGATTATTACAAAACGCTTAAAAAAGAATTTTGAAGTTAAAGTTACGACTAGTAGATCCATAACGCGACCGAAAGACTAGGGCCGTGACCTCGCCACGTTCTTGTTTAAAGCATTGCGCGACAATATACCATGTGGTATATAATGACAAACACTGACATTCCTTTTTACTCTTACGACCACGTCTATAACGGATCTTCATTATGTTCATCTGCCTCTGGATGCCAATATTCTCATTCTAAAACCATGATTGTTAATGTTTAAGAGAGTATACATAAGTACATTAAGTGGAATAGTATTTGAGACAAGCGGACTTAATACCATGTGGACTTGCTTGCATCTCAGAAATGGATCGAGCTCAGTTCTGCCAAAGCATTTGAGTTTTTCAATGGTGTACTCCAATATCCCACATGACAAACGTGAGGAAAACAATTCCATCCTTGATCTATGGGGCATTTGTTAATAAATGTGGTACCCTTGAAGATCCGGGTCCTGCACTTTGTATAACAACTCCGGTTAAAAACCGATATCAATAATTTAAGCTAAGATCAGAGTGTAGAGTAAGCTTTCACTTCAGCAATATTCTAGCTATATAGCGACCACCTGTAAATAATCGAGTCTGGACCAAACAACCCAGTGATCGACAGCATGAGCATCGATCTGGGAACCGATGACATGTGTCAACCAAGTCAGCGAGCCTGACCACCCTATCCTGTTAGTCGCCTCTTACGACAAGCATGGGTTACTGAAGACCAATTCTAACCCGGAACTTCACGTGTCTTAAGATCAGAAATAGTCTTTATCTACAACATTGTCCTTCCATTTATTCCACAATAACAGCAGAGATCGATAACATCGTATTATAGAACTGTACTTATCGGTTCCACAATTAGCGTTTTTGATAATTTGGCAGTGTGGAGGAATGTACTTACAACTTATGTTATATTTGGGATTACACTTTCTTAGTAAAGTGCAGATTCTAGTACGTTTTGGGTTAAGTCCCACACCCTCAGAGTCAGGCAGGCACTTAATCGCCAGCACAAAAGTCAGCTGCCCAAACCCCACAAAATGGAATTCGGACCACTGATAGTCTAGACTGCGGATTACACTTTCTTAGTAAAGTACAGATTCTAATACTTTTGGGGTTGAGTCCGCAGTCTAGACTATCAGTGGTCCGAATTCCATTTTGTAGGGTTTGGGCGGCTTAGGCGTCTGACTTTGTGTGTTGGCGTTTAAGTGTCTGACTCTGAGGATGTGGGTTCGAATCCTGGATGGGACTTAACCAAAACGTACTAGAATCTGTACTTTAACTAAGAAAGTGTAATCCCAAATATAACATATGTTACATCTGACCACTTTCTAAATAGCATTGTGTAATCAATGTACTTACACTTGCTATTGCACAGGCAGGAACAAAGGTTTGAAAATATTCTCCAGACAATTGAGAATGGAATAGGCACGGGTGGTTTACTTTCATATTCCAACATCAGACTGCACCTCTGCCTTGCCCACACTTCGTCCGATTTTCCTCTTACTTCGTCGAAAATGTGGCTGGTTGAACGGAAGAACAAACGTATAATAAAGCAATAATTTAATAGGTACATGTTTGTATCAGAATAAGGTGTATTCTTTGATGGACATGCAGAAAATCTATTCTATTCCGATTTCCCGAAATATCTAATCTATTTCGATTCCCCAAAATATAGTTCAGTGTTAAAACAATTATTTCTGTACTGATATCATAAGGCAGGCGATTCATGTCTTTTTCAAAACAAAATAAGAATGATTATTGATTACACATACACTATTCACACTTTGCTGAGGATCAAATCATGGATTCAACAGAAAACTATTTTGTGGGGTCAGATTTGGTTTAAATTTCTAAGGTTATTGTAAGCATGGATCCTAGGTTTCAGTATGTCATTGCATCTTGTGGATCCAAAACCTGCTATTTATATGTGTTGTTTATTTGTCAATGACTCGTTCCATGATTTGCAAAATGGTTGATTGGTGCCATGAAAACCATTTTTATGGTTACTCATGTATCAAGTGCATAAGCTTAGATTAAACTGGCTGTTTGTCTGAAAAGGTGTTAACATATTATTATTAATCTAGTTTTAAAAGGATACAGTTTCAAAATATAAATCTACGCTTATGTAAAGTTGTGAATTTTTGTGATCCTTAGCAAAGTGCGAGTAGTATATACATACATACCATCCTACAGAAAGACTTTTCGGATCATCATGTATATATTAGCAGTAGGATTCTAAACTTATGAGTGAATTAGACATTTTTGGTGACAGCAACTACCAATAAAAATGTTGTATAACACTCATTGAACGTAAAGGCCACAAGTACTTTCTGCTGCCTATAAAGTGGCTTCCACCTCACTGTATTGAGGTAAACTAAATACTTCTAAATTGTAAAGTTATGGGTAACACATATGCCGATCATTTTTATGTTAAAATTTAACCTGTCTGATCAGTTTGATAAATTAATCGCCAGAATTATATAAATAAAAGGACACTCGTGAGATGGCTCTAAACCTTGCACGTCAACTGAACACAGCAATACTTTAAATCTTTCCCTTCAGCTTTATGAATTTATACTCACTTGAATCGTGCGATCAAAAGGTTCAGCAACAAGACGTTGGTCATAATCATGTAGACTGCCGTGAAATATGGAACATATGTTCTTCCAATGTTCGAAGGACATATTGGTTTGGAACAGTCTGGAAATAAGGGGAATCGATAGAAAATTCCTTCTTAAATCAGGCGATAAATCATTTTTTGTTAATTCTAAATTAGATCAGGACATATTGCGAATGTTAGATTGTTAATTACACTTAGTTACACAATTATGTTATCATACTTTCAAGTTCTTCCAAAAAGTCCAGTTGTCCAAATATCAACCAGAATGCTGTTACGGGGATATGAAGGACAAAGTCGATTGACCAAACTGCGATTAAATGCAACGTAGGCACCTTGCTTTCTTTCAATAATACGGGTTATATAGTTGCCTTTTTAAATGAAAGCTTTCATCCATGTTACGTCGAGAGAGATTATATTTCTAGCCAATACTCGTTCCGTTGAGGTAAATGGGTCATCTTATGTTATCATACTTTCAAGTTCTTCCAAAAAGTCCAGTTGTCCAAATATCAACCAGAATGCTGTAACGGGGATATGAAAGACAAAGTCGATTGACCAAACTGAATTCGGATAAAGAATGGCTTCCGTGCTAACTGCATATGAAAACAGCGCCACACACAGGATCACCAGAAACGGCAGGAGGTCTTTCACCTGAAACATGTATCGTGTTAGTGCTCATTCAAGATCAAGATCAAGATCAAGAGAGAGAGAGAGAGAGAGAGAGAGAGAGAGAGAGAGAGAGAGAGAGAGAGAGAGAGAGAGAGAGAGAGAGAGAGAGAGAGAGAGAGAGAGAGAGAGAGAGAGAGAGAGAGAGAGAGAGAGAGAGAGAGAGAGAGGTTGCTTCGACCTGCAAGTTTGGTCGATTAAATGCAACGTAGGCACCGTAATCGTGTAATCATACAAATAAAACTATTGCTAATACCATTGAGACAAAGCATTGGATTAAATGCAAATATCAAGTAAGTTTTTGTTTGTTGTTTAACGCCGCACTCGGCAGTATTCCAGCTACATGGCGCCGTCTGTAAATAACTGAGTCTGAACCAGGCGATCCAGTGATCAAAATCACGAGCATCTCTCTACGCAATTAGGATACGATGACATGTGTCGACCAGTCTGGTAGTCCGACCACCCGATCCCATTAGTCGCCTCTTACGACAAGCATGGGTTGCTGAAGAGGAACTCTAATTCAGATCTTCGCAAGTTATCAAATACAAAAGAATAATAATATACTGCTGATTTTTTAACCTCATTTATATTTAGGCGTTTGAGAATGGCAATGTGGTAAGCTTAAGCATACCTGTATTGCTTCCTCTACAAAAAAAGCTAGCATCCACACGAGCAGCGGGACCTCCCAGTTCCATTTGAATTCAAACGTGAGGACAATCAGCATGAAATGGGCATACAGGCCAAGGAAAATACAGTAGACCAGCTGAAAAACAAGCAACACAGAAGCTGGTGGAATTGCTTGATGATATGACTCATGCATTACTACTGCAGTTTAACGACCATTGTTCATCGTCGTAGATTGGAGTTATTCGAAACGACACATGATGCAATATGGCTTGTACTCGTAAGTTTGGTAACAAGTTCTATATTCAGGCCATATTGTGTCTGGGACGTGTATATGCATCAAACAAATTGCATATAAAACTTTTGCATATGAAATACATTAAAATAACGAGTTATGTGGCACAAATATGTTATTAGATACCGGCAGAATATGTCCAGTCTTAGTTACAGCTGATGTTGGTTGTTGATCAAGTTAGATAGACACCAGTGACAAAAGCCATCCCACAATGGTTAAAATCTCTGCTGAAGGCAGAGCCAATTGGACGATTTAGCTATATTATAAGAATGTGATTATAAAATACTGTGAAATGTGACAATTCCAGGTGTTTACGAGGGCGTTTGACATTTCGCCGACAAAGATAATGTTTGATGCAGTATATTGTATATACCATATGTTTATTTCAGTTAAACAATTGACTTGTCGTTGCATGTGTAGGGGAAGAAGATATGGTGTCGCCACTGCGTGATAGTCATCACATACAGATGCTGATGCGTCATGCACTAGCAACTGCTTTTAGCATTACTGCATGTCATTTTGGACACGCCAAAACACACACACACTCTCTCTCTCACACAATATACTCGCCCTCCTTCCCTCTCACATACACTTACTCGCCCTGTCTCTCTCTCACACACACATACCCTCCCCCTCTCTCTCATACCCACATACCCTCCCCTCTCTCTCACACACACATGCCCTCCCCCTATTTCACACACATACCGCCCCCTCTCTTTCACACACACATACATACCCTCCCCTCTCTCTCACACACATACCCTCCTCTCTCACATACCCTCACCTTCTCTTTCACACAATTACCCTCCCCACTCTTTCACACACATACCCCCTCTCTTTCACACACACACATACCCTCCCCTCTCTCACACAAACATATCCTCCTCTCTCTCTCACATACCCTTACCCTCTTTTTTATACACATACCCCCTCTCTTTCACACACATACCCTCCCCCTCTCTTTCACACACATACCTTCCCCTCTCTCTTTCACACACATACCCTTCCCCTCACTCTCACAAACCCTCCCCCCTTCTTTCACACACACCCTCCCCTCTCTCTCACACACATACCTCCCCCTCTCTTACACACACATACCCTTCCCTCTCTTTCAAACACATACCTTCTCCCTCTTTCTCTCACACATACCCTCCCCCTCTCTCACAAACCCTCCCCTTCTTTCACACACACACACCCTCCCCTCTCACACATACCTCCCCTCTTACACACACATACCCTCCCCTCTCTCACACACACATACCCTTCCCTCTCTTTCAAACACATACCTTCCCCTCTTTCTCTTACACATACCCTCCCCTCTTTCTCTCACACATACCCTCCCCTCTGTTTCACACATATACCTCCCTCTTTCTCTCAAACACACATACATTCCCCCTCTCACACACACATACATTTCCCCTCTTTCACACAAATATATCCTCCCCCTCTCTCTCACGCACATACCTTCCCCTCTCTTTTCACACACATACCTTCTCCCTCTCACACATACCCTCCCCTTCTCTTTTCACACACATACCTTCCCCCTGTCTTTCACAAAGACACACATACCCTCCCCCCTCTCTCTCACACATCCTCCCCTTCTCTTTCACACACAATTACCCTCCCCTCTCTTTCACACACATACCCTCCTCCCTCTCGCACACATGCCCTCCCTCTTTTTCACACACATACCCTCCCCTCTCTCACACATACATACCCTCCCCCTGTTTTTCACACACATACCCTTCCCCTCTCTCTCCTCTCGCTCACACGCACATACTCTCCCTCTCCCTAACACACACACACACTCTCTCTCTCTTTCTCTCTCTCTTACACACACACACACACACACACACACACACACACACACACACACACACACACACACACACACACACACACACACACACATATATATACTTACGAGGTACGATGTGTACTTGATCACTGGGGTTGAATAATATGCCCTAAGTCGGGACCAGCAACCACATCTTGTCTTCCTTGAGAGTAAAAGAGATATTTCACATTATTGATGATACAAGACATGTTGAGATTCGTTCAATCAGCGAGAACTTAGCACAGTCAACACAGATGGACACTTGTTCCTTACACATTAATCTAATACTGTTTGAAACAGGTTTGTCTACTAAATGGTCTTCCCAATAGCACGACGATTTTTCATTACTTTAATCTGAGATACCATCATGGCATTGTGTATTCATTTAATCTGAAGGTTAGCTGTATCGCAATAGATTTAATTGTCTGCAAATCTGAAGAATGCCAGTTCCAAAGCTTTGAAACAATAGATAATAAAAAGATACCAGCAGTTTGGGTTACTTGCTTGCAATACTGTACTCAATATAATATTAAACGAATGTTAACCCACGTTGCTTTGACATTAACATACAAACGTACATGCAGGTATTCTTCTCGTGCGCTACGTGTGGGCCTTTATGGCTGTCAGATTTTCTATTTGATCCTGATTTCTCCTTCAGAAACAACCAGATGAAGGCTGGACACAGGGTACACAAGAGCAGCTGCAATGTGATGACAGCTGATGTATTACATGAATAATGCTCGGTGGGACAGCAACACTGCAGCCTTCTTTACACCGAAATCACAAGTATAGTACACTTCGAACCAAACTATGAGATCCAAGGTGTGCTAACATGGGTACTGCACTGCCCATATCAGTGTTATCATTACATTGACCACTTTCTAAAAGGCATGTGTATATATAGCTTCGGCGATGGAATCCGTGTCAATTTACACTTGTGAGGGGGATACACAAGTGCATGATCTTGAGTGTGTGAGTAAGCTTAGTTTTACGCCGCACTCAGCAATATTCCAGCTATATGGCGTCGGTCTGTAAACAATCGAATCTGGACCAGACAATTCAGTGATCAACAGCATGAGCATCGATCTGCGCAATTGGAAGCCTGACCACCCGATCCCGTGAGTCGCCTCTTACGACAAGCATGTTATTGAAGATCAATTATAACCCGGACCTTCACAGATCTGCATGGTCGTGACTACCACTTGTCCGACCACTGCGGTGGGTTAGGCGCTGACTTTGTGTGCTGGCGATTAGATGCCTGACTCTGAGAGTGTGGTTTCAATGAATGGGACCCAAATGAAAAAAGTACTAGAGTCTGCTCTTCCCTGAGAAAGTGTAATCCCATGTAGTTCTTCCCTGAGAAAGTGTAATCCCATGTAGTTCTTCCCTGAGAAAGTGTAATCCCAAGTACAACTGCTGTTTGTTTGGTCCAGACTTTCAGTGTATTAGGAAACAGCCACACAGAACTTTCATCTGAGAAAATCACATTGTCCCAGTTAAAATTTCTATGCTGTAAGCACAGTTCAACCTTCGCTCCTTTTGTTCAGGTTTCATGATCGGTGATGGAATTCCTCGACTTTTCTGCCAACACATTGCATGAAGCTCAGTTCTAATTGTCTCCTTACAGACAGCCACAGTTCCTCTATCAATCATATCCAACCTTAAGTTTTCTAAACTCCCTCGTCTGTTTTTAGAAACAAGAATACCAAGCCGCCTCCTGTCACCGACAGTCAATTTTCTGGGCCTACCTGCGCCTCCCTGGTGCTCAATGCCATATCCATTTGCAATATTTTTCAAAACACGATAAACAGTGGACAAAGGGATGCCTGTTCTACTTGAAATCACTTTAGCTGATCTGATGTCCTCGTTATAATACTCTAAAATCAACTTCCTCTTCTCTAAATCATCAATACTGAGGATCACTGAAAATGTCGTCTGCTAGCAAGTAAACAAAGGGTGATAACTCTTCACAAACTAATGAAAAAGGATTAACGGAGTTGTCTCATGAATGAAACCAAGCACTTGATAGCTGGTCAAGGTTGTTTATCTAGAAATCCAATTAAACATATTCCTAAAATTCTGGTCATACTATAATAATGACGTTATCAAGCAGGTGAGTACAGTGGGTAGAACAATTACATTCATGGGTAAAGTTATATGTATAAGTGAAAGCAGAATAAACAAGGGAGGGATTAAAGAGGTAGTGCAGTTAAACGATGGACGACCATGTTGATGGAGGACGGTGTAGGGTCATTAGGGCTGAGGATAACAGAGGTGTCGTCGACATTTCTTTACAAGCATATGGGAGTTATTGGCGACGTCTATATTGTCGAGCATATTGTAATAAACACGTTTTATATCCACAGAACTGTCCCAGAAAGGTTAGATACTTTAATTTTCAAGACAACGGTATGGGAATCTGTACCGAAAAGTCGTACCATAACAAAATATAGAAGTTGTCATCCATAAAGGACCGCCTCCGTGGTGTAGTGGTTAGAGCGTCCGCCCGGAGAGCGGAAGGTCGCGGGTATGATTCCAGACAGCGTCATACCAAAAGACGTTAAAATATGGTACTTGTTGGTCCCTGCCTGGCGCTCGGCATTAATGGGTACAACAAGGACTGGTCGGCTCGGAGTCAGCATAATGTGTCTGAGTGGGGTATTCATGCTTCACTGCGGCATGGTATCTCAGTGGGCTAGCACTATAAACCCAGCTAAAATCTGGGCTAGTACAAGCAGCCGCACATACACATACACACGCATGCACGTCGTCATATGAGCGAAATATTCTCAAGCACGACGTTAAACCCAATTTCACCTCACCTCACCTCACCATAAAGTATCATGCCATTGTTATTATTCATCAACGAAAATGCCAATCAAATAGAACTATCCCAGTTGTTCAACGTCTAAATGCTACTCAAAGAAGCTCCCGATTATCGGCACTATAAGTTAAACCCACCTTCAGCATAGATGTAGATTTGGGGATGTCGCCATACCATTTTGATAAGGTGTAGAACACCATGCCTTCACTGTTGAATATACTCGAGTTTTTACTTTCGAAGGCCAGGGCTAGAAAATCAACACCCCAAGAGTTGTCTTTGATTCGTTTATCGATAAGCTTCACCGTCGTCTTCTTGTGGTCCCAATAACACGCATCCATTGTCCCGACTGTCAGTGATCGGTAGAAGCTATAAAATAGAGACACACACATTCACTTTCACACAGTTTCATAATAAACAGTTACTTAGACGTGTAAAGTTATGACGCACTGATATGCTCCACATGCATTACATTACAGACCGTACGTGCTAAATGTTGCTTCTAGTTTACAAAATAGTCGCCTGTCAGTGCGGTGACAGTTAAAGTTATGACTGGCCCCAATAATGATTCTGTGTTTGCATACACTAAACACATGGAAGTACACCACAAACATCAAACTACCCTACACACATGAAACTACACCACAAACATGAAACTACACCACACACATGAAACTACAGTACACACATGAGTGAGTGAGTTAAATGTTATCGTCACATCGGCAATTTCAGCCATACCATGACGAGTACACACATGAAACATGAAACTACTTGATGATGCAAGAGCATCATGTAAATTACTAACCTTGCATTTTCCTTTCGTATCGCTTTCTTCCTGCTATTATACGTTTTGTCTGCAATGCTCTCCATAATGGTACCGGCTATCAGGGCAGACACAACAAGGTCCTTGATACGAGATAAAAACATGACGATCTATTACTCATTTCAAATATTTACGTGACACATGCAATGGACATACGAAGAAGATATTCGTTCGAAATAAAATTTCATGGATAATTTTGTGTCTCTTTCTACACACGAATGTTTGTGACCATAATATATATACATGTACATATATATAAACATGTATACACACACACACACATATATATATATATTTGATATATATAACAGCGATATTTTCTCGTTTCGAGTTATTTCACGTTAGTTTATATAATTTAAGTATTTGCAAATCTGTCTCTTCCCCTGTATCAATATTCATACAACATGAACTTGCAACGGACAGTAGATATGAGCTGTAGACATTGTATCCATATGAAAGTTCGAACGCGCGTCTTCGGTGTGATTAAACCATTAGGAACCCCACCGATTAAATGTGGGCACATAGTTGCGTGAATTTACAATGCTGACCTGTCCTCGAGTCCAAAAATGTCGAGCCACGATGTTCCTGTTAGTTAAAACCGCCCACAAGAACAGCTGTGTAAATATTTCACCTCCCATAGTTCTCTCTTCCGTGTCGACTGTTTCTCCTGTGTAATGATGAGTCCCAACTTCCGATGTGCCTTGCTGAAGCGTGAAAATTAACTAGTAGCATAATTATCATGTTGATACATATCATTCTACACTATTAATCTTAGTGATACTTCACTTTCGATCTGTTGCCTTACTGACTGGTATGTCGAATCATGCTTATACGGTTGAGTTGAATACCTTTTGTGTGCTGTTGGTGTTCTGGTCTTTGCTGACGAAGACACGTGGTACAAACTGCTCGAGGATTCTATCCGTGAATGAGCGTATGCCCGCCTAAACGTTAAGAAAATAATATACGATTTATATGGGAGATAAAGAAAATATAGGTCAGCACTTTATAATGTGGCAGTGATATTCATTGTGTAACAATGCTTCACTGTATCTGTGTAGTACCTGCTCCAGACAATTGGTCGGAATACAGTGGAAAGGCCCACAAGGTTGCAATGACCTGTAGTGCCATCCAGACCTCCGACTAACTGTAGCTCAACACTGCCCTCACTAACAATATATCAACACATATACAATGTATTGCAGTTGTAACATTGTTACACAGTGTATAACACATAACAGGTTCCACGCCCCTTTTGGCTAACTGCTAAATGGAATATGGTACAACACCCCCTTTGATAAGTTCCTACATGAAATCTAATTCAAATATTTGTATTTCTCTACAGGATTATATGCACAGGAAATATTCCACCAAACATGTAATCTTTCACTGGTGTGGGGTGCGGGGTGCGGGGTGCAGGGTGCGGGGTGAGAAGTGAAGGGGAGTATTTATGGCAACATTCACTGGTAAAAACGTTCCGTTGGATCAGAACAACCAGATATTTCGGTCCTGATGAACCGGTGTCCATGGGATATAAATAATCTGTTATCTGCACCGTTGTCGACGAACCTTTGGTAATTATTCACGTATGACATTTTGGGTCACATTATTTTCCCAATTCTTGGTGTAAAATATTCCCCGGTAAAAACCACCAGTAAAAGGGAAGTGGGTTCCTTCATAACACAGCTCAAAAAACACATGTTTGAATTCTCACGTTTCGCATATCTCTTTCTAAGCCCGCATCACTCTCTTTCTCTGCATCTACACTCATGGATGCCCTTGAGCCCTTGTAACAAAGAGGAAATTGGTTGATAGAAAGTATAACTTATTGAAGTATAGTTCAGTTGGTTAGCGTCATACACAGAAGAGGGTAATTAGACTGTTTACATGATACCAAATACTGGATAAAAGACATCGATCACTTATTCAAATTCCAAGAGTGTGTGAGAGAGTTAAGATTTACACCGTTTTTAGCAACATTCCATCATTATTACGGCGGGGGACACCAGAAGTAAGTGGGCTCCACACATTGTACCCATGTGGGGAATCGAACCCGGGTCTTCGGTGTGACGAGCGAACACATTAACCATTAGGCTACCCCACCGCTCCCTCCAATTCCAAGAACAATTCGTTAAATTATGTGTGACATATATATTCCATATGGTGGACCTCTCACAATGAAATCATATAGTTCAGGTATTTGTGCGTCAACCCGTTCATGCATGCCCGTTCATGCATGCTTGGCAACTCAAAAGCAATGTTCACCATACTGGTTTGAAACACTCGTCCTTGAATACAAAGGTCAGCTCAACCTATGATCTTTGTTTGCAATCACCCTAGGATTTGTATACAATATATGTAAAACGGCAACGCCAAATCTCATTATCCTCCGACACAGATTTCGCTGTATAGTAGGTAAAAGGTGAAAAAGCAACTTATTCTTTGAAGCTCACATGATCTGATTCTGTCTTCCCTTTGAAATCTGCGTATTTTTTGTGAATGTTTCGATGTATCTCTGAAAGGTCAACCTCTAGCTGAAAGGAAAGTTATTAAAATGTTCATTTTGAAACATGTTTGGTTTCACAAATATTTGATGGTAAATAGTTTTCAATCAAGCAATGCGTTATTACCTTACTGGAACATATACTTAACACAACGACATGATTATTCTATCTCCAGATTGTATGATACCGTCTCTATTAGAGGCATGTGTTTATGAATAGCTATCAACTGAATGTTTCCACGTTGCTGTCAAGGTTATTTTGACTGATATCGATATGCATGTAAGGTCACTGAGCAACAAATCAGCGTTTTCAGTGCTGGGGTTGTCTGGTGATGCCCTGAAGAACACAAGTAATGTACCAAGCACACCACAGACACATTGTCATCCTGTAAGTCTCCACTATTGTCCATGCGTTAACAATATTGCTGTTTAACTCTCGATAGTTTCCGGAATACAAGTAGGTTTATTAAGTGTTTTTGTTACTAATATCGCCTTTAAGATTTATTTTTTCTTGAAAATACTTATTTTAATATGCTTTATATTCTCATATTTGCGCTTCACTGTATATCTTCTTTAATATGGGGGAAAAACACATATATATTTGCATTGCACATCGTAAACCGAGGTCACATTATATAAACATAAACACTACCTGGACCTGTTCCAGTTGTGAAATGAGCTCCTTCCTGTAGTCTCTCTTCTGTTGCTGTGAAATAATTTGCTGTATTTTAGCACTGCTTAATCACTTAAAAGCATAAACAATATTCAATATATAAGGTACAACCATTAAACATGTAATGTCACATGAGATTATGCGCAGCTGCAATTACGTGCAGCGAGGTGGCAAACCTTCAAAATAGTGTATGCAGTTAAGGAAGAGAGTATTTGATTAAAGGCGACAAACAACTTCGATCGTAGAATTCCGACTCTTATCATAAGCATGTTGTTAAATCACTTTTGCTCCACTGCCGCACCCCTGCCGAACACACGTAAAAGCCAGTCAGTTGCTCACAGGGGCATGTGGCACAAGCATCAATAAGGAATTTCATCGGACTTCATTTCTGTCACTGGATCGACAAATTTTGAAATGTCCTCTGCATGTACTCCGCATTAAGGTTTTTGGAGAGATTAAATTTGGCCTTGAATATTGTAACCTTTGAAATCTTCAAAGAAGTATGATATGGACAGAAAGAGAAGAGACTGTCAAAATGTCCTTGCTGCATAATTGTCAATTTTCGCAAAATTCCCAGAACTTTTGAGAATAGAGATGCCATACTATCTGCGGTAAACAAATCTGACCCATTAGAACCCAAAATATGACGTCATGTACAAGTCTGTTTCATTACTTGTACCATATGTTTCGTGCTTTTAAGGTGACCATTGAAATTCCGTTTTTTATATGCCCCATAAGTGACACATGCGGGGCAAGTTACCCTCACCTGGTATCTGGCTGTTTGTGATTTCTGGAAATTTACATGGGATGGCAATGTCTTCATATGATGAAATCTACATATAATCAGGTGGAGCGTCATAGACCTCCATATAATCACAGTGGCGTCCTTTATAATGTTAATTCGTCATGAATTGCTTATTGGTGTGGTTCGGAGTTAGTTCAATGTAATTTGACGCAATGCTCATGAAAAAAATATATCACAGAAGAGTTCAGAAACACAAGATGTAGACTTAGCATGCACACACACACAAACACGCACGCACACACACACACACACACACACACGCACACACACACACACACACATGCATGCATACCTGTTCTGAATAGGCAATGGTTTCGTGTTCCTCCTACAAAATAAGAAAAACAATAACTTTGAAATGATTCCAATACATATTGATTTTATTACGTATATACCTCAAAATGCAGAGTTAGCTAAAAGACTGAAAACCATTATGATAATGACGATAGAACGAGTTTCATGACACATTGCAAACTGCCCTTCAACTGTGCATCTGATCACGAAGCAGCTAATAGTGTCAGTGTACTGTATGTGTATAGCACCTACATAAGAAAGTTTTATGTCAGTTGATATAAAAACATTACCTAGTTTTTTTGAGTGTTCTTTTTTGTGTGTTTTTTGTTTTGTTTTGTTTTTGTTTTGTTTTGGGGGGTGGGGTGGGTTTTTTTTTGTTCCCAGGATTACAATGTCATATGTAGAACAGTGATGTACAGACAGATGTTTGACGTACAGGTACTATGTCAATAGCATGTTAATACACATATATAAGTCAATAAAAGAGAAATATGACCTCAGGAAAATTGGATACATTTTAAATTCATCAAAGTACTGGGAAGAGAAGACCCCATTGATGATTGAAATCTTCTATTTTATTATTTCTTTTGCATATATGGTTTCCACAAAGAATATTTCTTTCAAAGTTTTTATAAATAGAGTTATGTTTGGATGCGTATTTTTAATAGTGCATACGTAAATGTGTCTTTTTGCTGCAATGATGATGTGATTTAGTAATTAATCTTCAGTTATTATGGGTCACAAAAGTTTAAAGCGCTGAGTATAGATTTGAACTCACATCTTGAACCTGGCTATGTAATTTCACCTGTTAAGAGAGTAAGATGAGGAGTTAGAATTACCTCCTCTTTGCTGTTGATGTTGCTTCCGGCGGAAGACTGTTGGATTCATTCCAGTGATTTCTATAAGCGCCAGTTGGCTGTTAGTCATTAGCGAGGTTAACGCAATGACTCTTAGAGTTATCGCCCTTAAACATAAACTCGTTTTCCCAGTTTTATGTTCGGTTCTTCAGGTTGTCTGTGTGTCGCCTTGGCTTCAACAATAAAGTGTTTGGACTTGATTGCACGTGTCCTGGCTGTTTATCGTGGAGGTGGAACCTTCTCCATTGGCGTGGTGGCAGCGATATGGATTAACTACATGACCTACGCTTCCCGGTAACTACCAAAAACGTAAACGGTCAGTCAGTCAGCATATTGGTTTGATAGCACGTGTGATCGTTGTAACTGTTCAAAATGGCGCATACACATAGAGCCCCGAAGCAACGGTGTCTTACAAAATCTGAGACAGTTAATTCCTTTGAGAACTGGAAACAAAATCTCCATTACACTCTGTCACTAGACCAGAATTTTGCACACTTTTTGGTGAATGGTGTGACCTGGACGAAGAAAACTCGTGATAACCCTCGACGTGGTTTTGTAAACGATGGAGATGATGTTGATATAGCCATTCGTCGTACTTCTGAACCGAAAGCGACAATGCTTGAACTTATGCTTGGCCAGATCGCCAATTATTGCCCTGTTATTGCTAGAAGCACCATTGTCAAGAAGCCAACCTCTCTCAGCAACATTTGGCAGGGAATACGTTTACATTACGGGTTTCAGTCAACTGGATCACATTTTCTGGACTTTGTCAACATTTCTTTGTTGCCAGATGAGCGTCCTGAAGACCTTTACCAGCGTCTGGTTGCCTTTGTTGAAGATAACTTGATGAAGACTGGGGGTAATATCACACACCATGGGGAAGAAATCATTGAGGATGAAGAATTATCCCCATCTCTTGAGAACTTTATTGTGCTCACGTGGCTTAGCCTCATACATAAGGACTTACCCAAATTGGTTAAGCAACGCTATGGCACTGAACTACGTTCTCGTACCCTTGCATCCATAAAGCCTGAAATCTCTCAAGCTATGTCCTCCCTGCAGGATGAAATTATGACTAATCAGGACATGAAAGTTATGAGAACTGCAACGTCATTCCCTACTCAGGACAAACGACAACACTCTCGCTCAAGCCGTTTCCCTCACAAGAAAACTGACAAGTCTTGTCTTTTGTGCAAGTTGGCTGACAGACCTGATCGCCATTTTCTGAGTGAGTGCAGTTACCTTCCGGCTAGTGATAAACGTTATCTAGCTAAGGCTCGACAGATCGTACTTGCCCTTGAGGATGATTCCCACGATAGTCATGACCAAACCCCTGATGATGACTACGACGTTAAAGAGTATGAGGAACCAGTCGGTGTGATGAGAGTCCAAGTATCTCAGTACCCCTGCCTCAGTACCTTTTACCAACATCACTTGGCACGCATTACCTTGGACAGTGGTGCCACCGGGAACATGGTGAAGTTATCTGTGGCAAAGAACTTGGATCTTGACGTCAAGATTAGCACCCAGTCAGCCAGGCAAGCAGATGGTGTTTCGCCCCTCAGAGTTGTGGGGGGAAGTTAGTGCTGTCTTCGTTCGAGGCCAGGATGAATTCACATTTCAGGGTCTTGTTGTTGAGGATTTGGATGTCGACATTTTAGCAGGCATTCCCTTTGTGGAATTGAATGATGTTTATGCCAGACCCGCTAGGCGACAAATCTTTCGAGGTGAACGTGTCATCGTTGATTACAGCCATTCAGGGAAGGAGTCAAAGCTTGATCAACACACCGTTAGACGCGCTCAAGTCCTCAGAGCTGCGCACAGTCCCACCACTATTTGGCCAGGAGACTACGTCGAGCTGGAAGTTTTTCCGGAGTTCACTACACATGATGACCATCTCGCCCTGGAACCTAGGGTTGAGAACTTTCCAATCGGGAAACAAAACTGGCTAGAGGTTGACATCGTTCCCAGTGTCTGCGGACGGATACGCATCCCGAACCTGACGGATGAGCCTTTGTCATTGAAACATGCACACTTCTGCCAGGTGAGACATGTCGTAGATGCCCCCGACAAAGTTCCACCCGCAGACTCTGTCATCACTAGCCAAAATGTATCGCTCCAGAAGAAGCAGCAAAGTGGTTTCTCTCAAGCTGTTAAGTTGGATCCGGATCATGCCCTACCCCCAGATACGTTGCAGAAGTTCAGAACCTTACTTGATGAGTATGACGATGTCTTTGATCCCAACTTCAAAGGTTATAATGGAGCTTCTGGTGTTTGTGTTTGTTCGACCCGAAGTTGTTGGGGTAACTGCTGAGTACCTTAACCCATCCTTTCTTGTGAAGAAACCTCAGGGCGGCTTTCGCTTAGTTACAGCTTTCGCAGATGTCGGACGATATTCAAAGCCCCAACCATCACTTCTCCCGGATGTTGATTCCACTCTACGACAGATTGCTCAGTGGCGATTCCTCATTTCCACGGATCTCACCAACGCCTTCTACCTCATACCTTTAGCTCGTGACTCCATGAAGTTCTGTGGTGTAGCAACCCCCTTTCAGAGGTGTACGAATGTATGCAAGATCTGCAATGGGCATGCCTGGATGCGTTGGAGGAGTTGATGTGCCATGTACTTGGCGACCTACTTGAAGAAGGGGTGGTAGTAAAACTTGCTGATGACCTGTATTGTGGTGGTAATTCACTTGATGATCTATACAACAATTGGAAACGTCTACTGGAGACTCTTCACAAGAACAGTCTCAATCTCCCTGCATCGAAAACCATTATTGCAACTACATCCACAACCATCCTCGGTTGGATCTGGAGAAACGGTATGATCTCTGCAAGCCCTCACCGGATCTCTACATTGTCTGCTTGTGCTCCTCCTGAGAAAGTGAATGGACTCTGGTCCTATGTAGGGACATACAAAGTGCTGGCACGAGTTATTCCCAACTGTTCATCTATCCTTGCACCCCTTGATGATGCTATTGCCGGAAAGCAGTCAACTGATCGAATACATTGGACTGAAGATCTCATCCAACTGTTCAGGGATTCTCAGAGGGCTCTCTCAAATTGTCGTGTACTCACTCTTCCACGTACTGGTGACCAGTTATGGGTTGTCACCGATGGGTTCTGAAATCTGGTGCAGAAATGCACCAGATTGCCATGAACCTACTTGTCAAATTTGCTCTTTCGTGGCTCATACGGAAGATTCGGTTGTCTGTACCACTTCCATTCAGGACTTTATCACTGGAGAGTCAAGATTACCATTCACAAGCAGAGCTGCCTGGAAATCCATCCAGTCAGAGTGCAGTGATCTTCGACGCACACATGCCCATCTCACTCAAGGTACACGTCCGTCCAAGAAGTTGACTAACATCAGGGTCGTTAAACGTTACCTACAGGTCGCTTCCATTGCGCGGGACGGCTTACTTGTTGTTGTCAAGGAGGAGCCTTTCATGTCTAACAGAGAACGGATCATTGAACCACGCGAAATTGTCAGCGGATTACTGACTGCCCTACACATTCAACTCAATCACCCAACCAATCACCAGATGAAACAGGTCATACAGCGCTACTTCTATGCCTTGGATCTTGACAAGACTATTGAAGACACCACTGCCAGTTGCCATAGATGTCAATCACTTCGCAGTTTACCACATACAGTGATCCAACAGTCCACTGGAGACCCGCCTGATACTATTGGAATCAGTTTCGCAGCGGACGTTGTTCGCCGCAACCGGCAATTCATACTTGTAGTCCGGGAATGTGTCACATCTCTTACACTGTCCTGTCTACTCGATGACGAGCGTCACGACACACTCCGCAGCTCAATTATTGCTTTGTGCAGTGAAGTTCACCCAATGGATGGACCGCCTGCTGTCATTCGAACTGATCCAGCTCCTGGTTTTGTAGCCCTTGTTAATGACAGGTTTATGAAACAAAATGTTGTAGTTATTGAAATCGGTCGGGTCAAGAACAAGAATAAGAACCCAGTTGCAGAAAGAGCTGTTCAAGAACTCATAACTGAGTTACTGCGTCAAGACCCTCAGTGCAGTTACGTCTCGCCCCTCAACCTGTCTCTTGCCACTGCACGTCTGAACTCGCGGATCAGAACCAGAGGTTTCTCCGCCAGGGAAATGTGGACACAACGTGACCAGCACACAAACTCTCAGTTACCTATACATGACATGGATCTAATTCTTAGTCAACATGGCCAACGTGTGTCCAATCATTTACCAAGTGAGAAGTCTAAGACTCCCACCCTCAAGCAGGGTCTGACACCTGACATTGATGTGGGAAGCATAGTCTACATTCACAGCGATGGCTCCAAGTCCCGTGCCCGTGATCGTTACATTGTCACAGCGGTTGACAATGACTGGTGCAACGTTCATAAATTCACAGGATCACAACTTCGAAACCCTCCCTATAGAGTGAAAAAGTCGGAGTGTTACTCTGTTATAAAACCTTCACTGCAACAAGCATCCACTTTGTCGGCTGATCTCCAATATCTGCCAGTGGGAGATGAACATGACAGATTCCCAGAGTCTCTACCTCCTCCTCCTCAACCTCCTCCTATACCAGATGTCATCATGGAGCCCCCTACACCTGCAGAGAGAGCTGACCCCTATTATGCTGATGTGAATTCACACCCGTATCGCACTACTGGCAACACTGACTATCCAAAAGATACTTCAACAGAATCAATCGATCAATCAGAACCTTCTATGTCTCCAAAGTTGCGTCCCCGAGACTGGAGGGCAGTCTACTCAGTGAGGGTCTCTCATTTCCCTTTCAGTTTGTCAGCGTTATAATCCACCACTACAGGACATATTTGTTCCAAAGAGTCTAAAAGACGATTTACCATTTGTTTACTGTTATTAACTTTAGTGATCATATTCTACTGCATAGGCCCGTTGTATTTGGTATTCCCCTTTCACATGGATACATGTGTGGATCCCTTCCATAATTTTTTTATAAGACGAAAGAAGGAGAAGTTACGCCAGTTGGCAGTTAGTCATTAGCGAGGTTAACGCAATGACTCTTAGAGTTATCGCCCTTAAACATAAACTCGTTTTCCCAGTTTTATGTTCGGTTCTTCAGGTTGTCTGTGTGTCGCCTTGGCTTCGACAGTAAAGTGTTTGGACTTGATTGCACGTGTCCTGGCTGTTTATCGTGGAGGTGGAACCTTCTCCATTGGCGAAGTGTGATCTAAAGAGTCGTAGTGAGGCATGGCTACTGCTGTATAATAGATATATAAGGGATGGGAGTTGAGATGTATAGGGGACTACTACTTTGGCTTTACGCTCATGTCTGCTATCGACGTTTCAGTACCGAGGCCTCGTCTACACTGATCTTTTAAAAGATGTCAACAATCTTCAATCCGTATATCTGTTTACCAGAAATATCAAGATTTTGGTGAGTTCATATTTGAGATTTGTGACCCAATATTTTAGATTTGAGGTCCAATTGTATTGTATTAGGTATATGTACTGTCATTTATTGTAACCTTGTTTGTATTCAATATATAACTGAACAATATAGACTTGTCTGTGTTCTGTTTTCCTGGTTTAAAGGGGACTCACAAGACTTTTTGTGTCACGGTAATTTCTAAACCGTAACAGTACTTCCTCTCTCCTGTGTCCTGCCCTTTGTAATTTCCGTGCTGTCATTTTAATTGAGTCAGTTCACCATCACGACACTTAGTCGAAGGACAATTGAAACAGATGTTGTCTGGCATTTGCCATGCTTTTAAACCCCTGCTCCTTTAATGAGTTGACCGAATGATTGATTACTGTTTTGAAAAATTCACAGTTATCAATTTGAAATTCCAACTGATCTTTCCATGCAGATTAGACTTGTCGAGTCTTTAAGATGTACTTAGTGAACAGATCAATTCATATTTCTTGAAAGGAGTTAAACTGACTAAACTAGTGAAGTGGCGGTACAATTACATATGCACTTTAATATGTAGACATTATTTTTGCAATAAAAACAGTGATGATGATATTTAGCCTAGGCTGAGTGTACATGATTAAAATACAAACTTCAACCCTTCGCTGGTCTTAGTGGAATGTGTGTTGAGAGGTGGCATGCCGGATCCAAATGCATCAAAATTTATTTACTTCCACACCACTGTTTACATGATTAGGTAATGCATTCCTGACAACTGTAATTCAATTACAGCATTGTTTTACAATATTGAAGAGGCATAAAAGTGATGTATGCTTGTCAGCAAAATAAACAAGAAGGACATGTTTGCACAGGATTAATGTTGCTCCTAGATTTACTAATATATACAACTGAAACAAAATAGTTATTTACCATCTAGATTTTGAACAAGATTACCTTGAATAGGTCCGTCTTTGTTTTCTTTCGGTTATGCGCTTTCTGTAAAATTGAAAAATGTACTTTGTATATATATTTCGTACATAGATAAATACATATGGTACTTTTTTCAAACAGAATCTAGTTCCTGTCTTACAATGACACCAACATAAGTATTATTAAGGAAGACTGACTGACTGACTGAGTTTGGTTTTACGCCGCTTTTAGCAGTATTCCAGCTCCATCACGGCGGGGGGAACACCAGAAATGGGCTTCACACATTGTACCCATGTGGGGATTCGAACCTGGGTCTTCGGCGTGACGAGGCAACGCTTTAACCACTAGGCTACCCCACCGCCCCATTAAGGAAGAGTTTACATTGACCATTGTCATTCGTTCTTACTTTATCATTAAATCACTATTGTCCATTTCCCTTTCATGCTCGAGATATGGGACCTCACTGTTACGATCAGCCTTACCTTGCACAACTCTTTCACGAATGTGCACCTGTTTGGAGTATCCTGCAACATACGAAATCATTATACTGAGTAGTAAATCTGGAAATATGTAATAATGTGCGATTTGAAAGACTTTAATTATGATCTATTGTGTGTAAATAACAATAGATATAAACATCCGTTTACCTCTTTGTCTTCTGAGATGAAATCCATTATTCGTTTCAGGTCATATTCTTTCTGCATAAATGAAAAAAAGCTTTGTTAAAAAAGCGGTTTAAGGAATTAAGCTTAAGAATCAAAGATCGCCGTTTGATAGGAGTTTGAAAAAGTCTTTCGCAAAATGGCTATCCCAACTATAATTGTTCTCAACCAGGAACCACAACGAATCATATTTCGATGATATTTTGGTTTGATAAAATTGCCCGCAAAGAATATTTAAAAATATGGTAGTCAAATATGGTAGTCTGAGACGCAATTTTGATCAGCAAATAGCGTTATCTCACACGACTGGACATCTTGGACATGACATTGAACATCAGATGGAGACCATCAACAAAAATAGGACATTTGCACACAACTCCCCCAGAAAACAGGATGGGGAAGCGCAGTAACGTTATCTTGAAAGAAGGGTGTGTTGAAGACAATGTGGCCATTCCCATTCCATTAGTGGACCGTGGTCGTGGTGATGCGAGGAACATTCTGGACGTGATCACCACTGTGAGTGACAACGGACGCTCGCCCTGCTGGTGTCCTCCAATGCAAGGAACCAGTTCGATTTGTGCCCAGAGTAACTCGTAACTTTATAAGAAGTCAACACTGAAAATTCAGTATCCCTTCGTACTGCTGTTGGAGCCGAATCTTTATCAGGAGGCCAGTGTTTCGTAAAGTGTAAATGTGCTGGTAGCAAGAGATGTGGAACCAAGAAATGCAAATGCTTTAAGAACAATCTTCTGTGCAACAGCCTGTGTCATTCAAGTCTCACTTGTCCAAATAAGTAATGCCAAACTCTATGTTGAAACTGGATAAATAAAGTTTTCACTTTTTTGTGTTTCATTTTTTAACTGAAACGATTTAGTCACTTGGTCAAATGACTGGTTGAAACTTTTAGCCATTTGACCAAATGACTGGTCGTTTCATTTTTTGACCAAAAACACATTCATACACTATTAGTAACTTTCCATCTACACTATCTCACAGCGGTCTATTATATACGTATAGCCTAACAGTCAAGCAAACACGATTGGGTCGGATGACACACGAACAATTCTGTAATAAAACGATCCTCCATTCAGTCAACTCATAAATGGAGCGGGGGTTTTAAGGCATGACAAATGCCAGATAATATCTGTTTCATTTGTCCTTCGAAAACAATTCCTTCCTGTGAAAATGATCATGTTTTAGGACACACCATTGGGGTAAACACGATGAACATAGATTATATTAGGTTTCAACCGACCTTGCTCTTGTGGAATATTTCTGACACATTCTTCTGCAGGCCTTTGTTCGTCTGTAATTATATCGATATGTGTTGACACAGTCGATCAGGTGTAACTAACAACAAAGCTGAATGTATGTCAAAACCATAACAAACAAACACCTAATTACATCACCCTGGTTAGAATGTTCTAGTAACAGATTGTTTCGTAATGTCGAAACAACGAGGTCACGGACTGGTATTAATTATGTGCTTCTAATTCGAACACTTCTCTATTTATGAAAACGTCACTCGATTAGTAAAATAATTCAATATTCTTCAATCGCATGGGTTGGTATCATTTATTTGAACGTCTGATTATGGATATGGGGTTGGTTCAACAGTGGGTGTGTTTGTGCTTATGACCAGTTGATCAGGATACAGATTCCAGATCATTAAAATCATTGGCTTGTGATCATTGGTAATTTTCCAGATCTGAATTTGCTATTTTTGTTTAATATTTTTGGGTCAAAAGGTAATGTCTCAAAACATCCTTAATATGGTCAGTATGGATGGATGTCACTGATCATAAAATAATCGTAATGCAATAAATGGTCAATTAGCTACTTGGTCAATGTGAAGGACATTTTACGAAAGTGTGGTGAAAGTTACTTGTCAGTTCTACGCTTGGGAAGACAAAAATGTAAATATATGAAATCATTACAAACGAAAATAGCAACGGTACAACTAGACAAATAGAATATCTCACCCAAGTATCTTTTGATATCAAATATATCACCACATGTTGATAAAGTTTCAAATATTGGAGGCTTGCCGAGGATATATTTACTTGATATATTTGATATCAGAAGACACGAGGGTGATATTCTATTTATCATCAAAAATAACCCTTCATTAGTTTTCAATGAAAAATGTACATATCTGAACATGGTACTGCCATTAGACTTTCTCTGTAGCGATGTCATATCATTGTGACGTCATCGGGTTTTTGACGTCATAGCATTGTGAGTCATTTAATTGATGACGTCAGGGCATTGTACAAAATCTACTGTCAAAATGATATCTCCTAGGATGACGGGCATTGTCCAAAATCTACTGTCCTAGGAGATATCGTTTGATCTCACATAAGCAATATCTCCTGTGGAAGACAGTTTTGGATGACAACATATTCATTGCCGAACGGCTGAAACTCGTTAACATAATATATTCATTACCCACATGCGTTAATTAGTTATCGAGCGGGATATGAACTCACCTTTTGGTACAGTTCCAACATGTCAAGATCTTCCACTGCAGAAACCCCACAGTCAAGAAGGAATTCAACGCATTCAGATTTTTCTTGTAGAATTGCTTCTCTGAACACCATTTTGACAATGTTTTCAGCATCTATATAAGAATTAGATTATATTTCAGTACACAGTCATCGCAAACATAAATCTTGCATCAGTTTCATCGAAGTGTCATCATTAAGTGACATCACTCTATGTCCTTGAGAAATATACGTATCTCTAACCATAACCGTGAATGTCTTGTATTCACCAGACAGCAGCGATGTGGTTTGGGCGCTGTTTCACCCCAAAAAATGAGACACAGAAATTGACAACCTAACAACAATGAACATAGACGAATATGGTAAAAGCTTTGCAAGTCTTGGAACATTACTTTAGTGTAAGTTCACATGTGGATGTTAAGACGCAAGAAGATCCAACCACTCATCTAATGTAGACATAAACATTAATCGAGCACGAGCACTGACATTGAAAATTAGTAACAATGTACTTGCAATCTGGAGTACACAAAAACGTGTACATCAACAATGCCAGAACGTATGGCCGCCATGACTACTCCACCAATCTGTCACATAGTTCTCAAATAATGATTGTTGTGATTGTTTGAACCACCACTCGCTACCACATCAGTAACTGGAGCAGCCACCGCTCGCCCAGGCAATCAAGCGTCTAATTCACAGTATCGAAATAGTTTTCCATTCCTTATAGAGTGTCTGCGTCAATTCCTGCAGATGTGCAACAGGAGGGCTATTTGCGTTCAAGATAGCCCCATAGATTTTTGATGGGATTCATTTCGGGTCTAATTGCGCACCATGGGAATGTTTCGATGGCCGTGATCTGCAAATGGGCAATGACTGCTAGAGAACGGTGAGGTCTAGCGTTGTCATAAACGAATATCGGACGAATGTCAAGGGGTGGTTATTAAAATGTAGTCTGAAGGCAGTATCCAGCTGGTTCAACTTGTGATCATAAACCCCACACCATCATGGATCCACAGCCAAAGAGTTCACCTGCATGGACCATCTCTCCCACTCGCCAATGCAGCGCCGGTGCAGTTCTTCTGTATGGGGGGTGGGGGGTGGGTGGGGTGGCGGCTCTGAATCACGTGATGTACTTGTAACATTTCTCTGTGTATAATCGCTTGTTTTAAACATTTTAAATCTTAAACATTGACCTTGGTGCTTTATTATGTTCATCTGTATAGTTTAATAAAGCCTCTAAAACAAAATGCGCATGAGCTCACCCTCGAAATCTTTATAGTTGTCATCATCTCTTGTTTTCAATGTGTTTCTCAGCCTTCTCTTTTGTTTTCTACTGTACACTGGTGTCGGTAAATATTCATCCACCATTGATATCAAATCAGTGCTTGTTTTTGCTGTAAATCAATTGGTATTGGCTATCTCAAACACGGAAACACAAGACATAAGTGAAAATGAAGCACAAACTTTATAGATGACAACTTCTTGTTTATTCCAGAGCGACCTTTCGATGTAGATTATTACACCGTTATCAAGCTACCACTTTTTAGCTTGATAACGGTGTCATAATTTACGAAACGTCGCTCTATGCAATATACAAGAAGTTGTCATCCATAAAGTGGTGTGCCGCATATTTTTACTCCCCAATATCTAGAATGATGATTAAACAAGGTATGGGTCGAAATACAGAATTGCCTAGCCACTTGGAATGTCAAGCACATATCTACCATAAGTGAGTGACTTAAACGTTACCGTCACATTGTCGTTATTGCAGCCTTATAAAGACCAGACCAGGTCTACAAATATAGACATATCCATTATTGATACAAAGTCCTATCTAAAAGTAATTTCATGTAATGTGCATATTCCACCATTAGAGTACTATTTACAATCTTAAACACCACCACACCGCAAAATCCAAATATTTTTTATATACATGCATTTATTTACTTATAATGCAGACTAATTTAAGTAGGTAATACTGAGATGCTTGATCACACGGGTAAACAGATCGTTCAGATTTGCTGCTTGGTAATTCGAATCCCTTTCAACTGAAAACGTACTTGTACAAGTCGCATGACACTGAAATCTGTGTAGAAAATCTACTTTCACCAAAAGTAACTTCACGATTTCTAGGCACAAAGAAAAGTTGACGATGTAAAGCTGAAGTTATCCTATCTTGCGAATAGTTATCTATGTTTCTTTGAATGTTTATCCAAAGATCTAAATACAAAACTGAAAAGGTGGCATCTTTTGTCTGGTTCATTTGGGAGGATCAGTGGCAGGGAATTGGGTCTGTGGTCTGTAATAAATGATATATACATAGCTAATTCTTAATGCAAACTTTCTGCAAGATGTACATGCTCATATTGCAGTACCGATGTTACCAAGTTTACTTTACATCACGCATGAGGTGGCCGGAGACATAAAAAGGTATTTGTAAATTGGACAAGACCTCAATATTTGGCTAAACAACAAGATTGCTTGCTGATGACACTTGGTACTCCCTGGTAGTAACACTGCTAGAAAAGGTAAACGTTAAGGATATAACACAAACAAGTTGAAATGTCATACTTCTGATAATTGCTGACATGATTCCTTGGAAAAGGGCCCCTTCTGTTGATAGGTCAACCACAGAGAGGAGATCACGCCTTTGAAGACATTGCAGAATCACCTGCACGTATTCGTCAACTTCTTCACCCGGATCCAGCATTTTCGACAGCATCACACTTAACTTATCCTTTGCACGTTGACTGATGACTGTCCAGAAACTGATGAAATTAAACAAACAGTGGTTACATGACTGTTACAAGCTATTCCACCTTGGGCAGTCAATGAAAGAAAAAACACAGGTAAATATACATATTGAGCCCCTAAATGTTTCTGGGAGAATTAACTAACCGTTCATTTCTGTCATCTTTCATCCTTTGAGAAACACCCTTCGACGTTTCCATTGCATAACAAAAGGCATTCGCTACACAACCAGAATCCTGAAATGAAAATCGTTGTCGGATGTTGTACGTAGTACTTTGAAACGCAATCACGGACTGCGCCATACATTCGTATGCGGAGCATTTCAGAGTCCCTCTAAATGTAGAGAGCCAAAATACCATTGGTTTACAAATATCGTAAGGGTTATTGCGGCAACATATGAAATTAATCTGACAGGAGTTATGTAATCCGGCTCACCAGTTATCACATTACGTTTCTTTCTTATCTAACTCAGAGCTTTATCACAACTAAAGGCAGTGGTCTCTTATATATGCAATCGAATCTGGAACAGCAAAACAAAGGATTGACGTCGTTGGCATCAATCTGTACGGTTGGGATAACACGAAGCAAACCAAGGCAGTGAGCCTGAACCAGGGCTTAAACCGTGGAAGACGGTAGAGGAGTTGTATTAGATATACCCACACTTTCCTCGGTGTGTCGCTCAATACCCCTACTGTTTGAGTCGTGTGGCCTCCGAGGTGCTAGCCGAGGAAGTGTGGTTACATCTGACTTATACCTCACTTCTGGTCGAGTTACGAGTTTACACTTTATAATCTAAGAATGACAAAAATGTATTTGTTTTCCATCTGTTTCATTTATTTTTTAGCCCACTGGTTAAGACCCTCAAATGTCCCGCGTCTATAGTCTGTTTGCAGTGAAAACGTACCGATCAATTTCACTTTAAACAAAAGTAATCAAATAAAGTGAAATAAAGATTGCGAATTTCATAATTTGACCTTGCCAAATGAACATGTCAGAATTATATTCAACTTAGAATAAAATTTGTTTAACAAATTATCATAGTTTCAAATCAATATTTTTGGTTTGTATTACAATTTTAAGGGGTAAGCGCAGTAGTTGAAACAGTGAAACAAATGCCCGTGAGGTACGTAATGAGCGTTAACTTCAACCAAACCTACATGTTCTCGGTGTTTCATTTAATGCGCATACCCTTTGTAATACAAACCAATAACAGCGCTTTGAAACTATGATTGTTTTTAAACAACTTTTATCCTAAGCTGAATATAATTCTGAGATTTAAATGTTCAATAGGCAAGGTAAAATTATGGGGATTTGCAATCTTAGTTTCACTTTTTTATTTACTTTTGTAAGTGATATTCATCGGTACGTTTTCACTGCAAACAGACTATAAGCAGTTCATTGCACGTGCATGCACGGGCTTGCACGATTTCACACTATTTTAAAACCAGTTCGGGCGCGTGAATGATTTCAAGTGCATGCACGGGCTTGCACGATTTCACACGATTATAAAACCAGTTCGGGCGCGAGAATGATTTCAAGTAGCCCCAAATATACGCAATATTACTGATAATTGACATTTGTATTGGCAGACCAATGCGCATGCGTTCTCTGACTCGCATGTGGCATAGAAAACATTTGGAAGATCACACGTTTGTCGGCCATGGATGCTGAAGAGTGGACAGAGGATTTTCTTTCTCAAATTGACAGTTCGTTAGCGTCACATTTTGACCTGGATGATAAGGAAGATTTTGAAACAATCGAAATCTCAATGTGAGTCCATTGAAATAAAATTATATTTCGCCGTTTGTTGTGTCTTTATTGCTTCGGTGTACCCTAGTGAAAAGTGTAGGGTATCATTGATACACCTACACTTTGACAGGTGTACCGGTCAATACACCTACACTTTTAACAAAGGAAACAATGGCAACGAGACCGGAAGTGGGGTATAAGAAATGTAAATGTACCGCATGTCCCAATACAATCGTAATTGCCTTACCTTGACAATAACGACTGGTATGTTCTCTCTAAGGTAGTTTCTAATGGTCTCTAGTGTGTACAGGTCACCACGAAAAAGGATCGCAACAGCAGGAATGGCAGGAGATGCTGTGAAAGCAATGAATGACCCTTCAACGTAATCTCATTAGTATACTACTACACTAATAATAACAATAACAAGGTTACCATCCCGAACTTTGCCAGCACAGGTACGCTTGTTTATCCCCTTTATACTTTTTAAGATGCGGCCTGTGCCTATTTTGGAATGCTCGAAAAAAGCACCAACTGTGAGTAACAACTCAGACCTACAGGGCCTGGTTTCATCGCATCAGAGCTCTACACGCGTCCATGAGAACGTTTTAACGACGTTAATTTTTGAACAAAGGTAATGGTATGGGCCATCACAAGTTATAGAAGAGAACAAAACTGTTCCAGTTATTGGTAATCTGAATGGCGTACTCTACTGGCACATTGGTCCAGAATATGTTCTAATTTTGGTACAAATGCCATTTTGTAACGTCGTTGAGACGGCAAAACATCATTGAAATTCAACAGATGGTTTCTCCAGATCTCTCCGAAAAGAACATGTCTGGGATGAGATGACCAACGACTTGGTCAGAAACAGCCGGTAACACTAGCTGAGTCGGGTCAATCCTTAATTTCCCCAGAATGTTGCATGTATCAACAGTGACAATGTTGATGGAATCTTTGAAGGGCATTTAGAAGTGGAATGCATAAGAAAAGCAAGATTTATCTACGTCAATTCTTGATAGTGAATAAAACTACATTTCGGACAATATCTTGCTCCTCCATTATTGATGAAGGACACATACACTCCGAAACGTCGTGTTATTGACTATAAAGAGTCTACAAATCTTGCTTTGTTTTTCTTATTGTTGATGGAACTGCCCAAGAACTCTTTTTACCAGGTATTGATTTAGTTATGATAAAACATTAATTAAACAACTGATCATATGCTGTAATTTTTAATAACATAACATTAACACCACTATATCTCAATAGGCATATTACTCTTCTCTTTTCAAAACAGAAAAATATATAGGTGTTCTTTCATAATGGAAACAAAGTTTGAAGGAAACAGTCAGTTTATCATATGCTTCACATATATCTTACCATCTTCAGGGACTGATAATCCGGCAATCACCTTCGTTAAAAAAGAAGAGTTCGACAAGGTACACAGATATGTGTCGACTGTTCCATTATCAACCAGCATCAGGTGGCTCATTGTTTTTCCTATGCTAAAGATCTCCCTATCAGTCTTGTATTCAAAACAGCCAGTCTTGTTTCCCTGTGTCTGAAGACAAAAAACAACAACATGCATGATCAGAAGCAAAAGAGAGAAAAGTGATATCGTTCAGGAAATGCCCACTTGTCTTTTCTAACAGAGACGATTATCCAGTATATTTGACGTTATAAAGATGAAACAAAACAGAACACCCGGCGTGTTAAGCGTAGTCCACATCTGATGTCTACAGATCATGACCTGCATCACACTGAAATGATCACCGGAAATACACAACAGTAACGGTAAAAGTGGTCGTCTAAGGAGCATCACCCGCTACTATCAAAATGCTATCATTTTAGGTGTCAGATACCTCTTCCATGAGACCTTCTGTCCACGATGAACAACCGATTGAGGTGATCCTATCTTCAAATAATACTGCTTCTGCCTTAGCTTCCAGTATATACTCCGATATTCCCTCGTCTAAGCCATCAGAGAGTATCCACAAATCTGCGCAGAATTTACAGAGGAAGGATATATACAAAACTGAGAAATTAATTGAGACGAGTTTGTACATATGTAGGTCCTTTTGAGGGGTGGGGGTAGGGTGGGGTGGGGTGTATCTTGTTTTGGATCATGTTCAGAAAAAGAGTTCAAGGTCAGTATACTAGTTCCAGATGAATATAGTACACAGGTAACGAAGACGAGGAGCCATATAAACACATAGCATGGTTCACCGATGATAAAAGGCGTCGATGAGACCTGAACTCGTGACCAACATTAACACTTAAATTTAAGATTTAGACATGACATTGTAAGTTCAGATACAACAATAAGAGCGACAAAAAAAACCTGTCTGTGAATGGGGTCAGTGAATTCCGATCATTGTCAGTGAATTCCGAACACTATGCAGAGCAGCTCATCCCTTGCTATAACAACCAGGTGTTTTTTGCAATGAAATTAACAATAATTACCTGAAACTGTCGACAGTTTTTGAAACAGAAACGAGATTTCTCCTTTCATCTGATTCTCTATTTCTAGATCATCTGTTTGAGATCCAATCAGTGGTAAAATCCATTTCGGCTCGTTGATATTCCATACTTCAAAGAGCAGATGCTTAATATGTTTGAATGGAGTATCCTCATCTATTCTCACAAACTGCAAAATATTGATATCAGGATATATCTATGCATCTTCATTGAATTTGAGGCTTGACCAGAGTATTAGTTACCCCGGTGAGTAATTTTGTATGTTACGTAATGGCTTATAGTTTACTAGAACACTGTCTGGCTTCGCACCATGAACCAACATTACATTCCCAGAGCACATGGCACCAAACACACACCACGATGCCATGTGTCCCTTGCTTGACTACCATACAAAACCCAAGAAAAATACTTCAAAGGAATTTAACCCTCTCACAGTAATAAGGCATAGCACGGAACACAAACTGAGTAGTTGAACTAACATCTGTTGGGAATCCAGTGCATAATAGACATGGAAGTGTCTTCTGTAGTGCATCAAGCAAGAGGTCAATGACAGCCAAGCAAATGATGAAGAGAGAATCCGTGATCCATTCAAACATGAGTTAGTATGCTCTATAAATTTCAAACTTGACATTTTCAGTGGTGCAAAAAAAGGTTCACACCCATATCATGTTATGCAAGTCTTTGTTGAGGAAACGAAATGGCGGCAGTTAAGATACAACACATAAAACACCTACAGACAGGGGTTTCAGGCTCAATATTGAATGCATTGCCACAGAGTCAGATGGAAACAATCTGCATATAGTAACAATCATTTAAACCTGGTGTACTAGGCAGTTCAGTCTGATGCTGGAAAGTTATTATGATTGGTCTAAATTTGCCATTTGAAGGTTAAGGTACAGAAATTTATGTTCAACATAATGTAACGCCCATAAGCGTCCTGGGAGTACAGTTAAACTCAAAAATGTGTATACCTGTATTTCATGCCTTTCTTCGTCCTCATCGTCTCCTATCTCAGTGGTTCCAAAGGCTTCTGTGGCTGCTGTTTGTGTATTGACTTCCTTTTTCCATCTTACGTTTTCGTGGAACTGTACATGGTCCTCTTTGGATTTACCACACACACAGTCTTCCCCATAAGCTTCGCTTTGTAATAGATTTTAACCAAAGATGATGAACTCATAGTAAGGAAATTCATGGAGATTCATAATAAGGAAAACCAAATTTGGAAAATATCCAGAAGACAACATATTTTAGTTTGACTTGTGGCATTCATATTTGTTTTACCAAAATAAGCCCTAAATATACAATCATTATTCGGTGTGCATATCTGCCATACCGTTACAAGATGACTATGACAAGACAAAATACTAGTGTATAATGTAAGAAACCCTGTATTCGGATATTCAATAAATATACCTTCACATGTAGGCATATCTTTGACATATAATTTCACGTTTACTGACCTTTTGAAAATGCGGCATTCCCGTTGTTTAATGTTTGCCTTAATCCACAGCTTATGTTTTGAATACCAGTTATCATCACCCTGACGAGAGAGGTTGATAATGCCAGTGTTAGACTACGCCGATAACATTTTTTGTTGGTTACGCCGGCATGAAAAACAGCAAAATAAACAGACCTTTCAAATTATTTTGATATAGCCGATTCTAAAGGAATGAAAACAAGTACAAATTTGGGTTAACTTGATATGTCACTCAATATAGTTAACGTTGAAAATAGGGGTCACTACCACAATGGTTGAAGCAATGCAGGTAGTTGAGAGTCACGTCCCATCAATATGGTATATTCGAATGCGCATTCAGAAAAATGGAAAAATCATCTTCTGAGTTGCCTGGCCGTCACATTTTCGGAAATGATAATGAATAGGAGTACTAATGTCTAATACATCAATGAATTCTTGTAATAGGACAGCTCCAGTAGAAATATCACTCGCATCCACAGCCAATCTGAAAGTTGTTTTTTAAGTGTGCTTGGAGAGTATGAAGATCTCTCATGAGAATGGTTCAATATTCTCAAAAGCGGCAAGACAATGCTGTCTACAATGCCGACAACTAATTTCACGCATTTGCGGAGCAAACTAGAGAGCGTGGCTACCAGATGTGAGATATTTGGCCAAATTTTCTGTGAAACCAGCCATACACAGACATCTCGTTAGTTCCTTATTATTTTGGGGAGCTTGTAAGTTGGGATATGCTTCCGTCTTGCTTAAACAAGCTGTACCTAATCTTGAGCTTTGACATGACCAAATGTCGTCCATGTGCTTGTGACAATTCACATTTGGCAAAATTTACAGTGCCATTTTGAAGAAGGCACGGTAATCTTTTACCACAAGCATGGTTGACTGAGACCCGGAATTTCATGGGTCGTTTACGTATGTGTGTTCAAAAGGAGTAATGCAATGGAATATATTCGGAAGTGGTGTCTTCATGCCGGATGTACCGGGAGTAATTGGATCATTCTGTATATGCATGCCTGTATGTAATCACATCTGGGGCCTTCTTGACTTAGGGGTAACCCATGCTTGTCGCCATGCTGCTTGTCGTAAGAGGCGACTAACGGGATCGGGTGGTCATGCTCGGTGACTTGGCTGACACATGTCATCCCAATGACGTAGATCGATTATCGTACTGTTGATCACTGGATTGTCTGGTCCAGACTCGATTATTTATAGACCGTCGCCACATAGCTGGAATATTGCTGAGTGCGGCGTAACACTAATCTCACTCACTCTTAACTTATGAAAGCTTTTGTTTTGGCACATCATTACGCCAGAGACCGCATCCGTGTAGTGGTTAGAGCGTCCGCCCGGAGAGCGGAAGGTCGCGGGTTCGATCCCTGGCTGCGTCATACCAAAAGACGTTAACATATGGTACTTGTTGATCCCTGCCTGGCGCTCGGCATTAATAGGTACAACAAGGACTGGTCGACTCGAAGTCAGTATAATGTGTCTGAGTGGGGTATTCATGTTTCACTCGTGGTATCTCAGTGGGCTAGCACTATAAAACCAGCTTCAGTCTGGGCTAATACAAGCAGCCGCACATACACATGCACACGCATGCACGTCTCAAGGACGACGTTAAACCCAATTTTACCTCACCTTCTTACGCCAGAAAATCTTGAGTCTCGAGTATTCACTGGGCATGAAAGGCATAAGAAAATCAGCTTTGACACAAAATGTACTTAAAACATATCCACAATTTATAATGATGTTTCACACATGCTGAAACTTATACATGTTCGGGTATATCTGACCACACCTTGTTCCATGGTGTCGCACTTCCTTCAAGAAAAAAAAAACATGTTATATACACATCGATCAAACTTCAACAGTCATACTATGAAAGAGTGCTACCTATCAGTAACAGGGAGGTACGGAATGATCTCACTTGAACCCCAGTAAGCAAGTATGCAAGTGGAGAGCCGACACAAGAACACATTAAACCCTTGATCTGCCGATTTATTGTAGATAAAGGCAAATGTTGACAGAAAGACCCACCACCGATGATCAACACCTCACATGCTGATAAATGCAGTAAGCAGGGTGGCAACTGCTTTCCCGGTACTGTCAGCTAAAAGGCACAGACAGAACCGACACTCCGTACCTTTGAATGATTACAATAATCCAAGAATGTAACGAAACAATTATGCATTTTGTATACCATTATCGTGCCAAAGTTGTCATACTTGGATGAGTTTCTTTTGGGCGAGTGAATATGGTTTTAGCAATATTCCAGCAATATCAGGGGGGGGGGGGGGGACTCCAGAAATGAGCTTCACACATTGTACCCATGTGGGGAATCGAAACCGGGTCTTCGGCGTGACGAGCTAACGCTTTTTAACTGTGGTGTCAAAATGAAGGTCGTCACTACTGCAGTGTGATTTTTTAGCTTACAGGTAATTACCAATTACTTATTACATGTATTTGTGTCCTATTCTAGTGACATGCTGACAAATGTTGAACAAAGATAATTGGTCTGAGGTTTGGACTTACCTGTTGTTGATTCGAAATATCTTCTGTCGCCATTGCTTTACCCGTCAAGACCAAGAGCCATACCTGTCATGCGTGTAGATAGGATCTAGAGTGAATGGTCATTGAAGACTATAACAGTCTAACTTTGCGATTCTTCCTTCGTTGTCTGCGGTTATACGAGAATTGTGATGTAATCCTTTTTGTGGCTCAACATGTACAGACAATACTGACAGCTGTCACATCATAACGTAACATCTATGGATTGAATGCCATTGACAGTGGTAGCACCGCCGATCCTTTCAAGCGTTTAAGATATCCACTAGAGGGAAATTCCACTCACTCTTTACTGGGTCATATTTCAGTGCACATATAGACACGACTCTCAGGATCGGTGAAATCGACCTGAATAATTCAATCGCGGTAACTCTTTGTTACTGGTGTGACGCTTGACAACACTATCGCATGGTGAATTGCAGAGGACTTTGCGTGCGCTCATAATCACTGCATAATGAAATGTACTACTGCTAAAGGCAACAGACACTGTCGAGGCTACCACTTTGAATGATTGGTTCGTTCAAGCGCTTTTTCAATGTATCGTGTAAGAAATATCACTTGGTGGATCTCCAGAATGATTTTAAACGCTAATTTCCTAGCATTCTCTACTACAGCATGCATTAGGGGATATCAAAAGGTTCTAATTATCGCCATGAATATTTTTAGAAATTATGATGATAATTGAAGGTAAAATCAGTGATCCTTATCTAATACCAATAATGGACCAAGTACTATTTACTTCACTTTATTCCATCTTGTGCCTGTTTATCCCAGACACGAGTAACCCCAAGCATGGTGAAGATTGAAGCGTGCAGTGTTATCAAGTTGTTTTACTTGAAGGGTTACTGACAGAAGCTCAACGACACATCGCTATCGGCCATTTACAAGGATGTTCATAGCAGCATGATGTGGCATGGCACTTCAGCGTGTCCAGAGAGACCATCTCAAACCTGTGGACCCGATACAAAAATACCGGGAGTGTTAATGACAGACCCAGGTCAGGGCGACCTTGAGTTACCAACGCCGCCCAGGATCGCTACATCCGGTTGAGGCATTTTCGTTCAAACAGCCATGGCCGCTTCATCCCCAACAATCAAAATCCCTGGACTGCTCCGAATCTCCGACCAAACAGTGCGCAATTGGCTATGGAAAGCCAGACTTTTTGCCAGAAGACCAGTGCAACGTCACGTCGTTCCTCTACATCAACGTGATCTTTGGAGCATGACAATGCTCGACCTCACGTTGCACGTGTTTGACAGGTCTTCCTCCAGAAACACAACGTTCAGTTGTAACCATTGCCTTCTCGATCACCGGATTTCACCCCATTGAACATCTGTGGGATACTCTTGATCGACGCTTGCGCCAGCGTAATCCGCCACCTCAGACACTACAAGAACTGCACACAGCACTTCAGCAAGTGTATCAAAACAATACTCAAGACAACATTCGGCATCTCCTTTCTTCTATGGGTCACCGCTGCCAAGCCGTTATCGATGCTCATACCAGATACTGACATTTAACTCTGACCAAGTGGTTTTAATAGCCCTCTGTGGTTTTACCAAACACTTTCTGGATAATCATGTTTTGGGCATTTGTAAAGTGATGATTTTACTGTAACTGAGCAATGATCTCATGTTTGAATCAGTTATATGCACTCAGTAAGGAAACGTCAAAACAGCATGTGAAGTTTCTTTTTTTAAGAGTATATATTTATGGTGAAGACAGTCCATTTTATGATACAGTTGTGAGATGGAAAAAGAATGTTCACACCGGTCATATGTCCCTCACCGATGAGCCAGGAAGTAGACGCCGTTTTGGCGATACTACTGAGGTCATTCAAGAGGTGGGGGGTTGGTTTTCCATGATATCAGGGGTTCTATCCAGGCCGGCTGCGCAAGGTCAAGAAATGTTGGGAGAAATGTGTAACTCTGGATAGTGACTATGTAGAGAAGTCTTACTGACAAGAAATAAAACTAGAGTTTCAACTCTGAACACGTCCTGGTGATAACTGGAAATTTTGATACCCCTCGTAGCTGTCTCATTAGATCTGTTTGTGTTGTTATCCTTATAATTCCTTTTATTCATCTTTCCTACCTGGTCGTGACCTTTCGTTGATTCTTACCTGTAGGGGCTGTGTCTGTCTACGTATAAAGATTCCGAGTGACGGAAAATATCTCCAGAATTGGTAATACTTCATGTGGAGAATTATTCCGACAGCTCCAGCCTTTAGTGTTTGCATTTCCCAACGTTTGAGACACAATCAAGCATGCTCTTTTTATTAAGATTACAAAAAAGTTGTTCTATTGAGGGTACAAGATGCAAGGCCGCAGTAATACTTTCAAATGTTTAATGGACAACATGTATCATCACTATTTGAGTGATTGAGTTTACTTTTACGCCGCACTCAGCAATATTCCAGCTATATGGCGGCCATCACTATTTGAAAATGATTCATGAACACATGCTCCTTCACCCTATCTCATGGTGTCCCTCACTGGATTGTCTGCTCCAGACACCATTATTTACAGACTGCTGCACTATTGCTGAGTGTGCCTTGAAACACATGCTCTTTAATATAATCGGAACTGTACTGTTTATTCTGCTTTTAGTAGAGATTTCTTATGGATTTAGAAAGGGGTTTGTCGCGTTTTATTAACGTCTCTGAATAGTTTCTATGACATTAACCTAAAGGATTAATATTTAAGATACCTAGATACTTTTTACTTCAGTCTGTGCAAAACATACAGGTCATGTTCGCATGTTGCTTTACTCAATCTTATGTTAAGTGTTCGAACACTGGGCGATATCATTTTAGAAGCGCATATCATGATTACATAATATGCCATGCCGAGCACTCGACCTGGGAGGCACTCCGTGGATATCATTTACTGTTACTGAAGAGGGTTCAAGGTTTACCATGAAGAGTAGGACGAGATCTTACATAAATACACATCAACGCAAGATAATAACATGATCCACACAAAACATGGTATATTATGCAGCTGCATGAAAGAAATTTACGTCCATATATAGAACGTTACTTCCAAGAACAGTCCGTCCAGGCGAGACTGCGGTTTTCTACGAAACAATCAGTGAAGCAAGGCTGTTCATGTCGCCCTATCGTTCGATCGGCGGACTGTTACTATTTCTGTGTTTCTCCAGGTCAACGCCTATGTTCTGTGTGGAGCAGAATACGCTTACCATTTTACGAACACCTCCAATCAAACTGCTGTCCATGTCAAAGAGGAAACACAGGAATTGATTTTTATAAATAATTGAATTACAGATCCGGAACGCGACATGCCTTTTCGCATCTGTCCAATGCTTGATGCCTCGGCTGTAGCATTTCAGCCATGTCACGACGACCCCGTTCATGGTTGGCAGCATCAACGCGCACTGTCGTCTTACGATGTAATCAATCAAACCACTGACACGCCTGACTAGTCAATTTACAAGGTGATACAGTAAATTAGCTAAAATGTCCATGTAAAAGAATTCGGAGTGAAACCAACCATCAAAAGAAATATTAAAGAATTTACACTGCCATTATCAGCTTAACTATACGCATCAGTAAGTAATTATCAAGCACAAACGTTTCTTTACATGTGCTATACATCATTTGACCCTTTCTTAATGACGCCTAGTATAATATTATATGTTTAAAATTATATTTAAAAAATACTTAAACGCCATATGTTGCTGTATACACTTTGAAAACTAAATTCCGCTTAGAAAAGAGGTAAGTGTTACATTTTTACTCTGATTAATGCAAAAGTAAAGTTTAAATTTGTTAAAAATTCAGTCTGAGAGGAATACACAAAAGGTTAATATCACCAATTTCAGAAATTAAGGTCACCATGACTTCGCCATTAATCTGATAAACACTCAGTTAACAAAATATAATTATAAGGCAAACCACTGGCAACGACATCGGTACTTGGTGTGGCCACAAGCCATCCCTCACACGGATACCATCTGCCAGTTTCCTCTTCATACGACCAATATTTCCTAGGGTCGGAATCCGACCGCCTCCGTGGTGTAGTGTAGTGGTTAGAGCGTCCGCCCGGAGAGCGGAAGGTCGCGGGTTCGATCCCCGGCTGCGTCATACCAAAAGACGTTAAAATATGGTACTTGTTGGTCCCTGCCTGGCGTGCTTGGCGCTCGGCATTAATGGGTACAACAAGGACTGGTCGTCTCGGAGTCAGTATAATGTGTCTGAGTGGGGTCTTCATGTTTCACGTTAGATAACGACTTTCATCAGATCAGTGAATCCTACACCATGTCCTCAAGTTTTCGGTTCTTGAACCATGCGATATGTTCCCGCCTGTTCGTGTTTGTGAGGATGGGACGTCTGACTTTCCTTTGCCGGCCATTTATTAGCATGGGATTGCATCATGCCAGACGACTTAAGACTCGGTCATCACTGTCATTAGTTTTCGTTGGCCTCCCAGGTTTCGGGAATCCTTTGCTTCACCGTTGACCAGTTGCTTTATCACTAAAAACAGTGTGGTCAATTTTCAAGTTTGCCCCGATGTCACATCCCTGCGTCACTCATGCCATTAACATGCCATCGTAAGTCTACACATTGCCATCAATAATAGTATATGACACAGAAAACTAGACTCTAAATGGGATAGAGATGGGGAATTTCATACGTTTTGTTTTTCTTAAAATGCCTAGTACTTGTGTCTTCAGTTTCTATTTCGTGCTTGTTGACATTTGTGGCTGAACTCTCCAACGAGTGAAACTACAGCATCCAATACGACATTGGTGAACCCACCAGAAGCATGCCTCGATGAATCCGCATTTATCCTCCAAAACTGTGTTCCACGGTAGATATCGCTTGTGTGAGATCAGACGATATCTCCTAGGAGACATCGTTTTGACAGTAGATTTTGTACAATGCCCTGACAATGCTATGACGTCATGAACATGTTGACGTCACAATGTTATGACATCGCTGCACTGCAAATCTAATGGCAGTACTGTATTCAGAGATGTACATTTTTCATTGAAAACTAATGAAGAGTGATTTTTGATGATAAATAGAATCTCACCCTCGTGTCTTCTGATATCAAATATGTCAACACTCGTTGATAAAAGTAAAAATATCCTCGGCAAGCCTCAGATATTTGTTACTTTATCAACTCGTGGTGATATATTTGATATCAAAAGACACTCGGGTGAGATTCTCTATATGTCAACAGAAGTGATTCCACTTGATATTTGTGACGTCGGCTTCAAAATCAAATTTCGAATTTGCCCAGATCTCTTAACGACCTACTGCGTCATCAGACCAATCATTAAAACCAGCGCCTTGAGCATGTACTAGTTGCGTGGATATGTGCGCTATATAAATATCCTATAAAAACCATTAGTACCGATCGTCTACTCCCCAGTATATATGATCATAGTACTTCCATATTGATCAGAAGACTTGATGATCCTAACTACCCCATACGCTTTGGCAGAGTTTAGTTGATATTATTGGATAATAATAGTTGACTTAACACATTGTCAGGTTTCTAATCTACAGGATGCAAATATGTCAGACTATTTTGTTTCGTCATTTCAAAGTTACTTTCCAAAACAAATTACACATTAGCTCCAATACCATATTGCTTTAACAAACACTTACCTGATGGGACTGTACATCTGTGAACGCGACAGGCTAACACAACTGCATTCAAAAGAGGAGCGATTACATCAGAGATGAATTCTGTGACAACAGCCACTGCAACATTTACCGCACCTAAGATATCAGTTATCAGTGGACCAAAAACAGTGTAAATGCACCACTACTCACACTTTCATAGAACAAGGCGAGTGTAAAATATTAATTGCATTTGTATGCAGGGTTGAATCTTAAATTCGTCACTACATTGATCTACATTGATAGCTAACTGACTTGAAAACCTAATGTGTTCTATGAATATTCCACGACTTAAGCTAACTTTGAATGAAACGTTAGCTCATGTAATTTGCCATCTGTGTAAAAGACATTCAAAGTCAGTTTAAACATTTGACTTGTTAATGGATTTCCTGGCAGTACAGACTTGATGTGTCAGCATGTAGATGTAGGGGACAACACAACGTCCCAAACCATTGATTCCTTTGAAAGCCTGAGAGCCTGAAAGCTTTGAATAGTTGTTAAGTCATTAACATTACTGAACCACGTCATAGCAATTAGATTTCAATTTGTGTTTTTGTGCCCAAGCCTGGTGGCAGTTAAAGATACTCTACACACAAGAAACGGATGAACGCCCTTTCTAAACCTTACTCTCCCCAAATATAGAGGGGGCGGTGGGGTAGCCTAGTGGCTATAGCGTTCGCTCGTCACGAAGACCCGGGTCTGATTCGACACATGGGTAGAATAAGTGAAGCCCATTCCTGGTGTCCCCGCCGTGATATTGCGGGAATATTGGTAAAGGCGGCTTAAAACCATACTCACTCACTTACTCCTAACAAAGAGAATCGATGACTGCACCAACAAAATCAGTTAAGTCAGATTCATCAGTAAGTTTGACCTGAAGAAAGGGTATTACCCGAGTTTCAGACTAAGGATTTTAAGAGGGCCTCAGCTTTTGTCAGATGTATAGATACAAAGGTATGCCTTCCGGGCTGAAGAAAGCCCCAGTCAGTTGCCACCAGCCTCATCAATGACAGTACATTGCATAAGGTAGACATACTCGCTACTAACCGTATGAACGTGCTTGGGTACCCCCTCTTGTGCGGTGTCTCATTTGCGTATGCTGTTCTTGCGGTTTGTCTGTCCTTGCAATGATATTTATCGACAGAAGTATAAATTTAACTCTGATTCTCTTTCTTGCTTGCCTGTCACGATAACTTTGCCTTTCGGTATATATGTCTTGATCATCTCAAGGCTTCTCTCACATTTAATCAAGACAAGCAGTTGTGTGAAGATCACATTTCACCCTGGATTCTGCCAGTGAATTTGTCATCTTGCGTTACCGTTGTTTTCCTTAGAGCTTTGATGCAACCAACAAAGTAGACATAATTAAAACACAATTATCATTTATTCATGACATATAATATACATTGCTGATTATGAAAACAAATAAACAAAATTACAAGCGTACAATCGCAAATCAAAAGTGGAATATTTTGTACTTGGATTTACTACCCTCGAAATGAAGCGCCCGGGATACCGAACCCAGTCATGGCGGGTGGGCGTGCACTTAAGTGTTACGAAGACGTTCATTGGCTGGTTCATCAGCCGATCATTGTGTGTGTACAGGCATCCCGGTTCAAGCCGCGCGAACCTATTCACTGCGCATGCACTATATATATATATATATGTGGGCACCGCAGCACAGCTGTACAAACCACTTTTCACCCCAGCTGGGTTTTTCTAGTGAATCGTATCGCGGGATTTTTTTCATCTCGTTATTTTCATCTTTATAAGTTGACTTTGCAGTTTTTGATAATTTGTTACTGTAAGTCCATACCGAAAGGTATCAGAATCTGGAAAGTTGTGTTTTGCGTTGCATGTAAGTTTTAGTGTTTGGATTTAGAGCTATATAAATTTTCAGAATTATCATTATTATTATTACAGTGTTCTACATTGATTTCTAAACTTAGATAATTTCAGAATGCAATTGTCAATTGTATAATATTTCTTTGGTGTTTGTTGGTATCACAAATTCCTTTAGGAACAGATTTCTGGTTTTGTTTCTGCTCAACTCCTTGTGATCCTTATGTAAAGGTATAATTTTACACCAACAACCTGATATTGTAATCTAATACCGCTGTATAAAGATATTGTAACATACAGCCCTAATTATCTTTTCTCACATTGGCCTCGGGTTAATTCCGGTGGTGTTTACATTCGACGAGTTTTCCCTGTCGGTATATGGGCAGTGAGTTTCATTGCATTTATCCTCAGTCTTTGGATTGTGAGACGTTATTCCGTTTGAATGACATTCAAAAACTACTCAGTGTTGTGTACACTCGAATGCATATCCTTTTTACCTGATAGAAGTTATATTTAACTGTCGTTTTGTCAGAGCTATTGCTTCGGAAATGTTATCCATGGAGGCGGCTATATTTGATGAAGACGTCATGAGTTTATGTGCACACAGTTCGATGACAAAATTACTTTTGCAAATTCTGTATTTTAAGCGTCAAAAGACATTTCCACAGTTATATTGAGTCCCATGACGCTCTACATGTACTAATACTTCACCAATAATAAATTAATATGTTTTGCTTGTTTATTGTAAACAAATTACGTCATGGGGATTGTGACGTAGTTCTTGTCAGTTGACAGTTGACAGTTCTAGATTTATTGAGGTGGATGCAAGTCGCTCTTTTTCCGTATATATTTTCATCGGTACCCATCGAGAACAATACTATGTAAGTATACTACATCCAAGCTTTGCTTGAAACAGAACCTACTTTTAGAGAAGTTTGTTCTGGTTTGTATAATATTTGACATTACTGATTTTGATAAATGTATATGTAATAAATTCTTGTTAATTGTTTCAACTACATGTTTTAGTTATTTCTTCATTGGTAAAACTGTAATTAACAGGGCTAAAGTGAGAGTGGTCCACAGAACCGACATGCTACTTAAATGAATTTATTTTTCTCATTTTACCCCCCACCACCCCCTGAACCGTTACAATATGTTCAGTGTTATAATATTCCTTCTGAGTGTTTTACTTGTCACTCATGACTGGTATGCGATATGTTCTATGTTTATCAACATCCATTTGCAGTGTAGTAAATGATACTACGCTTTGTTGAGCCCAACGTTGAGTGGGGCCTATATATCGTGACAGACACCCATGGTCTAATCTCGCTAAACACGCACTTCAGAGTAGCTCAACCATACGATAGTTGCTTGAGGCAAGGGGTCGTGTCAGGGGCGAAATCGTAAATACGAATTTAAGTGTAGACATTGGAGGAGGCATTGGTAGCTAAATACATATTCGTATGTCTCTTTTCCATTTCCAACACAGCAATAATAGCAGCGGTGAAAACAAGATAAATACCATATTATATAAAATATGTGTACAGTATACAATAGCCTTCATTTAAAACAATATTACACGGCACATGTTTGGTACAATAACTTTACATCTACAATTGTCAAATAGTCACATTCACACTTGAACATGTTGTTCTGCTGGTTGTCTGTCATGAATTGGCGGTTGGCGGCATGCCGGGAGATGTCTTGCTACCTATGTTTTCTATTCCTTACATCACAACTGTATAACAGTGATTTATGACTTAGGCTGACGAAGAGGTTTAGATTAAAGTGGCTTGGATAACGAAAGTTGAAGCAATGTGCAATCCTATACACACTTGAAAGGTCACCCTAAGGTATTCTAGACGATTATAACGAGTAAACTCAGTCAAACGTGAAAGGGAGCGACAGTCACTATGAAAGGGGACATTGCCACGCCTAGCATATGAATTCAACTCATGAGACCTGTGCATGTATACATACCCGCTCTCATAGGATAATGGGGTCAGTTGACAATGCCGCATTCAAGCGTAGATCGTAAATTGTGTACAGGTTCAGGGCAAGATTTTCTGTCTAACCATACACCTCTTCCCAACAAACCAGTCACTGATCAATAGGACACGAACTGGATTTACCTGAGTGTTTCATTGAGACACTGTCACTAGGAATCTAACATAACACGTGTACATGTAGGTAAGTCGTTGCTTCCTCTAGACGATCCTTTGGCTTGGTCATGCGCGTAACAAATAATATAATCGTCATTTTCATATGTATTACCCGCTGACGTTTGTTATCTGTCTTATAGTTCTCTCTTGTTTCTCCCTTTACTTTGTCTTGAGTTTACCAGTACCTGATGGGTATGTTACACCAGGGTGTAATGTTTATTGGCTTTTATCACCTCTCTGGACACACATACACGTTATACCATATCTTTGCATAGGGTATATACAACATCAACGAATCTGATTTCACTCTTGTAACGAACGTACCTGACGAAGGATGAAATTTGTAAGCAGTATAGATAACACGGATGCTATGCTAAGATTAGTAATTCAGGATTAACTGGCGATAACAGGTGCAGCTTATGTCATATGACATGTCAGTTTAAAAGCCTAGTGCTCTGTGACGTCAGCCAACAGGAAGCAAGTATTGCTGGAGTCCATGTTAGCTCCTCACACTGAAACATCGTCTTTACAAACTGGGTAACTAAATATTGTGATGTTTATAAGAGAGAGAGAGAGAGAGAGAGAGAGAGAGAGAGAGACAGAGAGAGACAGAGAGAGAGAGAGAGAGAGAGGAGAGAGACAGAGAGAGAGAGAGAGAGAGAGAGAGAGGAGAGAGAAGGGGAGAGAGGGGGGGAGCGGTTCGTGTGAATGTGTGTTTATGCTTCTGTGTGTGTACGTGTGCGTTTGTTTGTTAATGCGTCTGTGTGATTAATAGGATACATATGGATCTTTGAAAATCCTTTCATTTGTTATCACTAAACTACTATTCACCAACATACGCTGTAGGAATACCAACCATCAAGGAGATCACATTTTCACAGTTATATCCCATGAAACAGCTTGCTTTATCACCGCTGACACATCAATGTGTTCACTGGTTGTGAGAGGCAGACACGTACTAAGCTTACTTTACACGATACTACCTTACTGGACTAACGCTCAGTCACTTATCAATGAATCGATACCATTCACAATTGAACGCAATGAAAAATCCTAATAATCCATCAATGAATGTATTCTTAACATCACCGGGAAACCCAGTTGATTGATTTCATATATGTACAGTTCTTAAACCACATAGATATATCTAGCAGTCGGATAGGTGCTAATGCACTTCACTTGACACACTGCCTCTGTGTGTACATGGGTTATGTACATGGGCCGAGCATGGTAACATTGAACCTGCCTGGCACAGTTTCTGTGGTCATGTTTCATAGAATCGTTGTAAGTTGGTGGACATAAGGAGGTACGACTGTACTGACAGTACACGTGCTCACGGAATCGGCACGGGAATGACTGGAAGGAATAGCAGCGAGGTCCTGAAGTGAAGAAAAGTAGAACGTGTGTGGACAATAACACCACAAGACAAAGTCGGATGAAAATGAGGTGATTTACATCAGGCCTTGGTGTAGCCTCTTTAAGATTCATCTTAGAACAGGGTGTGATGAAGAGGAACAGGTTATATGGATTGACAAGTACTGTATTGCATTACAAGGCATTGGTATGTTGAATAGAACCCACGATTAACCGTTTAATAAATATTTGAAGAGTTACTCAGCGCATGACCCTCTTGTCCCGACAGCTAAATCATTCACTCACGCCAGTGTTAGTGGTTCTACTGTTTGCATTTCTTTTGATGTATTTTCTGCATTTTTTCCATACTCGTAGCTTGTCATTAATGGCGTCAACATTTACTTTGTACGAGATTTAATAAGTTTTTACTTACTTACTTTTTTGCAATACGTAATTTGATATGTTGTAACCTTTCTCTAGGAAGGCGAACGTTGTGGAGTGTTGTAGGGTGAGCCAGTATGGTGGTTGTGTATCGCGTCTTACAAAGGTCTATCTACATATACTATATGAAAGCGTGTAAGTGTCATGGGGGAAGAAAGCCCGAGGTGATGCAGGTTTTAGACGGATACAAATTATGTTAAATCCACAAACACGGCTCGGGTCCGGACAACACCAAAGACATTACAAGGTAAAATCTGGTTTATCCAAACCCGCAATTATAGGTTTTACTACACATAATGGACACAATAGATGTGGTTCGTTCATCCTCAAAAACCTAAAGCCTGCGTGGGGATGTCATAGATTTCTACAGCTCACCAGCAATATTTAAGAGACATATGAATGGATTTAAAACGCATGGCTCGTTGATACTAAAGCTTCAGTGGATATCACTGTACGTCATGTGTTGTGTCATTGTGCTGGTAGGTGTTCACGCAGTGGGGCGTTATGACATTAGGTGTCATCCACGACACATGTAGACAAATTTCTTTATACGATCCCTACATAGACAATGAACATATCTTACATATCACAATCGGCCAATGCATTAGAAGTACCTGTTGCCCTATATCCCTCTCAAATAGGAAATATGTTTCAATACATTTAAAACGTTCGGGTTGATATGATATAGTATACCAGGTTGTCTTGGACAGACACACACACATGTTTCAAATGAATGAAAATAAATGTACACTTCAAATGAAAATGCACGTGACTCAAGATGATTATGTTTATAGATAGATCGTCTTTATTTCCTCCAAAATTGAAGATACATATGCATGATTTAGCAGATATTACATTTTACAAGGTACAAGTGTATGAAAGTTATACAATACAAAAACATTTAAAGATATGTATATATGGGGGGATGTAAATCTAGTAACATGTGATGAAACACCGTTTCCATTCATGAACAGCTTTACTCGTGATTTTCATACATTGAATCCATAGATCAGTATCAAGATCTCTAATGTTGTCATTTTGCACTCCTCCAAGTAGAAAACTAATCAGTGCATCATCATCATCATTCCAAACACTTACAAAGGTTGTAACATCCAATAGATCAATGAGGGAGCTAAGTAGGCGCTCTCTGTTACATTCCGTTTGTGGACAAAAGAGAAATACATGTTTTACAATGTCATAAGCATATGTGCCACATAAGCATCCTTTAGATTGTGTAGCGAAAGTGCCGACACGGATAAGGTAGGATATGTCATAGAAATAATCTGAATCATTAAGAGCTATTAACCAAAGTTTGTTACTAGCAGCTGGATTGCGTAGGGGAGCGTATCTGTGGAGATTGACTCTGTAGTTAAGCTCAGAGGTAACGACATTTGCTTCAAATTTTGAGACTTTATCTCTTACAAGATTTGACCATTGATTTTTGGTAACAAATACAGATGAGTTACGATAAATGTCAACATATTCAGTAAGATCATATTTACAGGTAAGATATAACATATGGTGTAAAGGAGAGGATTTACACTTCAGCATGTTTTGCATACTATCCTTACAATCATGTTGAGCTAATCTATAGTGAAGAATTCGTTTGAAAATGAAACTAATATCAGTGTTAAGCAGTCTTCCCAGGAACAATAATGCTCTCTGATCAATATACGCACGTAGTGATACAAGTCCAAGACAGTCTCTGGCAATGACCGAGCACGTGCGTTTAGAGAACCCTTGTACTTTTTTACAGAAGTACTTTTGCACACATTCAAGCATATCGTATTCTTTAGTTGATATGTTACACCACATATTACAGGCAAATAGACCACAGGGTAGTACAATACGTTCCCATATGCGTACAGCATGCATAGGGTGAAGACCACCAAAATACAATCCATGACTGTGGTTAACATTGACTAGCTTTCTAAGCTTTTCACATACTAAAACAGTACGATTAAGGGTAGATTTAGCGGTGTTTATGTACAGGCCCGCATATACGACATCGGTTTTGCAGTTAATAACATGATCACCCAAAAATAGCTCTGGGCATTCGTGTTTATGATAATCACCAAACAGAAGGAAGGCACTTTTACCAGCATTAAACCTAAGGTGACATGTTTTTGCATAATCAGATATAACATTCAATAAACATTGAAGACCATCGGGTGTACAACTTAATAGGGTTGTATCATCTGCAAGTAGGATACCAGGGGGTAGTGGCCCAGGGCAGGTTTAAGCCTCTTCCTGAGTTATCAGCAGCATTTAACAGATCGTTAATGTACAGTGTAAACAACCAAGCCGATAGGACCCGTCCTTGCCCAACACCCTGACGTATTTCAAAGGTATCCGAAATATGTCCGCCAATGCTAATACGTGATTTCATTGATGAAGAAAGTATGTACAGTGAAGCCTCGTTAATCCGGACGGTTGCGTTTCTCAGTAAATTCGTCCGGATTGCGAATAGTCCGGACTACTGAATCAAAACCCATGTTGCTTCCCTAAGAATTACAAAAACGACACGCCGGGCGGTGTTGCTACGGTTCGTGAACACGACTTACAGCGTCCGGACTGTGAAGCAATTTACTGTTTATTTTACTGATTGGTTACAGCTACTTACCGTCCGGTTCCGGAAACCGAATTTCCGGATTATCGAGGCAAATTATATAGGCATAGATTGGTAACAAGCTGAAATCGCCCGGGAGGCGAGACATCCGGATTATCGGAGTCCGGACTAGCGGGGCTTCACTGTATAGAAGTCTCCACATTTTACCTTTAATTCCAAAGTTGTGCAGTTTTAGGAAAAGACCATTAAGCCAAACCCGGTCGAATGCTTTTTCATTATCGACAAATGCACACTATACTGGCGTTTTTCTTTCATTGTAGTAAGCAATAGTTTCTTGGAGCGTAAATAATGCGGTCTCTGCTCCAGTACCTTTTCTAAAACCAAACTGAAAAGGGTGAGGAAAATTCTTTACTTCTGTTGCCCAGCTTTCGATTCTATTCAAAAGCAATCTTTCAAAAGTTTACCTAAAACTGGAGTAAGTGTGATGCCTCTGTAATTAGAAGGGTTATCCTTACTTTTACCATGGTCTTTGTGGATTGGAAGTATATTCCCCACACTAAACAACTTAGGAACATATTCATAAGAAACAATATCATTATAAAACGTAAGAAGGTGGTTGATGAGTGATCTTCCACTAAATTTAACATGCTCATTTACAATATGATCCGGGCCTGGGGATTTACCCGTCTTCAATGATTTTACAGTTTTCAATAGTTCATCACCAGTAAATGGACATAAAAGATTCATACTGGTGTCATTACAGTCATCAACGTCTTGTCTTGTGACAAGATCTTCAATAAAACTATAAACAAAACAGGTAAAATCTTGATCAAAATTGATATCTTCATACGGCTGGGAGAGATCCCTAAAGTACTTAGCAAATAGGTTACAGATACTTTCTGGAGTGTCACAGGTCTCGTTCTCGTACACAAGGGTTTTAACTCGTTCTTTATTGCGTTTGTACTTTTTGTAACCCTGGTATATTCCTGAATATCAACTTCGGCTGCTTCCATAGATGTCCCTGAACTTTTTATCTTGAAGTTTACGTTTTGATCGGCGATGTTTTTTTTGAAAGATTCTCTTAGCCTGCTTATATTTTACGTAGTGAACATCGTCCTTATTTCGTGGCTTACCCATATGGACCCATTCTTTACGTGCGTGTCGCATATCGATATGACATGGCTTTAAATTATCCCTCTTCCAGTAGGGTTTTAAATGGGATTGAAATTTTGAAGCAGGAATACTGATATTGGCTGAAGCATGTAATGAATCAAGGATGAAATTATGGTAGGCTTCAATATACTCCTCTGGTGTGTTGTAATCAGCTATATCTAAACTGACATTTCTGAAATAATTTTCAGTCTCATAGCGATAAAGCATCAGATCAATGCTGTTGGCCTTTCGCCAGTTTAACTTTTCACCCCCATAGTGATATTGACGTACAACATCAGTTACATGCATACAAATAAGTATAGGGTAGTGATCTGAGACAGAGTACGGGATGGAATAGTCAATATCATAGCCAACAATGCTACTTCTACAATCAGTGTTAACAAAAACATAATCGATCATAGTTTTAACCTGTCTACATTTACTAGTGTAGGTGTAAGCATTTTGATTGTCCAGTGGTACAATCGAGATCAGGTCACGTTCCTTCAAAGCTCTCTGCAAACACTTAGCTCGAGGTTTTAATGCTGAGAGAGTCCGAAGGTCAGTATTAAAATCACCAAGTACTACAGTTTGTCAATGATATGAGCAGGTATCGTATACATCCATAGCATTATGGAGTTCTTCTGCGTAGACAGTGTCCATGACATTAGACGATGGAACAAAGATAGACTTTTCCCAATACCTTTACTCCCAGTGCATTCTGTTTTGACAAATAATAGAGACTGGTCTTTGACTGGTTGAAGTAACATGTTGTTCCTACATGCAAACATGTATACAGGATGACCAGTGTTCTTGTATGCCGTATGTCTCACACCATGAACCAGGATTATCACTACTAGAATTATTGTCTGTAACATTGCTGACAAATATCATTCACTCACATAATTGTATTGCTATTTTGATTTGTGTGTTATCAATATTAGTTTTATTAAAATTGTAAGGACACCTTTCTCCTTATTCTGCGATATTGACCACCTGGTCATCGATGTCTTCCCTATTACAATACCTGTGTGTATTTACAGGTGACCGATGCTGTAGCTGAAATGACAACGCCGCCAGCCAAACAGCATGGGGGTAGGTGATTATGTCATCTACTACTAACACCACCACCACCACCACCACTACTACTACTACTACTACAACTACTACTACTACTACTACTACTACTTTACTACTACTACTACACTTTTACTACCTCTCATACTATTTCCACTACTTTTATTTCCACTACAACTTCTACTTCTACTACTACTATTACTACTACTGCTACTACTACTACTAATATTACAACTAATTCTCTTCCTCCTTTTACTATTACTACTACCACTACTCCTCCTTCTTCTACTACTTCGCCGCCAATAGCTTCAAAATTGCTGATGTGGCGTTCAGCAATACTCACTCACTCACTCTTCTACTTCTGCTACAACTACTACCACTACTTTTGCATCTGTTCTCTGTAGGCGTTCGACATGTTATTGTTCCTTTCGTTCAACTGACGTATCTAAGCACATCTTATCAATGTGAATCAAACTGAAACTTACGAATCGTACAAGGCTCACACCTGTCTTTCATGACTCCATTTCTTTCAGGAGTCTCTGAATGGGCCAAACGACCAGCTGGCATGAACGGTACGAACGGCTTAATCAGCATTGAAAATGTATTAAAGTTAATTATTTACAATCTAAACAATTTCTATAATATCCAACGGCGATTTATTTCTTTTGCTTTACATATATTGTAAACTACAACCTTTTGAAATATAAATATTGCCTTAGCAACGACATATGCCGTAATATCATCCAGCCTTATTTCTTTATAATTGCATTTTGTCACCTTTAACCCTGATTGTCATGAGAGTACATAAGTTCTTCGTTGCTGCCAGATTCTCCCACTGGCGTCGACCCAAGCGAATCTGATGCACCAGAAGTGGTATGTTTGCTTATAAGTAACAATCATATTTTAGAGAGTAGGATACAAGGATACAAAACATCGGAGGAGAACATTTAATATGACGGGTCTGTCACTTTACGAAGCGACCGCCTCCGTGGTTTAGTGGTTGGAGCGTCCGCCCGGAAGTTCACGGTTCGATCCACGGCCGCGTCATACCATAAGACATTAAAATGTGGTACGTGTTGGTCCCTGCCTGGTGCTCGACATACATGGGTACAATACGGACTGGTCGGCTCGGAGCCAGTATAATGTGTCTGAGTGGGGTATTCATGCTTAACTGCGGCATGGTATCTCAGTGGGCTAGCACTATAAAACCAGCCTAAGTCTGGGCTAGTACAAACAGCAACACATACACAGACGCTAACCCGTTGTCTTATGAGCGAAATATTCTTAAGTGCGACGTTAAAGCCCATTTCACCTCACCTTACTCTTCAGCAATCGGAGGATCATTTAGTAAGACTGTTGACTGGCACATGTCATAGTATCCCGATTATGTACATCGGTGCTCATGATGTCAGTCACTAGCCTGCTTTGCATTCGTTTAAGTACCGCCGGCATATAGCTAAAATACAATATTCTGTAGTCGAACAATACATTATGACACAATGTACAATAAGGTGATGTAATTTCATATGCTTGACTTGTATCTGGTCACACTGAGCCCCGTTAACATTGTAAAGGACCTGACGGACTCTTCACCAGCAGTATGTCCATAATCCTTCAAAATTCATCATCACGCTATATAATACTTTTACTAGTCTAAGTCGGTCTAATTATACACTCACATATGATGGCGGTGTGTGGTCCTGTGCATAGAGCTCAGGTCACAAATCATTTTGACGTTAAGCAACGTTGGGCGCGGAGAGTCCTAGGATGGGTGACTGTGTTTGGCAGCTTGACTCCTGAGAGTTTCTGGGACTTCAGTCCTGCTCCACAACGAAACACATGCGATACATGTGGTCTCACTTTAGGCAAGTGAATTTATTCAAAATTGCCTCTGTTCACTCAGCAGAAAATGGGTACCGGGTGGGATAAGTATGTGACTGTTAACCTTCTAGCATCTCACAGGCAGTTTGGGTTATCCGCGGTGTTAATAATAATAATCAGATTGTGCGCTTTGAGCAGGATATGAAGCCTGGAAAGGAAAGGTTATTCTTAACTAAGTAATATGGTATTATTGATGAACAATGATGCACATGATGTGGTAATGAAACAAAATATCCCATTGATTTAAATAAGCTCAGAGACGTCTACAAATATACTTATGCACTTTGATGAACACATGTTTCAGGAACCATGGTACAAGAAACACGACGCCTGGATTCAAGAACATATCAAACAGAGAAAATGTTTTATGTTTTCCAAGTATGTGCTAAGACAGTATGTCTCATTAAGGACCGTTTAATATCGTAAGTGATACGATTTGATAGATGACTTTAAGGGCTAGATTTGTGTTATTTTTAGACATTACTTCATGAGGACCGTTTTAAGTGTAGTCATTAAACACACGTTGATCAAACAGTAAGTAACTGTGAATGACTACATCTTCGTTCTGGATGTGCCTGGTTTTTGTCTATTTGTTTCTTTATATGAGTCTCTAAGTTATTTTATGACAACTCATCGCAGTTTGGGTGTTCTGAGATGCTTCTACATCCAAACTAAACTATGATGTATGTGTTTGTTTCTGAAGGTTGTCTGACAACGTGTGTTTATGCGGCCATTACAAAGACGACCACACAGACAAGAATGACAGCCCGAAATGGAAGAAGGAAGTCAACACAAAATCAACATCGACTGAAAACTATGGAACAATCTATGTTAAAACGGACTCGGGTCAAGACATCATGAACGAACCCGCTGACGAAGAAGACTCAGAGCAAGAGGAGCCAGAGAAGCCACACGCCGTGCAGGTAAAATATACTTGAGAAGGGATGATCTAAAGATACTTGCATAAATGTATCGCACATCCTATTAGTTGAATTTTGTGTCTTAATGCGAATGAACAAGTCAGCTTTTTTATTGCAGTTTATACGCACTGATGAAGACATTTCAATGGATTATGTAAAATATCTGCTGTTCGAAATATGGCACCTCACCCGGCCAAAATGGATATTTGCCTTGATTGGCTCCAAACCCGAAACTACGGATTTCAACATGGAGTATGAACTTGAAAGTGCTCTGGACACGTTACTGGGAGCATCAGGTTTGTTAGGCGGATTTGTATAGCGTGTGGAATTGGGTATCATACCAGCCCTATGATATTTATCAGAATGACTGAAGTATTATTGAATGCATGAATCGTAAATGTACATGTGTTAATGTAAATTCCAATAGAAATATCACCGTTATAGGAAATGATGCTATGTAAGTATAAAGTGAATCGTGGCTTCACAACGGTTATCCTTCAGTCGTTCTTCTAACACCTGTTGTCTGTTTTTCAGCAATCCATTCATGTAAATTTCACAGCCATTTCCCCTTTACACCAAACGAAACATGTTTCCGAGGAGGGTGAAGACTACGTATTCTTTTGCACTGATATTCTATATTTCTAACGTAGATATATGGATAATCTCTGACGGGTTACATAATGGTGTCGCCGAATTCATCTCTGACCTAAGCGAAGACAACGAGCGTGTTACCTCTATCGGATGTAATGCTTGGGGGAGTTTTGGAGACGTCTTGGGGGAGATGCAGGTATTGTCAACATCAATTGAATGACTTAAAGCACACACAGTAAAGTTTCAAAGAATATGAAATATACACATTTGACTCAACTCAATTTATATTTAACTGTGTATGCAATAGTTTTCAAGCATTATATTATTACGCTTTGAACATTTCATTTTCATAAACATGTTTTTATCTGATTGGTGCAGGGAAACCAAGTCATTTGTCAGTATTTTACTATGTTAATATGAAATATGGTAAAGATTTTATTTTAGGTGTGAAATCCAATCATTGTTGAAAGCTGCAGCTGTAATGGCTACACGGTATTTATCGTTCTTGTATCTTCTTCCAGTTCCTGTAAAACATGGTACATACCTGGATAGATCTCTACACCCGTATATCAAGAAAACGTTTAACTCATATTCAAATACAAATCTGTACGCACTGACATGGTCCGTTCTATATCCGTATGCTAGGTGGACGAGAAAGGTCACAGACACGTTGGTTATTTGCTCAAAGATGATCTGGATGACCAAACAGGGGTGCCACAGTTCGGGAAGACCACAAGCCATTTCTTACTGGCAGATAATGGAACAAGGGAAGCCTACCTTTGTGATCTCTCTAACGTATCATTTCAAGCACGACTAATTGCTGATCTTGCAGCAGGGAGTAACGGTAAGGCGGATGATTTCACCAGTCACAATATTCTGTTGCAATTATATATATAATGCTAAATCCAATCTTTGTCACTGGTATTGTTTTCAATCAACATATTGGTTTATGCAAATCGAGGATCATAATCGTGACGATTTTGGAATTTGAACACAGATATCCTGGAATGGATGAGTACAACTATACATAGCCAACTGAGCTGTACCTTGTATACTTGTTGAAAGTCTATCAGAGTTTTTCAATTAGATTCCAGTGCGATTCCTACAGTGGCAATCCTCCATGGTGGACACCTCATACATCTTGAAGGAGTCAGAAATCTCATGAAGGACAATGTCCCAATTGTCATTCCCAAGGTATTTGATGCTATTTCTTGAAATCTATTAGCTTATTATTACAGCTATAGTATCAGAACAAACCTTGAAGTCCAAGACCCCGAAGGTGACTTTTGTACCTAGAGTGAACACAAGGTTTGAACATGTATTCTGACGGAAAAGTGTCGCACGAATATCAGAAAGGTACATTTGCAACTCAGTGTTAATATCTTATGGAGAAAGAAAAACAGTAAGTGCCAATTTGTAAATCAGTTAAAGGGAGATAACACGCTGAATGTGACTTTTCAAAAAGAGGCATGAATTGTTTTGATTTGTAAAACTGAATGTATTTTATTGGTGTGGCTGATTTTAAATCAGAATACATATTCAAACCGTTCGACCTCTCTCGATACAAAAATCGCCTGTGTGTCTGGGGTCAAGGTTTCTATGATGGGTGCAAAATAATATGTTCAGGCATCACTAGACATCACAGGCACCCTCCGTTTGTCATAAATGATAACTGACAGGTGCGACGTACCGTACCCGGATCCATCCGAAACACCCATGGCGTCATATCTCTTTCTACATCACGGTGCAAGCCCTCATGTTGACTTCAAATGCTGTTTCAAAATGAATAGATGTCGTCATCATCTTTCATGACAAATGTATTGGAAGGCATATTTAATACTCTTTATCTTGGAAAACATAAATAAGGAAGACAAACCTGTCGTAACGTTTAATGTAATTAAAGTTGATCCGATAGTTAGTTGCATTTTTATAGCAACGTTGAGACAAAATGCACATTCTTCACATTACAACAAATTTTTGCAGAACTCAGGAGGATTAGCGGATGTGTTGTCATCTGCCTATGAAGAATCCAAAGCAGTGTACAGCAGCAAAACAGAAAATAGCAAGCATGAAGGGTATATATACTCTTTAAAGTTTTTTAGCCACAACTTGTGTAGTAACTTGAGTTATTAAACGTTGTGCTTTCTGGCATGTACGATACTGTGGGAGAACAGCCAAGACAATGTCGACGAGCATTTACTTTGATCAGGTTTTTCGTTGCAATAAGGGTCACCAAGTCACGATGTAGTCACAGTGAATAGCAGCAACTCGCAATTGGGTATATTTATGAGCTAAATAACATACCTGTACTCATTTAAACGTCAGTATCCATGACATGCATTCATATATGTATAAGATTATTATCTTCTTCTTTTAGTCAAGGAACGGTGATTGATGAAAGAATTATGAAGAAAATAAAAAAGGATCTTGATCGAACATTCAAATCGGAGTCGACAGACGAGCAAGTTCAAGATATCATTCAGTGTCTTCAGAGACGGGATCTCATCACTGTCATTGACCTTAACAAGGACAACGATTTCCTTAGAGGAATACTGTCTGCGGTTGTCAAAAGTATGTATCAAAAAGATATACATTTACTATACACGGACATAACTGGAAGATGTTACTTGAGTATATGGCAAAAGTGGATTTAGATAATAGGATCTTCATCTGGCGTAGGTTACAATCGGAGAAAATCACATAATCGTCAGATTCTCTAAGTGGCGCATGTGACATGTAGTAAATACTTGAAGTCGGTACTTCTGTTTTCACTGGATGCAACATCTTACCATATATTTCAGGTAAATCGGATACAGATCTGATTGCCCTGGTTGACGAGTACTTGCCATCCCCTGTCTTCAGTCGGAATACTGATGAAAGATTCGCAAAATATGTAGAAGCGAAGAAAAGATCGCCTGATGACACGGATGGTAAGTGTTGATACACTGCTTCATGGATTTGTATCAACCGGTCAGGCGATTTCATTGTTACATCTGTGAAAGAAAACGTTATATCTTATATTGGTTGAAAGTTATTTCAATGCGTCCTCACCGCTATCCCTTAAAAGCGAATAAGATGTTACTGTATTTGGTTGAAAATGCAAGTGAGGCTAGAAATAAACATAACAGGGCTATGTTAATTAAAAATACATTGTTCCAACTTGGTCTTGGATATGCATGAGTTAGACAGGGAGTTGGGGATGCTACAGCTCTTTTATCCATTGTTCAACAACGATGTAAGGACTGCTTTCAGCATGAGTGGACCAGAAATATTCAACCTGGAAAATGTTCATATTCGTATTCTTTGTTTAAACAACATTTTATGTGTGAAAAATATTTAACAGTTGTAGATATAAGGACATTAATAGTATCGTTGTCGCAGTTTCGATGTGGTTTTTATGATTTTTAATGTATTTTAAAAGAATATGTCATGCTAATGAGAACCAATCCTGTAAAATGAGTGGGATATTACTGAAGATGAATACCATGTCCTTCTCATCTGTCCACAGTACGAAGATATAAGGAGCTGTAATATACCATCTAAGTATACGTCCTGTCCTACATTTTACAAATTCTGTATACTAATGTCAACCGAAAATGTACAGCTCCCTCAGAATATTGCTAATTTATACACCATGCACTGTTAAAACGCAAACGCGTTTGTACCACTCATCCATTATAACCGTTTTAACGTGTACTACGGGATTTTGGCCTACAGTTCAGAAATAAAGAACCTCAAAGTGTTGGAAACATGTATCGTTAGCTGTTGTATAAGGCTTTGCATATCTTTTAAGGCAATACCATCTGTGTTTCAACTACAGTAGAAACGAAATAGTAGAAAACCTGGTTAATCAAAGCAATTTGATATTTGCCCTGAAACAAATCCTGTTTCTCAGAGCCAATTTGCCTTTTTACCACACTTACATTTGTCTTGTTACCTTTATACATTCAGTTTCAGACCCAGATGCCATCATTCAGGAGATTCTTGCTGAAGCGTTAGTTCATGAAAAGACAGAATGCGTCGAGTTCATTTTGGACTATGGCCTTGTGGATCTGGAGAACATCAGTCTCATCGACCAGTATATCGAGGTATGAAATATGAATGTTCAGAAGGCATGAATGTGATTTTACCTTTGTAAATCTTATCACGAACTTCACAAGTGTATAGAAAATCTCGCCATACCAAATACATTAAGACAAATGAATAAACGTTTCAGATATCCAAAGCTTGCTGGAGATATTGTTACTATTTTTCAAGGAGTCTTGGTGTATTTCATCTTTCAATATGACAGGGTGAGGTTGCATTTGTCATGCATTCTCCTAACCTTATTGTTTATAAACATTACTACCAGTGTAAATAAGCTACAGCAATAGACGTGATATGAGAGATGTCATTTATTTTAACGTCATGGTAACGACACGCAGTGGTCTGCAACGACTTGTCATGCAGCTTCCTTGTAGCAATATTTCCTGTGGAAGACATTTTTATGGTAAACGTTTATATTCTTATATTACTTTATCTGTTGTAATGGTATTTTCAGACTTATATGTTGAATATATGCTGAAACTAATTCCCGATATTGAATTTTCAGACACGTGGAGATCTTCAAAAGAATGTCGGCAGAATATTTAAGGAAACAAAGGTGTTTCTGAGATATACTAATACATATTCTGAGATACACTAATACATTTAAACATGAACCGAATAATGTACCATAATGTTCATTAAGTCTTGAAAGGTATTTGAAAATTGGGACATGAAATGGATAACTGATGACGTTTCCTGAAATAGCATCGAGCGAAAATTCAGGAGTTATGACATTCTGTGCATGTTCCCATGTCTTGACTTTATCGATGTTCATATGACACCACGTTGTATTGTATTGAGAATACGAGTCAATACATCTAATGAGTGACAAGTGGATGAATATCTAAGCAGCTTCTTGAGAACATGTTTTATATAATCGATCCACAACAAGTGGTTAAAGCCAACCATTCTCAATATGTCAACTCTTTTGAAAATCAGAGCTTATTCGAGACTTGGCTCATATTTACTACAAGGAAAGATATTGAACCAGTAATATATGAATTTTTTTTTTCCAGATGGAGCTTGAGCAGAAACTCTTTCTTGATTATATACTAAAGGATTTTGAGGTACGTTTTCGAAACATAATGACCATAAAAACATTGTAAATTGGTATGCAACAATGTATTTCATATATACACAAGGCAAAAATTATTGCAACACCCCTTATTTTCATAGTATAATATGTTACCATTAACCTTAGTAAATGGCTTCTATATAAGGTCGTCATGCTCTATACCACGCCACTTGACATGACTCGATCAAGTCTTTTGGTGCTCAGAATGGCTGTATCTTCCCTAGAAGTGGTCGATAGCCGAGGGATGACGACCAACATTGCAATAGCTGCAAATGATGTGCCAGCATTCTGCATATAAATAAATTGGCATCTTTGAACAGTTGTGAGCTGAGAAGGCCCCATGCTTGCTTATCAACATCGAATTGAGCTGTCTACTGAAACACGATATTTTCTTAATGACCAGAATACGTATTGCACTTGATACTCATCACTGATCGTGGCACGTGCTTACCTAAGGAATGCATGATGCAACCGAAGGGTCAGAATAATCATACAAACAAACTTCATTATGATAAAAATATATTACCATATGGGGTTAAAAATATAGGTCTTGCGATACATTTATCCATGAATATGTAAAGTTAACAATGTTCGTACCTCATCTTCTTATACAGCTTTCATATCAATAATGACTTTTGTCTTCATTTTTACAGAAAAAGGCAATCTTCGGAAGACTACACGCACTTCTGGAAAAGCTTCGAGAGGTGCGTGATAATAGCCATTTTCAAGGCTGAATGATGTTTGTATCAGTGTTCACTTTACTGTTGACTATTAGAAGTACAAGGGTAGTTACAGTGACAGTACTGTTCAGCTTGATAGAGTCAGTGTTTTCTACAGAAGTGTGTAGAACTGTGCACATGATAGAATTAAGTTACAGTCTTTCTTTAGGTTTTCAAATACTTAAAGGTCACATGCAACCAAAAAATCAATCATAATTAAAACACAATAATCACTTATTCATGACATATAATATACATTGCTGATTATGAAAAAACATATAAACAAAATTATAAGCGTACAATCGCAAATCAAACGTGCAATATTTTGTACTTGGGTTTACTTCCCTCGAAACGAAGCACCCGGGATACCGAACCCAGTCAGAACGAGTGTGTGTGCACTCAAGTGTAACAAAGCCTTCCATTGGCTGGTTCATTTGCCGATGCCCTCACGGCTCATTGTGTGTGTGTATATATTTCATGAAATCACTGACTCTTTCAGGGATTACGTAAAATCCTTGGTTTCACACATTCCCTGTAACATATATACATGGCTGTGACATTTGTTAGTGTTCACCAGTTTGTTCTGAAATGTGTTCACCAATTTATTCAGACTTGTGGTCACGATGTCACCAGATTTACCTTGAAACAAACTATAACTAATCCCCCTATTGTTCTACGGGTGACTGCATTTTGTTGTTTTAAGAATATTAATTTTTGATGATTTGTATCTGTAAGTCCATACCGAAAGGTATCAGAAACTGCAAAGTTGTTTTTTACGTTGCTTGTGACCTTTAAACTGGAATATCCAACGTAAATGGAACCTGTAGTCGTATCTCTGCCAAAAAGACGTAAGCCACCAGGTATACAGAGACTTGCAATAATGTCACCTGGTGTTCACAAATGGTCACAGTACCATGTATAGGCTGCCGCATCATGCCACACTTTACACAGACAAGACATCTTTATTCACGAAACGTTGAAACAAATCAGAAGAGAACACTTGTTGTTTGATTTAAATGCAAGTGTTCATCATTTTGTATTTAACAGTTTACTTGAGACTACGTTACATGTACACGTAATACACATGCTGTTTGATTTATGTGTACCTTATCAAACACCAAACAATAAGATGATATACTGACTGTTGCATGTGAATGTCATTTCAGATGTTGGAAGAGGCTAAAAAGAAGAGTAACATCCACATACTGAAGGTATTATCAAATGTTATACCATACACAAAGTTCGTAAACATTTAGATATATTGATAACTAACATTCCGTCAAGCGATTTCGATATGAACGCAATTCAGCCAAGGAATTCAGTGAAAAGGCATGGTCGCCACCATATTGCTATAAGAGAATGCATGTGAAATGGTTCTGTCATATGTTGAACAAACGTCTGCAAAGTAATGGTAGACATTTCCTGCTTACGTGTTCATGAAAACATACTCCTTCTCTGTATATTAATGCAAATATTATGCTGCAATTATGTGATCAAACCATTTCAATTTCAAAATAGGGAATTGCAAGAAACAACTTTTTTGTCGTTAATTTGTTAAGTTTAGAACCGTCCTCCGCAATGTAATAAGGTTTACATCCAAGCTACAGAACCATTTCCATAAAATCCAGATACAATTGTACGATTCCGACTGTTATGTCATGCTATAATGTAAGTGATGAGACCATGTGTATGTTCCTAGTGCCCCGAGGATGAGATGAAGAAGATACTTGTGTCAACTGTCAAGGAGGGCAAGGTATGGATAATTTTACATTTTCATTGATAGGAATGTGTTCTTTAGAACAGCTAGTGGGAAAAAGTAATTTGATGTTAAAAGCAAAATTATGATAAAAATGTTGGACCCTAAATCATAAAACGTATTATGTTGCAGCATGTTTCTAGGTAACCCTACTATCACTTTTTATTTACAGAACAGGGAAGACCTCCGGAAAAGAGTGACAATGATACTGAAATATTGCCAGGTGAGAAATAATAACGTAATAACCGATGGAAACGCCGAACTGCACATACGTATTCCATACTCATTTCATGATCTATTATTTCAGGAATCTGATCAGATCGACATGCTGGAAGTGAACCCCGCGCACCTGGACTTGGAGGTAAGATACCCCGTAGCATAACACCTGTGAGTAGGTGATTGGGATGGAGCTACATTCTCATTCGCTCATCTTTCTAGTACGTGCAACGGGTCCAAGTTATATATGCACCTTGTAAATGGATACAGCGCTTTATAAAAAGTCATTATTATTACATAATATGTATTGTACTTGTTGATCAGAGGGGTGTAGCCTAGTGGTTAAAGCGTTCGCTCGTCACGCCGAAGACCCGGGTTCGATTCCCCACATGGGTACCATGTGTGAAGCCCGTTCCTGGTGTCTCCCGCCGTGATATTGCTGGATTATTGCTAAACGCGGCGTAAAACTAAACTCACTCACTCACTATTAATCATGATGGACCATCAATTGAATGTGTTGCTGTTAGAACATCGTCACCTAATATTAATATTGTTCATTCAGTTGCATTTGAATGGCATGCATATCTGTTTCAGATGAAATATGCCGATCCACCAGAAGGGACCAAAGAGTTTGAAACGGGAACATCAGAGGTAACATTTGCATTGAAGAAATAATGCTGGGTTTTTTCGCCTGTTTCTTTCAAATATATGCATTCACTGTGTGTGTAGTCTTAATAACATTTGGCATAAAACTATATTTTGATACTTTATTTACTCGTTAAAGTTATTATTGCTACAAAAATGCATGTTGGTATTTTGATGATTTACCCAAACGCCAACTTGGTCATGCTAGGAATTGAAATGATCTTTGAAAATGGTATTGGATACATAAAATATATGACCCGCGTGCCTTTCGAAATCTAAGAATAAACCCTCGTTGATAAAAGTAGAAATAATCAAACCTTGAAGTATTGCAACTTTAATTGACTTGTGGCGATATATAAAATTATCTAGGTGGGATTCTGTGTATTTTCTACGCCAGAGGACTTAACCAAGTTTGTTTATGTTGTAGAAGATTCTTTCAAAGAGTTCGGAAGAAGATGGAGATGGCGAGAATAGTACAGAAACGAAAGCGTTCCAGGACGATTTGGGAGTGAGTAATTCAATCAAATACAGGGGACTGTGTGTCAGACAATGTTTCACTGAATTACAAAACGCCAGGTGATCCAAAATGATTTTTTTCTAAACACTAAATCTTATAATTCTTATCATTACTCATGGATACATATAGGAGAACGCCGTAATCTATCAAATGTATTGTTCAACAGGTGTCCGACACTCGGAAAGAAATCCTAGCAACATTTTCTGAGAAGATCGTACAAAGATTTGTTCCACGTAGTTGTCTCATGGGTGCTGGCAATGACACATTTGATAGGTACATACATCATGGGTGCTGGCAATGACGCATATGAACAAGAAGTAGGTACATTTTATGGGTACATACATCATCCAATAATGGCATGGCGATGAAGAACATGAACAATAAGTAGGAACATTTTATGGGTACATACATCATCCAATAATGGCATGGCGATGAAGAACATGAACAATAAGTAGGAACATTTTATAGGTACATACATCATCCAATAATGGCATGGCGATGAAGAACATGAACAATAAGTAGGAACATTTTATGGGTACATACATCATCCAATAATGGCATGGCGATGAAGCACATGAACAATAAGTAGGAACATTTTATAGGTACATACATCATCCAATAATGGCATGGCGATGAAGAACATGAACAATAAGTAGGAACATTTTATGGGTACATACATCATCCAATAATGGCATGGCGACCAAGCACATGAACAATAAGTAGGAACATTTTATGGGTACATACATTATCCAATAATGAAATAGCGATGAAGCAAATGAACAAGAGGTAGGTACATTTTATAGGTACTCATCCAATAATGCAAATGAAAAGGTATGACACTCACTCATAAAATCACACACAGTCATTAACAGAGTTAATCTCGCCATAGCAAAACATGTTAGTACAATGTAGAAATGTCTTTGTCAAAATGTGATAGTAATAGATGGTTCTCTATTGTTTAGACTGATGAGACCTTGAAGATGCAGCAGGTGTATCGCCAGTGGTTCTTGTGGGCAGTTCTAACCAACAGGAATGACCTAGCTCGGGTCTTTTGGAAACGTGGGAAGGTACGAAGGTTTAATTAGATATATTTGGTTATTTTAACAGAATGTGACGGATTTCGTAGAGCAATGTATACTTGTCACATTGCAGTCGTTCGGCTTGCCCATGCTTTTTGAAGCATTGCTGAGATATTTTATTACTTCCATAAACCACAATGTGCAAATATTGTTTTAAACATATTACCGTGGTGATTTTGAGTGTGATACAACACATTCGATCATTATATTATTCATTGAAACAGGTATGGGAACATCTGCAATGTACCATTCCATATTCTCGTGGCTATATTTCTTTAACTAAACACACACGAAGTGAGATAACATATTGAGCACTTGACATCCCTTTCCTAAAAATAAAATATGGCTTTTGACTGCCCAACACTTTTGTTGTGTTTGGGAGAATGGTGACAGAAAAATATTCCGGTTGAAAATAGAAAATTACAGATACAGGCTTTGGAATAATGAGAAAAACTGTGGATATGCTGCAAGCAGGATATAAAGATTGAATCAGTCTGAATCCCAGAACCTTAATTTATCACGTCAATGGAAATCTGATAGGCAACAACTCGTCCAGTGTCTGCAAGCTGACTGTCAAGCAATACCTCAGGCAATTTAATGGACTTTTGTCAGGATCATGAGACAGTGGTACAGACACTGTGCCTATTCTTGGACCGTTCCAGGCAATGGAGAACTGTTCTCTTCCCAGTTTAGAGTCGGTACTGCGTATCGACTGCAGATGGCAGAACAAAAATATGGCGACGACGTGGCCAGCGTTAATCAGAATGGAAAGAGACTAATTGGGAAGTGCAAGTATGGGGTGAAATAGGCCTGAACCAGAGAGTGGGTCCTGTGGTATTCCAGAACCTTGGTCCAGGGAGAGGAAGCGGCATCACAGCGGTGCGCTACATCGACCAAGCTCTCAGACCTCACGTCATACCACATTTCGCACGTCACCGGAACAACATTTTCCAGCATGATAACACCCGGACCCATACTGCTAGAGCTACACGAGACTTCCTACAGCAGAACGGTGTCAACATTATGCAGTGGCCAGCCCTTAGTCCTAATTTATACCCAATTGAACATCTTTGGGATGAAATTCAGAGGAGACGAAATAATGTCATACCAAGGCCGAACACAGCCGATTTATTGCGCCAGGCCTTTTTCAGAGTGTGGTTCCAGGTGCAAATGGCCTTCATCAATCGATTGGTGCACTCCATGCATAAACGCTGTACTGCAGTTATTGCCGCTCGTGGTGGTCACACTAGATACTGAACTCAAGAGTCTGAATGGACTGCAAACGTTCACGTAATGTCTTGGAATTGTGCTGAGTTATTCATTGATGTGTCAGGATATTGCACACAAAACATGGTTTTGATCAGCTTATTATGTCCATTTCTGTAATGATTGGATTACAGTGCCTATCTTATTTTGAATTCGTACTGACGTTTTTTTGCTGCTGGGTATAGTTGTGAAAATATGTTTTATGTAAACAGGATAAGAGGACAAAGCTATTTTACATTTTTGTACAGGATATCGTAGTGTCCGCACTAGTTGGAGGAACCATCTTGTCTACAGTTGCACAAAAGACTTTCAACAACAGAAAGAAAGCAATGAGAGAAGAGAGCGCCAAGTAAGATACAGTTTTGCTAATTCTACCAAACAGTTCTAAATACTCACCACTATATACCTTTCAAACATTAGTTTTGTCTTTCTATGTCATTGATTATATTTATTAAAATATTCTTCTTATAACGTTTACAGATGTTTTGTGTTTTTGCAGCCTGTACAAGGCACACACGATTGGATTAATGGATGCGTGTTATAGAAATGACAAAGATAAAACTGTGGAGTTAGTGGAGAGAAACACTAAGAAGAACATCTGGAATATAGATTTCTTGGCCCTTGCCTTTGAGAAACAAAACCTCGGTGTCTTTCGGAGTGAAGGAATGACATACTACACCTTTTCAAAGTGGATGGGAGATATTCCAAAGAAAACATCGAACTGGAGAGTTAGTTTTAAGTTTAATTTTGAAATTCCAAAACATCTTTCAATAATATATACATTTTGTAAAAACAATTTAATTGAATAATGGATGACATACAATCTGTAACACCCTTCGTTTCTGATTTGTTGATAAAATCAGTTGAACTGCCAAATCAAATCAATGTAACTTTTGCCTGAAGATCGAGAGTTTGTTTTTGGATGTGTTACTTATGGTAACATTGAGGTGAGACACTAGATTGCTTATTTGCTTCATCAGACAAGTCGCATCTTATTACAATATTAGTAATGCATGAATGTGTCTAAAATACATACTATTGTAAGCAGAAACCTCTTCACCATATTTGAAACGGTATTTTCTTTCAGATTGTGCTATGTACAGTGATGCCACTCTTGATGTGGGTCCTCATTGGATCTAATACAAAAACAGCTCCAAAACTGAACCATCAGAAGCACGGAATAGAGGACAAGGATTCACAGTAGGAGATTTGTTTGTTTGCAGGATATGCTAAACGTTTCAAATTATTAATATCAGCCAATCTATGTTGTGTCTATGTACACATTATGCCAATACCGTCAATTACATATGAAGAAATCTTAATCCCTTTACAGCTTAATGTAAATGGTAAAGTAGTTACTTTGGGTTTGTTAATATGTCAATTAGGTGTTGTTGTTTTTAAATCGATAAAGTGCAGACTCTTTTACTCATATAAATAATACATTAACTTCCAGGAAACAACCATGCTGTACAAGCTGCACATCAGCCTGCAAGAGATTTGGGAACTTTTATTCAACGCCTGTTGTGAAGTACATCTTGAGTCTGGTTTGTGCAATTATTCATTATTCATATAATCAGTGGAAATGTATTCGAAATATGTCGAAATGAAGTTTGCTCAGTTTAGAAGTAAGGCATATCTGTGAAATGTTTGTGAGTAAGTGTTAACGATGTGTATTTCAACAGATCATCTACTGTGTTTTTCTGGGACTATATGCCCACCTGCTGCTTGTTGTTCTGACGTTTGATGCGAAGTGGAACTGGGAAATACCACTGTTAGTATGGATGGTGGCATTTACAATCGAGGAGATCATACAGGTAAACACGATTTTAATCTCTTGAATGTATTAGGTCCAGCTGAAGATGACATTGTCGAATATGGTAAATTATGGAAAGAGTTCTGTCGCTTGAATATCCCAAGTTATTATTGTTTTCTTTAAGTTAAATTAACTTCCACGTTGTGACATGTGTGGCTCATGTCGAGTTATTATTAAAATATGAGTATTATTGTTATTATTATTATAGGATATATATAGCGCATATCCACGCACCTGGTACGTACCCATGGCGCTGGAGTGTTCCCGTAATGAACGGATATAGTTTCTTCTGGCATTGTGTTAAACAACTGGACTCCCTGGGGAGTATTCAACGAGGTGTCTGCACGTGTTCGTGTGTCCACCATCTGATCATCTACCATCGGATGAGTGGGTTCTTTTAAATGTACAGGGTTGTGTAATGCACACTAGAGGTTATTACAACGCTGAAAGAGCCTGCAAGTAATGTTAGCTCTAAGGTTTTTACACCCGGTCACAAGTGGGGATCGATCCAGGCACCTTTTGCTTACTGGCGCAACGCCTTAGATAGCTCGCACACCACCTAATTCGTTAATGATAACATATCGACTGTGACATATCGGAGCCATGTGTTACAGATCCTCCAATTCGCAGTGGAAAGAAGAGAGATGGCAAGAAAAAAGAAACGCCAAAGGAAGAAAACATGCCTTGAAAGTTTATCTTCCGGTCTCCATTTGGTACGGAAATATGCAGGGATCTATTTCCAGGACATATGGAACATACTGGACAGCTTGTGCATCTTAGGATTCATCATTGGATATACCCTGCGGTGGTTTGCAGACACATACAGTTATGGACGCGTGTTCCTCAGCATCAACTTCATGTGTTTCTTCTGGAGACTTCTTCAAGCATGTACCCCCAGCAAAACAATCGGACCAATGATTTACATGGTCTTCAGAATGGTACATATGAAATCTTTTTCTGTCATTTATCATCACATTTTCATTAGTTTCCCAACAGTTCCACTTTCCGGAATGTTATCATTTGATTATGTTCTCATTAAAACATTGCATCATTTATGTTCAGTATTAAGAGAATTCTCATCCTATTATTATTTTTCTACAGGTAGCAGATTTGGTTCCATTTCTTGTCATCATATTTGTGGCCATTGGTTCCTATGCTGTTGCTACTGAAGCCATTCTCTACCCAAATGCATCCTGGTCGATCGGTTTTGTTCTGGCTATACCGAGAAAGGCATTTTGGCAGATATTTGGAGAGTTGTTCTTTGAAGAGATCGCAGGTGTGTAGAGTGTACCAATAAAATGATTTGGCAAGTTTATTAATAATCGTGAACAAGAGTCATTGCATGTTCTAGGTGTGCGTCCATGTGAGGACTGGCTCCCCGAAACCTTTGAGTTGATGGGTCGGGTGACCGGGCTTGGTCACTTGTTTGATACCGAGTCTTTACCCAATAGCTGGCTTGAATATTAATGGCCAACACAAGCAGCCACTAAATCGTAGCTGTAGGCATTTCTAAATCTGTGACGTCCAACGTCGCTTATCAGGTCGGAATTTTTTTTATCTGAAACCATACATATCAGGAACTATATATTCTGAAACCGTGTTATTTCAGTTGCACCGCTCACTAAGCACTTTTGCAATAATCATAGCCAGTAAACAACTTTAGTACAGTTGGTTTCTATTGCTGCCTATTTGTTTACGTCCGGGATGGTCTGACCGGTCAGCGCTGAGATTTCACGCTTTCTTTATATTTTTATCCTTAAAATGTCAACGAGTCAAAGTATGGCATTTATGATACATTTCTCCACTCCCTGTCACCTAACTTTCGTTTCAAGGCGTCAAACTTTGATCGAAAGCCATTAAAGTATATAATTAGTTTATTGTTACTATATCATAGAGTCCATCAGCATATTTCTGTTAATAAGTCCTATTTATGGAAGTTACGATTGTTTTAATTTTACAGGTGAAGGATGCATCCCTCCAAACTGCCCAACGGAGATGGGAAAGCTCTTGGTTCCATATTTCACGGCTATTTACCTACTCATGACCAACATCCTATTGTTGAACATTCTTATTGCTTTATTCAAGTATGTTTTTCTTCTGTGGTTTTCTCTTTAGAAGTAAGCTTATTGATATTCTCTTACTAAACATATCGTCATTTCATTATAACCTACCCACCCTTCTAACCTTGCCTATTCCCAAGTAGTCGGATGTTATGTTGTCGTTGTCGATCCCTCATAATCATTGCACATAACGGACGTAAGCCAGTGATGCTGCGGGATGTCAAAGCTCAAATCTGGAACCGGACGTTACTCGTAGACACCTGTGACGCTATCGAACTGGAGGTACCAGTCAGTTGTACAGTAAAACATGTTTATAGCAAACACGCTTACACCTTGGTGGTGTGTGGTCCTGTGCGTAAAGCTCAGGTCACAAATCAGTTGACGTTAAGCACCGTTGGGCGCGGAGACCACTACATGTGGTCTCGCCTTAGGCAAGTAGGTTCAACTAAACTTGCCTCTATTCACCCAGCCGACACTAGGTACCCGGTGGGATAAGTCATGTGACTATTAACTTTTTAGCATCTTTCGGCAACTAAGGTTACTTGTCCCTTTAAGATTATCATAACCGTAGTAAAGTGTACTTGTTACCGATCTAAGAGCGACTGTATGGTTTAACAGTGACACGCAGCAATAACTGACCTGCAATTCCTGTTTCAAGAATTCCAAATGAACGCATCCATTCGTTTTACAAACTGGCTTGGCAATCAGATTTAATCTGATTGTTTATGGTGTACAGGGATATTTCACAAAGACTGCAGGTACTGGTCGTGAGTTATGTTGTGGGTTTCCAGTCGCAAATGAGAAAATAAATAAGAAAGTTTTTATGTATACAATTCCTGGCATATCGTAACATCATCATGTACACTAAACGACCAAAGAAACGTTACCCTCCTTCCTTTATGACGGAGGTACCTATCTTCAGCTGGCGTTGTGATGCGTGGACGTCCACTTTCTGGTCTGTCTACGGTGACCCCAGTCTGTCTGAAGCCCTGAATAAGTCTTATAACCATGATACGATGGCATCCGTGGGCGTTGGCAACAGCATTGTATGTCGACCCCATCTGCATCATCCCAATGGCTCTTTCCCTCCCTTCAGCTGTTAATCGTGGCATATTTCTCGTACTTGTGTATCAGATTATGTCTTCTATGGTCTCTTTATACCCTAGAGAATCATTCTGCATGTGAAATGGATGTAAATACTGTTTGAATATTGCTGCGTTTTGGCGATTGACATTGCTATGTTAAAATGGAAATGGCAAAATGTTACTTTGCAAGCAAAAATGTTAGCACAGATAATTGTAGATATTCCTAAACATGTTTTCACAATATCAAAGACACAATTTACTTGTTTTCACTAATGCAAATCAGCAGAAAATGTTTTAACAGAATGAAATCATAGGAATGATTAATTTACAATTTTACACACTCTACAAGAGTTGTTTCTTGTTTTAATAGTTGAAAAATGGTGACTTTAAATGGTTTATCATTGTCCCAAAGCAGAATATTATTTTAACCTTTCTTTTGGACATCAAAATCACTATTATTGGTTTATTTCGGTATGGACGAATATAGGACAATTTAACTATTGCATTTCACCCAAATATAAATGCATTTGAGATTTCTTTTTCGTGAAGCTTTTTGCATAAAGCTGTGTTGTTAAGCATTCTTGTAAACTAAATCATTCTAAAATATCTTTGATAGTTTTTCATTAATTCACAAAGGTAAGAGGGTAACGTCTCTTTTGGCGTCTAGTGTATATTTTGTTGGAGAACAATTGCATTTGTCTATAATGTACGTTTCCGCTATGTTTGCATACAGATATCTTTTCCAGCAACATTTATGAAGATGTGCGCCAGAAAGCTGATGAAATCTGGTCCTGGCAAAAATGTCGACTTATGGTGGAATATGAGAACAAACCGCCTTTTCCCCTACCCTTAACCATCTTCTGGAGAATTGGGAATCTGTTCACACTTTGTGGATCCTGCAAGAGACGTCAGAGAAAGAAGGGTAGAGTACAATAATCATCATGTTCTACGTTAATAATAAGAATAACTTTATTAATGGTGACAACAGAGAAAATGACATTGTATCTAAAATATTTGTGTTGTCATTTGTAGTACCAGATACCAAAGACGACAGCCCCACTCGTGAAGAACCAACTAACACACTTGAACTTCCTGTGGTGAACGGTGAGTAGAAGTGAACGGTGGTACACAGAATTTCTATAAATCCAAATACATCACGAATGCGTTTTTTTCACATACATGAATGTTGGAAAAAGAACACAAACATGTGTGAAACGTATGAATATAATTCACTTAACTAGCATTCGAATCCAGAAAAGGAATCAATTAGTATGTCATACAATGTATATTTGTTTTAGCCATCGACCCAGCTAATGAGCACTTGGGAATACTTCTACGGTTATACAACGTCTTTATTTTGTATTCGTTGTAACACAAATGTCATATATCCATAAATCTATCTTCTCCGACCATCGTAACTTCCAAATGACACTTCAGAAGTTCTCTTAAAGAACAAATAAACTTTGTTTTTTGTACTCTTTTAACTATTACATATGAAAGATTTGTGGTTAGTCTTATGCGGAACACCAAATTCATTCTTAGAAAACTTGTGGTTAATTAATACCGAGCGATTAACAGTTGCAAAAAGTCGCCTGCTTCACTCTCGCCCGCCAACGAAACCACAGACAGGTTACGTAACTCTGTCGCAAGAGCACTGCAGTGACGTCATATGAGGAAGGATTTTCAGTTAGTTGTATAGAAAGTGTGTAGCAAGCTCGTCATTTTGATGATTTCTCAACATCAACGAAGACATGCCGAATCGTTGCGTTGTCGTCAATTGCTCCTAGGGGTCGGGCAATGGTGTCACCATGCACAGATTTCCACAGGACCCCGCGGTTCGTGCTAAATGGGTTATGTTTGTGAGTGCGAAGCGAGCGTTGGGGAAGCCTGAAACGATATCTTACTTGTGTTCAGATCGCTTCATGGAAGTTAAAGAATCAAAACTACTTACTAGTTGTAGTAAAATATGTATATGATTGATGACCATAAAGATTGTCCATGACAGAACTTGTAACATAACGATTTCTTCCTCGGAAGCGAGGTTGTGGTCAGAGTGACAATAATACTGTTAGTAGTATTATATTGACACCCACCTCGTTTCCACGAGAGAAATTGTTATGATATAAGCTATGTCATGCAAAATCCTATTGGCCATCAATCAAATACATATTTTACTTCCAGTAGAAAGTAGTTTTGATTTTGTAACTCGGTGAAAACAAACCTAAATAGCATTTATCCTCAGACTGGCGGATGTTCGCGACAGGGCGCCGCCATTTTTGAAAATCGTAAAGTCATGGGCTAAAGTCTGTTAGAATTAATGAGATTATGGTTTGTTTTCATCAAGTTAGAAAATCAAAACTACTTTCTACTCGTAGTTAAATATGTATTTAAATCACGACCAAAAGGATTTTGCCTGACACAACTTATAGCATAACGATTTCTTCCACGGAAGCGAGGTGGAGATACTGCGCGATAAATGTCTTGCTACATTCACGTGGTTAACGTCCACTCACCAGTATGTAGATACTAGTCAATGTACGTCTTTATTTTGGGTCTTATAATCCTAATTAGTTTATTATCATACTTGTATGCATTTTGAAACTAAATAAAAAGCAGACAATCTGCTGATACTTATAGTGAATTTATAACTGGACTGTAATATCTAGACATTTTATAGTTTGCCAATGTGAATCATAATTCGCACACACGCCCTAGTGTATGTTGTCTGTCTCATTACACTTCACGGCGAAAACAATGATTCTGTTGAATGCTACGACAAATGATTAAAAACAAAATGCAAATATTAAAATTAAAACAGATTAAAGTTATAGGAACAATGTCAGGCTATTACCTTGTTCGAGGAATGTATCCATCAATATCCACCAAAAACGAGTGATATGCCATTCATCTGCAGCTGTTCCAAGTGATGTGTCTTTTAACAGTCTAATATACGAAAAGGTGACATATCGTTTCAGGTATAGTCTCATTGGTCACCCAAGATAGCAACTGCATAATGTCCGCCTTTCTTTGGAAAAAAGTAATTTAGTTAGGCAATAATGAGCAATCAATCAATGTATTGGCGGTTAGAAGGACGTTGTTTTTACGCAGACACAGACACGACAGAGTGTATTCAGTATAAATTAGTAAATCTACATACGCAAACACTACCTTTTGACAAATCCGCTGTGCAAGATAAAACTAATTAATCAATCAGCGTGTTATCGGTTAATCCTTTGATCGACGTTTATAATGTTGAGCATATACTCCAGACACACGAAATGCCAAATGGGAACCTTTGTCGGGTTATCTAAGTGGTGTTACCACTAATTATACCTGTTATAATTTCATTAACTGACCATCAAGTGAATGATGACAATACCATGTGAAGGTTTATAACACGGGTTATAACAAGGGAGTATTAATTGCTGTATTGCATGCAATTTTAATTGCATGTGAAAACTTATGGGCCGACACTGTTTTGAGAATACAAACAGAACTTCATTGTTGCATAAGAAATACATATAGGCAGTTTCTGTGTGCTAAAGCTGTATGTACCTATTTACCCAAGTAAATTTTCAGATGCTTCTAGCAATGGCAAAGTAGGGTTGTTTAGTTTACGGATTCAAATAAATCAAATGTCAATTTTTAATATCATACGTAATAGACGTCATATTTTTACATGACAAGACACCAAGCGATTTTGACAGAATCGTCTACGAAAACAAGTTGTAACTCTGAAACTAGGCAAAGCAGGAGGCAAAATCAAATGACAGTAGATTGTGAGACATATAGCTTTAATTTTTCACAACAGTTGTCACGATTTCAGGTTTATACAAACTTGTAAACAAGATAATTTACCCCCTGAAAATGTACTTGAATTCTGCATCAACCCCCATAGATATTCCTTATATGACGTCACAGAGACGCGCCGCTCTGATTGGTTGAAATTTCGTTCGCGGGTGAGAATTGTGCACTGTTGTCAAAAAGGTCGATTTAAGTTAATTAAGATCGAAATGAGTAGTTTTAATGACGGGGTTCCATTAATAACGATGCCTATTAGTGATTTATGTATTTGTACCCCCCTAGAGTATATGTGATCTTTAATAGCAAAACAATAGTGTGCCTATGATCTAGTTATGAAATATATCGTTATCCTTCCTCACAGGTATAGACACTGACGATGTTTCTTTCCATGAAGAGCAAGATGCTACTTCCAACGCTGACACAGAGGCTGGTGTGCCAACATTACAAGCTGTTGCTGAAGAGGCAGTTCGCGAGAATGCTAACCACGTGGTAAACGATGAAGCAGATGTGGACATCGGTAACTACTTGTCAATGTCTAGTTTTATTATTGCTAATTCAAGCTATTCACTGATCATTACCTTCTGATATCACTAAAGTTCCAACTACAATGGGGTCAGTGGGGTAGCCTAGCCTAGTGGTTATAGCGTTTGCTCGTCACGCCGAAGACCCGGGTTCGATTCCCCACATGGGCACAATGTGTTAAGCCCATTTCTGGTGTCCCCCGCCGTGATATTGCTAGAATATTGCTAAAAGCGGCGTAAAACTAAACTCAGTCAGTCTGATATCACTAAAGTTCCACCTACAATGGGGGCAGTGGGGTAGCCTAGCCTAGTGGTTATAGCGTTTGCTCGTCACGCCGAAGACCCGGGTTCGATTCCCCACATGGGTACAATGTATGAAGACCATTTCTAGTGTCCCTTGCAGTGCTAGAATATTGCTAAAAGTGGCCTAAAACTAAACTATATCTCTATATTGATATCTCTATTTAACTGACTAACTGAGTTTGGTTTTACGCCGCTTTTAGCAATATTCCAGCAACATCACGGAAACGACACCAGAAATGGGCTTCACACATTGTACCCGTGTGGGGATTCGAACCCTGGTCTTCGGCGTGACGAGCCAACGCTTTAACCACTAGGCTACCCCACCTCCCCTATCTCTATTTAAGAATGACACAATTATAATACGGTTTCAAGCATGGGTGTTTTAACGACAAATCTAATAGGTCAACGACAGATCAGTAGATCTCGATGATCTATTCCTTTGGTCTTAGAAGGCAACATAGTGGTGGCAATTATATGAATGGGTAAAAGAAAAACTCAAGGCTTACACAACACTCACCTGTGATTACCTCTATCTGTATCATAATGTCTATTATACAAGTCTTCATTTATCTTTCAGCTGAAGATGACGATTGGGATATTTCTATTGACGGTAAGTATGATTTAAATATGCATACATTAACCAATGAGTACTGCTAAATTAATCTACGACTGACAGAAATATATCGTTCATTTTGGTTTGAAACAAATTTTGCTACATCGATGAAATACTTCCATTCTGATTCCGTACGTCGAGCGCAATGCCTCAAAATCCCATGCTTTCGATTAAATGGCAGGCAGTGGTCGCACTGGCGGCTAAATGCTACTTGTATGGATAGATGACCATCACTTGGTATGAAATCTGGATGAGAACATTGCTGTGTTGTTATACCCAATGTTTGCACTAGAGGGATATATGTAGTATTGGGTTGCAACTTGCAGACAATGACGTTTCACCTTCTGGTCACTCATTCTATAGGTCTTGTAAGCGCTGAGCGCTACTCCCGGTTCCCTTAGCGCGCCAACTTGCGATATGCGGGACGGGGCCCAGCTTACTTCCGGTACCACAAGATTTCCGGTGATAAGCGTATATTCAAGAACCAGTTCTGATTCCAAATTGCGTGACCTCCAAATATGACTTTACTAGACAGGACCAAGTGTACGTCGTTTGTCGCCGGGAGTACTAAGGTCTCGCGAAGTGCCGTGACCTACTTACAGGCCTTAATACATACTTCTTTGTTTTCTTATTCTTTTTAAAGATGACGGATTGTCGCTGTCGACGTTTAATTTTGATGACCTCGATCTGGACTTAACATCAAGTGATGATGACAACTTCTTCGATGAAAGTGACCCAGAAGATCCATTAGATGAATTTGAAAGAACAAATGCGGAATTCTACATCCAAACAGAGAATATCAAGAGTTAATTCTCACTATACACACTTCATCAAACCCCTTTGTGAGACGACATCCATGTCTTTTAAAACAGCGGTCACTCTGTCTGGGGTATTAAAGATTAGAACACTCTATACTTATAATACAGTGAACACTCTATAGTACGGACACCATCAAACCGGATACTAAAACCTACGGGCGATTACTTTCACGGTTACATGTAAATACAAGTGTTCGTTCATCCGGAAATGTGTAAATTCTTTGTAAGTCTTAGAAATGACACCATCTAAGGAATATGTCACTATATCTAAGTTTGCATCAAAAGTTTAGCCACTCAGGAAGTAAGAGAGAGATATAATGTGATGATTCCTGGAGTCAGAGGCGGCTTCAGAATGACAGGAGTCATGTGAATGTGTTTTGTGTGACTGTATGTTGAACTCATAGTTGTTCATATACATTCATCTTATTGCGGTCCTTTTGGTTTGGTGTTTATTGAGCAAAAGCTGCTTGAATTACACAGTATACAGTTCAGATCAGTAGTCTGTTTCAGTAAACTGTTTTTACGTTTATAAAGAATGCGCAGTGTTCAGACTCACACCATTATCAGCATACATTCATGTGTTTTTACGTTTAGGAATTGTGTACAGTTAACTGGATTTGTGCTCTCAAAGAGTAACATTCAATTCAATTCAATTTAAAATGTTAGTTTCGGTTGCAATATGTCATGCATGGCGTTACAATGAACAAATATTTACATACTTGATTCCAGACTTTGTGATAATACCTACCTTAATATTTACCCTACGATTTTGTATAAAATGATATTATCCATATTTTGCACGGAGTACCTTTGTATTCATGTGGGTTATTTTGATATCATTCTTTTGTCTGTATTTATTGTCGCTTTGGAACTTTTTAACATATTGCATTGCAGTGTTAACCACTGATTCACTATCGTTATCTGACGGCCGCACGTGCCAACATGCACACCACAGCGCGTTCATGTCTCGTGCCGACATGCACACGACAGGGCGTTCATGTCACGTGCCAACATGCACACCACAGCGCGTTCATGTCACGTGCCAACATGCACAACACAGGGCTTTCGTGTCACATGTTGCCGTGGTTGGTGATTACTGTTACCAACACCCGTTATTGATACGGTTGTTGTTATGTCTGTCTTGATCCTGGCATTACACATTAGCCTTTGAAGATGAAATTAATGATTTCAGATCATACCAGATGCACTATTTACTTTTCATATATACTTTTATGAAATATAATAAAATGTTCCTCAAACTACCGAGCTTTGTGGTCTCTTTGGAACAGTGACTGGGTAGCGACTAACGGTATCTATAAAATTATTTGTGCCATATTGCTGTCTGCTGTTTGCTTTGGTACTTAACGAGTGGCCAAGTGTTTTCACATGTTAATTGTCAAATGTGCTGTTTTCCTCACCATGTGACAAAGAAACTTTGTAACTTTCAAATACACATCGGATTCGAACCGACGAATTTGTCACACAGTTTGTGCGAAGTCAACTAATTGTAGTCCCACCCGACATATTATGAGAAACTTTGTATCCATGGTCATAGGTTTTGATTACCGAAACCTGCATATTTCCAACCGGCCATGACAGTATCCGGAACAATACTCGTAAAAAGGTCGATACGTTTACAGTTTGTCTCCGAGAAGCTTGCTTCTATCCAAATACAATGTGGCGATCTTAACTGATACGTATCTATCCTATGGATCTATAACCGTTATACTTTAGTTTCCATGGACTGACAGATACATTTATGTACAAACATGTGCAGACATATTTTCATTTTATAAAGTTTGAAAATGCAACTACCACTGTTGTCACCTATGCGTGAAGTACAGAGGTACTTTCAAAAGTGTCTTCTATGTTCATCGAGGTTTGCATTTCTGTGGGTTATGATAAAATCATGTTAATGTTTATTAACAAATAGTGGTTACTTTCTAGTTCTGTAAGTCAGAGGCTCCGTTTGAATGTAAACACAAAGCATTTGAGGAAAATGCGTGCAGAATGCACAATGTAAAAGAAGGATCGGAACAATTTGCTTTTTAATAGTAATAGCGAAAGGAAGAATATCCTGAGCTACATATGCCTCTTGAATAAGTCCATGTGTCTGTTGAGACATGAACTTACTCTGATGAGATTGTGTTGGCAAAATCAGGTATGTTTCATTACCAAACAGTGTGATCATCTGAAAGAATTTCACTCAGCCAAGCGTTTGTCGTGTTCGTGTTCAGGAGGACAATTGCCATAGATCTGTCTACCGATTGGCTTATACCACACACAGGACCAGGATTACATTTAACATCACACAAATCATAAGTAGCGATAACAATATCAATAGGTCACTAACATTACCTAATTAATGAGACAAAAGGCAAAACATATAACACAAGGCAAGCTGTACACTATGTGATCAAAGTACACATTATATTGCTCAGTAAACTTGGGTGAAAGTTTTAAAATGGAGGACACGAAATTTACTAACGACTTTGTGAAAACTCCACACGCCAATGCGTTGTTGAGTTAGATCATTTCCCATCAGCATTGATTTTAGGTTGAATAGATTTAATGCACAAACGTCAAAAGAGCAAATATGAGGTAGTAAGTTTCAATTTCAATAACTTACAAAACAACAATCACAGGTCCGAGCCAACTCAATCAAGACTTATCCTGACGAGAAACCGACCACTGAATGAAATAGCGATGTCCCAAACAGGGACAGGGTATGTCACATCAACATGCTTCATTTACTCTTGAGTGTTTCCATACAGGACATGGCAGTCAACATAAGAGAAGTATTTTATTACATCAAATAACAAGCTTCTATAATTATCAGTAAGTAAGCTTTCTTTGTGATTGATTCAAAATAATCTCAATGATAAGCACACATGTAGCAATCGCCACTCCAAGTGCACAAGCAACTGCAATGATCCACAGGTTCTGAACCTGAATTGAGCTCTCTTGTCCTTGTTGAAGACACAGTTTTCTCCTCGGTGTCCATTTTTCTATGAGTCCGCTCACTGCCCCATTCTCAACCAGATACATTAACCTGCAAACAGAGTACATCTGCATGCTACAATATACGTACTTTATGAAGAATTAGATAAGATACACAGACTTAGTTAAATGAAAATATATTATTGCTAGAGGTCATTCAAGAGATCCTTTATTTCTGATGTCTATCTCGGGTTTGTGTCAAGCCATTCTGAGAAGTGTCGAAATCTCGATTTAGACAAGTTGTCCTCAATGAGTCTCCAACTACTATACTGATTTGGAACCTTTATAGTCCGTTTGACTTCAGTTTAGACTGATGAATTGCTCACTCACACAAAATCTAATAAATGCAACAAAATCAAACTTTGCTCAGTCCCATGAAATCGATAGACCAACTTTGATGATTTGTGTCATAATTTTGGACACCCGAATAAACATGTTATTTAACAAAGTTTGATTTTGTTGCATTTATTAGATTTTGTGTTAGTGAGCAATTCATCGGTCTAAAATGAAGTCAAACGGACTTTAATGTGAGTTAATTTGAAAATTGTCCTCTATGGCTGTCAGTTGCCCCGAAATTGTCTCCCGTCAATAGAACATATCAATATATTTGATTGAACATAGTACAAAGTTTCGTTATCTTTGAGATGAGGAAATATGAAAATGGCTTACTTACTCTTTGCTGAATAAATCCGTTAATGGAGAATTTCGAGGAAAGAGGAAAGAAAGGTAGTCTGAGAGAAATACTTCTTTGATTTTCACAACTTGACACGTGTCGGATATGATGGTGTCCCACACCCAAGCATTAGTTATGAGGATGTAGTTGCCATGAGAAATTTGTTCTTTCTGATATTCTATACTTTGAGCCCGTGCTTCATCTTGTCCTTGTAATGTTTCCTCTATCCTTTTTAGACAATGTTTGAAACACGTGATCCTTGGAATGCTATAAATGAAATATTACAAACTCATAACATCAAAACTGAATCCGTTTCAAACAATTATGACTATATGATTTTTATGATTAGCATGTATGTTTGGTCAACTGCCAAAATAATTGCATGTGTCAGTATATAGTAACATGACACGGCGTAGTCATTCCTATTGAGTAGAAATTGCTCCGCTTAAAAGATCTTCTTTGTTATGACTGACATAAATTCATAAATGCTGAGCTACAGAGCCTTGTGGAGTGGGGTAGCCTAGTGGTTAAAGCGTTCGTTCGCCACGCTGAAGACCCGGGTTCGATTCCCCACATGGGTACAATGTGTAAAGCCCAGTTCTGATGTCTCTCGCCGTGATATTGCTGGAATATTGCTAAAAACGGCGTGAAACTAAACTCCCTCACTCACTCACTTGTGGAGTGATCCAAACTAACTTATTGCTAGAATCTTCCTGATTGTGACGTTAAATAGGATTAAATCTTCCAAGGTTAGGTATGATGAAAGAAGGTTTGTGTTCAAGCCCATCACAATAATAGCCACCTTAAAAAATATCCCCATCAACTTTAGGGGATTTTGATTACGCTGTTCATTTACTGATACATTTTCGTAGTGTTTTAATTTGTGGCCATCACCCGGAGTGCAGTTTCACTAAATATACTTCCCATCAATTGTTTAGACTCACTTAAAACACTCACTATATATATATATATATATATGGTTACATCGAAGATTGATTTCTCCACTAACCTGAGGGAACCAACTGCAAACCTTATGCATGTGAATTGCACGAGGATCATGCATCAAGTTGCTGAAAAGCACGTGCAAACATCGTGCATGTGAACAGCTACGTTTTGGTGTAAAGTTTTGTTTGCCAATTTTTACTGATTTTTATCATTTATTTAACTCATGAATATAATCTTTTCAACGTTACGAATTTGTTTTACAATACATCAGGTCATGTGTAAACGGTACCTTTAAACAGTATGGAATATTTTGCAAAATTTTTGTTTAGATCAGTTGACTGAAGTAAGTGGCTCTATTTACACTAGTGTGTCTAAACTCATGATGGGAAGTATAGTTTGTATTACCTTGAACGCGATTTGGGAATAGCTTCCTGGGATGGAAGCAACTTTGAAGTCAACTTGTTGCACCAATTCCGATAGAGTATCGAAAGGAACCGTTTCCTTGGAAACTGAAACCAGTGCAACCAGGTTGCCCGTGTATACAGCTGTCATCATCACACAGAATATACACCAGAAGCTGAACAGGATGCGGCCGGATTGATATCGAGGCAAGTGGTTCAATCCTGAAACCGAATATCATTTAAAAAAGAGTAAACTGTACTAGTGTATTTGCTATAAGTAGTTGTAACACCAACCCTGTTCTACATTGTATCGGGATTACCCCATTTCTGATTACAGCATCTACACGTCATCTGCACGAGGATGATGACGTCATCAATGTTGATGTCTCCAACTTGCTCGTTGTGTCTTAGTGTAAGGAACATCCCCACACTAAGTACATTACATTGGGGCCATGCAGTACGCGAGTTCCAGATCAACGAACCCTGTCTTACATACATATATACCATAGCTTTGAATAAGTGATCGCACATGACTATATGCCCGGCTTTGAGTGAGTGAGTGAGTTAACATTTAAAATCACATCGGCAGTATTTCAGCCATATCGTGACTAAGTAAGTTGTAAATTTATAAATGAATAAAAACAAACTTATATAATATACTTACCTGTCAAAAGACAGTAAAACAACTAGATTATCATAGAAACAAATATAAAACAAGTAATTAAATCTAAAACATCCTAACTATAAATGAAAATACAATACAAAACAGGCTTTATATTGCCAACAACTGAATGTAGATGACCATACTAGGGACTGCCCGGCATTAAAGTACTAGTGTTCAATAAACAAGTTTAAGAAAGGATAGTTCTTTTTTTCTGTTTGTTTAAGAACTGGAAGAAGACAACTGAGGCACACGTATTCTGGGTACCAGGTTCCAGGAATTTATCGAGTTAGATCTGAATGTAATCCTGAGTCCTTGGTGTGGATTGATGTACAAATAAAGCTCGTCTTGGATGTAAGGTACAACAGTGAAACGTGTGTTTGTAGAAGTATGAATATACATCAAGCTATTACGAAGATTATGTGTAGATATTCATATCGTCTAGATTAGAGAGTCTGTATGAAATCAAATATATCAAAGCTAAAATACGTAGGCTTGTTACCTTGACGTAGTGGTACATGCACTCCAATTTCAATAGCTGCTGTTGCTGCTTTTTTAAAGGGCCATTTGTTCCTCTTGCAAGCATATTCCATGACATAGATGAGTATGCTTATTGAAGGTATTGATAAACACCAGCAAAGGTACACCTCCCACCTAAAACTTAGTAACACTGATTTCCATTCAGACTTTTCATTGTTTAAGTTCTTGTATATGGCAACACCGTCACTTGTTGAGATCGGAAATGAAAAGTCTACAACAAGTCCTCGCCTGTAGTTGATGAAGTAAGGGACAGGGCACATATCTGCAATCTGTATGAAAAACAAAATAGCAATGTTATATATGAGAACATAAAAAAGTGCAAAATAATACAACATCATCCTGTCAACAGAGACGTCGAATTCCCAATTTGCAGAGAAAGTACAAAATGAAGTTGATAGCATAATTTCTTCAAAATATTTTTGTCACCATTTGCTGTGAAGATAAAGTGTTAATATAGTCGGGTGAAGATAATGTGTTAATATAGTTGGAATTTACAGTCGATAAAGCTGTTAGCGGATGTTTTCTGACAAACATGGAAAGGGTTTTGTCGCTTGTACTTTTGCAATAAATCATTAAAGATTGCAAACGTATATGTTTACGCGTTGATGCATTTCGATCAAACGAAATGAACGAAGGGGTGTAAACGTACAGATAGTCAGTAAAGACAATTAGCGATGTATTGTGACGCCATAGTAACGATCATAATGATCTGCAAACCATTGTGCACCATTTTCATAACAGCGATATCTTTTAAGAGATCTCTTTTGAGTCATATCTTGTGAGTGGTACATCATTATTACATCGACAATTTAATCCATTGAACTCACAATCAGTATACAAGAAAGAACTGTTATATATGCTAACTGCAATTACGCCGTAAAGGTAGGCTGAATACATGTTCTATCAGATGCTCAGTATTACCTGTCTCTGAAGCATTCCTATTATTCCTGTCCAGGTTTCATTTGGCAATTCAGTTCCCCACAGTTGATCCTCGGGTTCAACAAGTTCGTAACTGAATATGAAATACATGCAAGAAAGCATTTATTGTGTAAATTTATTTATGCACAGCCATGTAATCGCATGACACTATTTTAAGGAGACGGCGTTATACCATGTGCTAAAGCGTTTCATCTGTTCCTTTGGAGTCAGTAGGGGACAGTATTGTGTATATTTAGACTTCCGCTATATCCAGAGTTGTAGAGGCTCCCACTGTGTTCTGGACAACAGAATATTAAAGAAAGATCTGGTAACCTTTTCTTAGTATATAAGGTGCGATAGATATTGCGTCTCATAACATTTTATCTCAAGCCATCAGAAGACCAGTATCTTGTATGATCATTCACTACCCCTGGACACTCTCTGCCTTGCCCTTTCTTCCAAATTGGATTACTGTTACCGAATATTACCGTCATTGTCTTTGTTGCTATAATCACTGCTCTTGTATTTTACCACCCTTTCAAGTTGTACTGCCATTGTATTTTGCAGTGTCATATTGATATCTTTGTGGTGATTTGTGGTCCTAGTGATGTTGGATCCGGATTTGTTAATTACAGCATATCTGTTGGTTGTTTAATGGTTCCACACTAAGCTCTTTTAACGTTTTCATCGATTCCCTGTTAACATTATAATTTCAGTAACGCAGTAGCACTGAATAGTCATATCCAACTTGAATGTTCCTTGTTCGATCAGATGTACGGGAATACCTTGTGCCAGGACTAGTTTGTATCTTTTTCCGTACTTTACATGTGTAAAAGTTTCAAATTTATACAAAACGCATGTACCTGAAATTGAAAACGCCTGCAAGGTGATTCACAACGTCAATTCCAAATCCAACGTATTTTGGCCTCCCATCCACTATCTCCTTCTTGGCGGTTGACAGCCACTGAAGAAATCACAGTAGATGTCAGTAGGTGATTAAGTAATATGAGTGCCAAGCTGTGGTCAGCCTGGCTGACTGGTATATACTTTGTGATCCTACGCTGATGGTGTGGGACTCCTTTCATAACCATTGTTTTTTGGGTCCGAACTCAGTTATGTAGGTCATGTAGATGAATAGGGCTGTGAAAGAAGAAGCGTTGCAGTGTTTCTGTGATCCGAAAGGAAGAGTCAATACCTTACCTCTAATGTAGCTATTGTCAGCTTTCTTCCGTTGAGACCTTTTGCAGTGTTGGGGAAAACAGTTGATGACCAACTGCTTTGACGCACATCGGACAAGTTAACATAGCTCCATGCACGTCCTTCTGTGTGCCAGAGTAGGGTCGATATTTCTGTGTCCTTCAAGAGCAGGTGTTGAGGTAATGTTTTCGGCTGAAAATACTGGCAAGTCAGCTTCACTATGTGTTGTAAAACATATCACAAATCACAAAGTAACGTGTATGTTATACTCGACACTCACTTCTTGAAATTTTCAAAATGATATAGGACATACTTTACTTTTGCAGGTTCAAAAGATGTTAGAATTGACATTGTTACTGGTGTACCTTAGGCAAACAACAAACAGCAACATTTACATACTTATTGTGTGAGGTGCGGTTGTTACTGACAGTGCAGACCAAGCTTGTTCTCTTCCTACCACCACCACAAACCAGATAGAAGAACAAACATCTTTGTAAGTCCCCAAGCATTTGGTGTCACCTCTCACTTTTAAGTGATCATACATATAATTTTCGCTGTAGTTAATGAAAGCCTGATGGGGTTACATGGCGAAACAAGCTAAGTACGTCATATTTATATCCGCTATATGAAGACCTGTGAAGGCCCGGGTTAGACTTGATCTTCAGTAACCCATGCGACTAACGGGATCGGGTGGTCAGGTTCGCTGACTTGGTTGACAAATGTCATCGGTTCCCATTTGCCCAGATCGATGTTCATGCTGTTGATCACTGGATTGTCTGGTGCAGACTTTATATATACAGACTGCCGCCATATAGCTGGAATATTGCTGAGTGAGGCGTAAAACTAATCTCACTCACTCACGCATATATGTACTTGCCTGTTTATCAGAGCCCGTGCTGTTATCGTGGGTCTTCTTTGTTATGAGGGCAACGTTATCAAACGTCACATTCAGTGTAGGCATCCCACCACCATCAGGTATAATGATCAACCATTTGGTGAAATGGCGAAAAGATGCCCGCGCTCCAACTTTGTTGTCGAGATGACTAACCTAATTCGAGGATACAAAATGTGAATAGTTAAATCAAATACTTCATCAGCTCGTATAGATATGTTTTAGCTATAGTATTCTGTAAACAATCGAGTCTGGCCTAGACAAGTGATTGATACTACGCGAATCGATCATCGCAATGATGTCCAACAAGTCGCTAAGTATGGCCCCTAACTCATTTATTAGCACAGGTTGCTATATTTCTAGTTGTTGAGTCCGGCTCAAAATAGTTAACACAGCAAGTGTCCTGGGAGCAGACAGAGAGTAAAGTGCGCAAATTCCTTTCAGACAAAGTGGAGATTGAAGATGCTTGTACAATACACATTGAACGTGCACACCGATTAAATTCGAAAAGTGCGAACAGACCAATTATTGTAAAATTAGCCATGTTCAAAGACAAACAGCATATTATGTCGAGTGCACGCACTGCACTCAAGGGGGATAAACAATACCGAGTGGCAGAAGACTTTACAGAGAGGGTCAGATGGATCAGATCTCAGCTATTCCCGTCAATGCAACAGGCCAGGGACGAGGGCAAAATAGCCTTCATGAACTACGATAAACTAATCATTGATGGTACAGTGTTTGCATTTGAGGAAAGTGATGGTTCCTTGCGACAGATTGGACAGCGTCGCAACTGGGAAAGACGTACACCCCGGAGACCCGACCCCGACCCCGCCCAAGCAGAGGGCGAACAGTCAAGTTCCCAATAGGAATACGGCCAAGGCTACAGTGACACTTCTATGATCTCCACAGACTCATTTGTTAAACGTTTATTGACTTTATTAGTATGGAATGTTCATGGACTTTTATCAAACATAGACAGTTCTGACTTTTGCAAATTTTGCGAACAATTTGATATGTTTTGCTTTTCAGAAACCATGTGTGTGAATTATAAAGATATTCTTGCTAACACATGTAGAGATGCTGTGTGCTATACGGTAGATGCCAGACGTGTGTGTGATCGTGGGAGATTCTCTGGTGGGATCAGTGTCTGTGTGAGAAGGGATATAAGTGAATACGTACAGAGAGTGTATCATGAGTGGCAAAATATGATATTGTTTCGTGTGAAGGATAGTCTTCCCCCGATGTTTATTGGATTTATTTATGTTCATCCTGAATATTCTCCTGAATATCATAATTCAGAAGATGACGGAATAACAAGACTTGAGACTAAACTGAATCAAATATTGTATGATTATAGCCCTGAAGTTAATCTAGTTCTAACGGGCGATTATAACGCAAGAACTGGAAACGAGATAGACTATATCATTGATGATAACAGTGATTACCTACCACTTGGAGATGACTATAAGGAAGATAACTACTGTCAACCACGTCATACCTGTGATACTAATGTGAACAACTATGGATGGCGCCTATTGGAACTCTGCAAGATATTCAGCCTACGTATCGTCAACGGTCGTACGCCAGGAGATACACCGAGTAACTTTACCTTTGTAGCAAGGTCTGGAACCAGTGTTGTAGACTATGTGCTTGTCTCGGAGAAGCTCTTACACAGCGTATCTGTCAGTCATGCCACGAGCTGAATCCGATCATATGCCCTTGGCGTGTAGTCTCAAGGACGTCATTGAGCATGTTACACATGTTAAAGAGGCTTGTGAGATTACGCTCCAGAGAGTGCCGAGGTTCAAATGTATCACAGGAGATATATCACAGCTTTACAACATCTACAGTTCAGCAACGGTGAAGGATATGCTCAGTGAATTTGTGAATCTTCTTGAATATGATGTTAACAAAGCGGTACGTAAGCTAACGGATATTGTGTCCACGTTTGGGAAACCCATTTATTCTGGCCTGCAGTCAACTCAGAAACGGATGCAACCTGCGTGGTTTGATGTGGATTGCCAGAATTTGAAATCGGAAAAATACAGACTGCTACATAAATTGAGACGATATAAGTGCGCCTTTAATACTGACCAATACTTAGCAGCAAAACGAAATTTCAAACAGTGTTGTAAACTCAAAAAGACACTTCATGACAGAAAAGTAGCAGACGAAGTAGAAAACGCTGCCAAGAACGGTAACTGTAAACAGTTTTGGAGGACTCTGAAACGTCAGTTCGACTCTTTTTCAAGTAATACAATAAACACAAGCGAATGGCAGATTTATTTCAGGAACTTACTGAACCCCGATGTTACGACAGGAGACAAATCCCCAAGTGTTATAAACCACTTCATAGACCAACACTCATGCGAAGACTCTGATGGTTTAGCTGATAGCGATGCCTTTCTAGAGGATGAAATCAAGGAAGAAGAAATCAAACAGTCAATCCACGGCCTTGTCAACGGTAAATCACCAGGTCAAGATGGTATACCCCCAAAACTGTTCAAAATGACTAGTGATTTTTTCCTCAAATATCTGAAAAAGCTTTTCAATAAAGTACTTGACAGTGGAACTTTCCCAGAAGAATGGAACAACGGAATGGTCATCCCCATCTTCAAATCAGGAGACCCAAAGGATCCAAACAACTATAGGGGTATCTCACTTCTCAACGTTATGGGTAAAATATTTACTGATATTATCGAAAAAAGGTTAAGACGATGGGTTGAAACAAACGAACTTATTTCAGAGAGTCAAGCTGGATTCCGTCCCGGATATTCTACAGCAGATCACCTATTCACGCTTCAGTCACTATGCTCAAAATATCTTTGTAAACCAAAGGGTAGATTTTATTGTTGTTTTATAGACTTCCGAAAGGCCTTCGATCTTGTGGACAGGAAAAGAATGTTAACTCTACTGCTTCAAAAAGGATGTCATGGAAAAGTCATTTCTCTTCTCAAGAACATGTATTCATCGATCAAGGCGTGTGTGAAGGTGCAAGGAAACTCAACTGAAATATTCTCAACATCTGCAGGGGTTCGACAAGGCTGCATTCTCAGCCCAGTGTTATTTATATTATATATAAATGAATTTGTAACAGCCATGTATAGATCGTGTACAAGTGGAATATTCGTCACCCAAGATATTGAAGACTTGATGCTCCTACTTTTTGCGGATGACGTTGTGTTATTTTCGTTTACTATCATCGGCTTACAGAGACAGCTAAACATACTGGAATCCTACTGCTCACAATCAGGACTACAACTGAATTTTAATAAATCCAAGATTATAGTTTTTAGAAATGGTGGAAAACTGGCACAGAATGAAAAATGGACTTATAAAGGACTGCCTATCGAAACCGTCACCTATCACAAATACCTTGGACTCATCTTCTCATCACGACTCTCGCACAACAAGCCAGTAAGGCGTGCCTCGCAATAAATAGATTCCTACAGAAAAATAAAGACTGACTGACTGACTGAGTTTAGTTTTACGCCGCTTTTAGCAATATTCCAGCAATATCACGGCGGGGGACACCAGAAATGGGCTTAACGAAAAATAAAGAAGTAACGTTTTCAACTGTATGTTCGATATTCGACACTAAAGTTTTACCAATACTCCTCTATGGAGCAGAAGTGTGGGGATGCAAGTATTCAGCTTCAATTGAAAAAGTTCAGTTAAACTACTTTAAACACCTTCTCAAAGTTGGAAAATTTGCTTCGAACAAGGCAATTCTTGGCGACAGTGGAAGACATTTGATTTATATATCAACACAAGTAAAGGCCATCAAGAACTGGATAAAAGTTCTACGAATGACAACCGATCGCCACGCACACCAGTGTTACCGAATGCTTAAATCACTCGATGATGTAGGAAAAAGAAACTGGACCTCTAATATTAGAGAAACATTGTCCAAGATACGATTCTCACATGTATGGATCGCACAGGATGTCGGAGATGTAAATAATTTCTTATCATGTTTAAAACAGCGCCTCAAAGATATATCACACCAAAACTGGCATTATGAGATAAACAGTTCAAGTTTCCTTACTCACTACGCTTCATTCAAGTTTTCACTGGAAAGAGAATCATATATCACGAACATGAGAAACAAACAACTAATAAGAGTCTACTTCAAATTTAGAGCTTCGCTAACAAACTTTAAGATAAACAAGCTAAGAACCAATAAAGATACAACGGCAATCAACCCCATCTGTGAACTTTGTAATCATAACCTTAATGAAGATGAGAACCATGTATTTTTTGTTTGTGATAAGTATAATCAAGCCAGAACTCTATATCTACAGAAGCTACAATCAGTCTACAGAGGCCCACTTACCATTCAGGCAATTTTCATGTCACAAAATAGTAATACACAGCATCTAACAGCTATCTATCTCAATGAGATATTCAAAATAAGATCAATATGAAACTCAAATGTTTATGATCACGTGTAATTTAAATTGTATATGTCAACTGTATCATAGGCCTTATGGCCCAAATACTACTGAATAAACTTCTCTCTTTCTCTCCTTCTAACACAGCAAGTGTATATATTTTGTTATGCTAAATGCTAGAGCAGTGTCGTTATTAAATATGCTCAAGTACTATACTTATTATAAGAAAGTATTGTCGTTGTATTAAATATTAAAGGCAGAAGATCTGTTGCATTTGTCGATTTCGTTGCGTCAGCTGCAAAAGAAACTGTGATTCAAAAGGAGCGTACATCTCAAACGTATAGAAGGAGTGTCTTGTCCATCCCACTATTGTCTGGTCAACATGTTTGCATGTCTTAGCTGCATGGCAGAAATACTAATGAAGCATCAGGACAAACTCTGTTCATACGAATTTTGTTACTTGATGTGCTTCTGGTAGAGCATTACATGCTTATCTTCTCCGCAAACACCTTCTCGTCTACCATTTTCATTCAACCTCCCATAAAATGTTCATCATTGCCTTCCCGCCCAATGGAAACTGTTCCGGCAGGTAAGGAAATACTGAATATTCTCCTCCGTTGACGTTCCCCACTGACAAGACGCGACCGGTAGGTCAGGTAGCTAGATTGTTATATCGGGTAATGACAAACTGTGTACATAAAATGTGCATGAAATACTTACATAGGAAAGTATCTGTTGGACATGATAGCTGTTGCATAAAAGAAAGAAGGAACACTTAAGGGCCTGGGGATGTTCTTCAGTTTTGATTTCGGTGATATATTCATCAATGAGAGCATGAAAGGTCTTGAGATCCCACTGCACAACCGTAAACTTTTGATATTCCATTTCCTTCAGTAATTCATTTGCCAGTGTATCTGGAATGAAAAGGCAGAAGCTCTTCTTAATGATCAATGATCTAGCGTGGACCGGATCATCCAATGATTGACATCATGAGCATCGATCAGCGTAGTCAGGATGCGATGACATGATACAACCAAGCCACCAACCATGGCCACCGGTCCTTCTAGTTGCCGGTTATGACCATGGGTTGGAGAGGATGAACTCCAACCCAGATCTTGAAGGGTATCTAAAATTGTTTCATTCATCAGAGCAGCTGAGCTGTTAAGTATATTGCTCGAGCTGGTTGGGAATGTACTTCAAATGGAAGATACAATAGTGGCTTTACATTCATTAAATGCTGTGAAACACTGAGGTAAATATCTATGCTTGGGGATTTTGTTTTTGCATGCCATCGTTCCTAGCGTGGTGTCTGGCGATGTGTTCTAATAGAAGGGTGCAATACAACAACAACAGCAAGCAAGCAGTTGTATTTGTGCTTCGATGTGATGTAATTACCATAGGCGGCATCGTATATGATGAACCTGTGATACGAATCCCTGGACAGCGACACAAGGTGTGACAGACGTTGTTCTTCAAGTGGGTCACATAGTTCTTCTGAAACACAGAAACGTTACGTCAGGTTAAGGCAAAGGCGTCATCAATTAACAATAAACAAGAAGACAAAGTCATCAATATCCCCCGCAATGGCAAAATACTCTTCATGAATATGTCAACTGGTTATGACTATGTCAAATGTTTGGCGTGTATATAGCAAAGTGGAAGGAGAGTACTGAAAGGTTTTAAAGTGCTGATGTTGCTCCAGAAAGGAGCACTACCTCCAAATTCAAGTCAAACTTGTTCCAAGGAAACGCAAACTAGGGTTATATTCAGAAATCCAAAACTGCCAAAAGGCACCAGTTTACCATTAGACATTTCTATGTGCCAAGTTTGGTGAAGAAATATTCAACGGTTTCAAAGTTCTGCTCCGGAAAAGAGCACTACCACCTATTTCAGTCGAAGTCAAACTTGATGCCATGGAAAGGCCAAAAATATTATATTCAGAAATCAAAACTACCAAAAGGCACCTGGGCACCACCAGACCTATGTGTGTGCCAAGTTTGGTGAAGAAATATTGAACGGTTTTTATGTTCTGCTCCGGAAAAGACGAATTTGCACGGACGGACGGACCGAGTCGATTTAATACCCCAGCAATACTATACGAGTCAGTGAGAAAGTGTCCCTCCGAAACAGATAGTATCTCCTGTACAGTTAAAGTTAACTGTGAACATTATATGAATGGATCACTGCAAATCAGTGATGACACCAGGTGTCCGCAAATAGGGTAAGGATGCCGTGTCCTACCGGCAGCACCCGCCATTCCCCAAAAGCCAGTATTTACAGTCAGATGCCGTGATGCCGTATTACTGCCATTTGACGAAGGCCTGTAAACAAACCAGTCAATGAAGTGATCCATGAACTATAAACAATCCAATTTGTTAACTTTGAATTATGTCCACTGTGCAGAAATCCAGCGATTCCTGTGATACTAGTAAGAAAACAAACGTTTGGAAAATAAAACACCTCGTCTACTAAGAGTCATCTTCCCGTGTATTTGACTCTAACCAGATGTTTAAACGTCATATGGAATCCGTCTGCATACTGTAACACAAATGAACCTTTGAGGACAACCCACATAAAGAGCGTATGACGAATCCTTGGTTTCGTAATCATGTTAATACATTCAATACTTGTTTGTGTGCGGACAGTGCCCTCAATGTCCCTGAGGACGAGTCATTGCCATTCATGATGTTGTATTACGTCCTCGTTAATTTGCACACAACCTAACCATGGGCAAACAGGCGTCTCGTGGCTCTGTAGACACGCACCTCACTTATGACATGTGGGTCAATGATACCCCATGAATATACATACATACACAACAGTAGATGTGGACACATTCAGATTGCAGATAAATGGAAAATCGATTAGTAGGGGAAAGCAAATTGTTCCATTTGATGTCGGCAGATTAATAGCATGGGTCGAACGACGTGAAGCGACGTAATCTCTTATTGACGACACTAGCTCACTGGCTCCCAGCTAAGGTCTATATCAATTTTCTTCTTTTTCGGTTTTTGGTGGGGGTGAGTTTGGGGCTGCTTTAAAGTGAGTGAGATTAGTTTTACGCGGCGTTTAGCAATATCCCACCAATATCATGGCGTGGGACACCAGAAATGGGTTTCACACATTGTACCCATGTGGGGAATCAAGCCCGTGATGGGCGAACGCTTTAACCACTAGGCTACCCCACCGACCAGGCTGCTTTAAGACGTTATGATATGCTTAACTGTCCACTACCCACACAAAATAAGGAAACGGATGCAATGATTGTGAAGGTGTCATGGCGCTAAAATGTTGTAATATGAATTTCGGTCGTGTAGATCTTTATATGTTGTGTGATCTATACATGGTATCCTCCCCGCTGATATCACTAGAATATTGTTGCAAGAGGTGTAAAACCATACTCAGTCACTTTGGTGTTTGTATCATGTTGAGCGACACATATACGGCCCTTGGATTGCACACCGTTGACTAAATTTCGCGGGTATTGTATGCTCGGGACGGGTCACGGCACTTAACGGTTCAGTCCAATGTCGTTGAGGAACGAACAGATTTAGATTCACTCTTGCCAATCAATTTTTCCTTTCGGTTGATCCATATTTAAGTTTACGCCATGTAAGAAGTCCAAACTGTTAATAATTTAACGTTAACGATGGCATGTTACATGTGACATTTCCGAGTCTTGATCCTGGCTCGTCCTTTCTTACTCGTTCCGCAAATAACGCTCCGCACAGTGGATCTGCCAGTCGATTGCAACAGCCGTTAACGAGCACATACATTCCCCAAATTTATTATCCTTTGAATGTTGTTTATTTTCTTCATACAAGATAGTCACGTTAACTGCCAATTAGTGGTGAAATACGGCACATCTAAACATATGGTTCAATGATAATCAGTACAGTTATTGAGGCTACTCACTATAAAAACACTATAAATAACTTAAAATATAATACATAAAAATTATAAAAATATGTTATCAATTTATACCACGTGGGATGATCTAAGGAACTAGATCTAAAATGTGGAATTTACAAATTGTAATTGCCGTTCGTATGCCAGGTAAATACTATACTCAACAACAAAAGTTTCTGACATGATCTACGACAATATGCAAACAACAGCATGGTACGCTGATCAATAGTGAACAGACAGTAGATGTGCAAAACGCGTGGCAACACGTGAAACGGTTTATGTCGTGCAACATCAACACTCAAGACACAACGACGTCACAAGGATGACGAGGCAAGTGTATACCCCGTATTATTGAAAGACAGCAAGGTGCCTACGTTGAATTTAATCGGCCAAACTTGCAGGTCGAAGCAACATATACAGTACAACCAGAAATTATTGAGAATTTAATGATTGTAATTTTTGTATTTTTTCACTCATTACTCACGTATTAAATGTGAATATTAGCAGAACATAACTCCAGATTCAAAGACAGGTGAACAGTTAGTATTTTGTCAAGTCACCATGGGCAGGAATGCAGGCTTCAATGCGGCGGGGCATACTACTGATCAAAGAAGTTAGAAAGTCGTGGTCCATGCTGTCCCAATATCGGACCACCTCTTCTTTCATTTGAGCAATATTTGTCAGATTTTTCTTATTAACACTTTCCTTCATAAGTCCCCAAACATTTTCTATTTGATTTAGGTCAGGGCTATAGCTTGGCCAATCTAATAATGTCAAATTTTGGGTCCGAAACTAGGCCTGTGAATGCTTTGAACGATGTTTTGGGTCGTTGTCCTGCTGGAAAATCCAAACATTTCTATAGAACACGTGAGCAGATTGGAGTAAATGTCCCTCGAGAATATCTGTGTACCGCTCACTGTTCATATTCCCTTCAAATACACAGAGGGGCTTGCCCCTAACACAGATATGCCACCCCACACGTTAAATTTCGGACTGTACTTTGGGCGCTGATACAAAGGTTTTCAGTTTGTTTGGTCCAGAATTTCAGTGTATTAGGAAACAGCCACACAGAACTTTCATCTGAGAAAATCACATTGTCCTAGTTAAGATTTCTATGCTGTAAGCACAGTTCAACCTTCGCTCCTTTTGTTCAGGTTTCATGATCGGTGATGGAATTCCTCGACTTTTCTGCCAACGCATTGCATGCAGCTCAGTTCTAATTGTCTCCTTACAGACAGCCACAGTTCCTCTATCAATCATATCCAGCCTTAAGTTTTCTAAACTCCTTCGTTTGTTTTTACAAACAAGAATACAAAGCCGCCTCCTGTCACCGACAGTCCATTTTCTGGGCCTCCCTGCGCCTCCCTGGTGCTCAATGCCATATCCATTTGCAATACTTTTCAAACACGATAAACAGTGGACAAAGGGATGTCTGTTCTACTTGAAATCACTTTAGCTGATCTGATGTCCTTGTTATAATACTCTAAAATCAACTTCCTCTTCTCTAAATCATCCATACTGAGGATCACTGAAAATGTCGTCTGCTAGCAAGTAAACAAAGGGGAATAACTCTTCACAAACTAATGAAAAAGGATTAACGGAGTTGTCTCTCTTGAATGAAACCAAGCACTTGATAGCTGGTCAAGGTTGTTTATACTAGAAATCCAATTAAACATATTCCTAAAATTCTCAATAATTTCTGGTCATACTTTGTTACCTTAAACCACCCACCCACCCCTCCTCTCTCTCTCTCTCTCTCTCTCTCTCTCTCTCTCTCTCTCTCTCTCTCTCTCTCTCTCTCTCTCTCTCTCTCTCTCTCTCTCTCTCTCTCTCTCTCTCTCTCTCTCTCTCTCTCTCTCTCTCTCTCTCTCTCTCTCTCTCTCATCTCCCTTCAACAACATTCTGTGTATATCTGATATGATCAATCCGACATCGTTGTAATATGACCTTTCCAAATCTGGATGGGTTGTTGGTTGGTTTGTTCTTTTATGCCACACTCAGCAATATGGAGGCGGCCTGTAAATAATCGAGTCTGGACCAGACAATCCAGTGATCAACATCATGAGCATAAATCTACGCAATTGGGATACGATGACATGTGTCAACCAAGTCAGCGAGCCTGACCACCCGATCCCGTAGGTCGCCACTTAAGAAAAGCATGAGTTACTGAAGACCAATTTTAACCCGGATCTTAACGGGTTCCAAATCCGTACTGACGACAGGTACGTGTAAATACTTACCCAGTAGTTGGTTAACTATCATATAATTCCTTAATACCTTGGTGTGCCTTTTTAATGAATACCAGATGTAAAATGTTTGTTGGTTGTTTTACGCCGCACTTACGTCAGTCTGAAGACCTATTCTAACCCGGTTGTCTCTCTATGGTTTAAGAAGTAGTGTGACAGTGTCAAGCTGGCTTTGCTGAAACATCAGCTGTTGTGTTACCCGTTATGCCAACCAGCGACAAAGGTCTATTGGCTTGAAAGATCATTGAATTGTCCTAAAATATATAAAATATGTGGATGCGTCGAAGATAAATTATTCAGTACCTGGAGACAGGAATTAGAATCAGAACAGACAATAAACTGTCGTTCAACGTGTATTAAAACTATTCTTGGCTCAACTATAAGTTATGGAGCGATTGCGTGTTATAGATGATATAAGTTTTTGTTTCTTTTTCAAGGGCACTGGCAAATCCTACTTTGCCATCGTCTTTCGATCCATCAGTTAATATGAACGGTGAGAAATGTGTTTACATGTTCTTGTCACTTGTGAATCTCCATCTTGATAAACTAGTTGAGTCAAACTTTTTTTTCTGTTTTATACAGCGTTGTTTTAAGAAAGGTTAATTAGCCTCCGCATCGAGACCATCAACGGGAGATACCGACAGACGCCAAGGACAAAAAGAAGGCCTTGGTGTTGGCGGAATCTAGTGTTTTTCTTCATTCTTAAGTACTCTAGCAGGCGTGAACAAGAGAACAATCGTCGATACGTGAATAGGCCTGGTTAGATCTAGTTGTCTTTCGTCCTTTTTATGAAGTCTTGTGCTGGCACAGTGAGTGAGTGAATGAGTGTGTTCAGTTTTACGCCGCACTCAGCAATATTCCAGCTATATGGCGGCGGTCTGTAAATAATCGAGTCTGGACCAGACAATCCAGTGATCAACAGCATGAGCATCGATCTGCACAATTGGGAACCGATGACATGTGTCAACCAAGTCAGCGAGCCTGACCACCCGACCCGTTGGTCGCCTCTTACGACAAGCATGGGTTACTGAAGGTTCATTCTAACCCGGACCTTCACGGGTGTGCTGGCACAAGCGTGAACACGGGAGCCATCTTCCAAACGTTTATAGGCCTTGGTGGTTGAATCTAGTTGTTTTTCGTCCTTTTTGTGAAGTCTTGCAGGCGTGAACAATGGAGCCATCGTCCAAACGTTGATATTGCTAATGTGTGGTCATGGCTGATTTCTCCCTCGGTTTTTATACCGGACGTACAGGCGGCATGTGGAACAGCTTGGCTCACGGTCCAACAAACCACAACATGGTCAACAAGTCAGGAAATGAAGCATGAAACAGTGGAGCAACATTTCCGTTGCCACCATGAGACGTATCAGTCAGTCCTTCCGTAGCGTCTTTATGCATGTGTACATGCTAATGCCCGTATCACAAAATATTACATAAAACGTGGCCTGTCAAGATACCAGCATACCCGAAACGTGACTTTAGAAACACAAATATGGCGGACACTTAACTAAGGCGGTGACATTTTCTATAATACACAAACGATTTCGGAGAAATTTCGGATTTACGGAGACGTAATTTGAAGTCTGATTTTCAGTAATACCTCTGGATTTCTTTTGAACAAAATCATACATTTCCATGTTGTGAATAAACCTGATTCTGACTGTACTGGTGTCTTAGCCCCGACTCCTCAAATGTTTCAGACTAACCCAGTCAGCACCCCTTCCTCAGTCTGTCTCTTCAGAGTTCGTACAACTGGATGATTGACTGAGATAGAAGGGACGCCATAAGGAAGCAACCATTTGATTTTCAGTTGCCAATACAATGAATGTCTCGCAATCAGCCAGGTTACCACCGATTCTCACTAGTCGCCGTTTATAAGTCTAGGCTACTAAAGCCTATACTTCTACACAGGAATGTCATGTCGTAATTGCTATTTTGATAAAAGTAAACACACGAATTTACCTTGAATTTCAGGATTAAGATTCGTCAACAGCATTCAGCTAATCGCAAGTGACGACCAACAAAAAGGTCAGGACAAGTCGCGAAGTTGATAACATGTCATCCAAACCCGGTTGCATGGGTCGTCGTTCATAATACCTATCACTGGACTGTCTGGCCAAACTTAATTATTTTCAGATCGGTACTTGAAATATTGCCGCTTGCGACGTTAAAGAACTACAACAAAGAGATAGAGAAGGATATGTCAGAGTGAACAAGAATAATTACCATAGTGATCTTGAAAAATCGTGCTCTTGTCCATCGACACTTACCTGCAGCTTGACATACAGCGTAACGCGCATTCCAGATCCCCAGGATACAGATCGCAGCAATTCTATGCGCTATCATCTTCTGTAGTCAGGCAAGTAATGAGAAAATCCTGTTTGTGTGGACCTGAAGTAATACCTACACCAATCAGAGCGTCTCGTTAAGGCAATCTGTTGGCTAGGTAAACAGAATGGAGATATTGATCACAAAGGGCAGAAGAAAATGTGTTTGAATTTTAGTGAATGTAAATAGCCTAATGGCAAAGCACTGTTTATTTCCGTTTCCACATATTATTTTAAAAATACATGTAACTATAGTTTCACGGGACTATTAGAATTACACAAAAAATGTTGACAGTTCACTCAGTTGTAAATCGTATGTATTTGCAGTAAATATTCCATAACGCCAAAACATATCAATGACAACTCTATTTGCTGTGTTGCGAACATATAGGGCCTGTCATTATCGTTTCTAGAGTAATAAAATATGTATGCACCCAGCTTCCATGTGTGTTCATAGAAAATTTCACGATATTGACATAGATAAAATGTTCCTTTCGCAATGCTCAAATATTTAATCCTCAAACTGTCATTACGAGGACAGATCAACGGAACTCGCGATCGTTGTTAAGTTCCTTTAAACAAACATTGTTTACAGTTTGAACATAACCTCTCCTCGTCCAAAATATTTTCACAGCCGTGACTCAGTATGTGAATTATGATTATGACAAGGGAACTTACTTGGGCGTTTGTGAAATACCTGACCCGTAAAGATCCGGGTTAGAATTGGTCTTCAGCAACCCAGCGATACGATGACAGAGCATGTGTTTATGAACCACTATAAAATAGTGGTGATACCACAGGTGTTCGCTAAAAGGTGAACGTATCCTGCCCCACCGGTGGCAAACATATGCTAAGTCTAGTCATTTGTTCACCTGAAATAATTCGGGAACGTATGGTGTAAGTCAAAAATGGGAATTGCGTAGGACATCATTCTTGTCACTGATGCATCAAATATGGAAACTTCCTCCACATGTCTACAATAAAACTTCTTAAAAGCTTCTTGAAAGCTTTACTGAGGCCTTGAATGTTGAAACACTGTAATGACTTACTTGCAATCTGAGAAAAATACACAAAAACGTGATTATCAACAATGCCGGAAAGTATGGGGCCCATCACTACCCCACAATTCTGATTGTCTCACAGTTTTAAACAATGGCTGTTGTGATTGTATGAGTCCCGTGAAGATCTGGGTTAGAATTTGTCTTCAGCAACCTGTATGTTTTAAGAGGCGACTAACAGGATCGGGTGGTCAGACTTGCTGACTTGGTTAACACGTGTCATCGTATTCCAACTGAGTAGAGCTACGTTCATGATGTTGATCACTGGATTGTCTGGTCCAGACTCGATTATTTACAGATCGCTGCCATATAACCGGTATACTGTTGAGTGCGGCGTAAAACAACAAACAAACAAAACTTAACTAACTGGCTGAATATTAGTTTGACACAGTTCTGGGTAAAACTCAAGTTGCCACGGTTCGTAACATCTCAGGTTTAACTAGGTGCATACATATTTATGGTTTCAAATTGAGACAACAATGGTTTGAAAAACTGTATGATATGAATTAAGTACAGCATTTGTTGATTACTTTGATAGAGATCCATGTAAAAAGGCGTTCAAGTACGGTGCGTTGTTTTGCTTTTATCGAATATTTCTTGTGGATATGGAAAGGGTTTTGTCACGTTTATTTATTGGAATGGGATTTCGAGATACTCGAGACTGATATTTCTCTGGGTTTGATTTCAAAGAAAGACTACACGACACCAGTTTTATTTGCTGCTTTCCTGAAAAACAATTACAATGCAAGAACAATCGCATTTCAGATCATGAATTGCTGATATTTGCACCAGAAACTATTCTCTGTTGCAATTAACCACGAATGCGAATAGTTTAAATATGGATTAATCCACCACTTTGAACCAATACTTGCATCTCTAATTGTTCGTGACAGAACAAAGAAGATTTGTGACCACAGGACTGTTGAATACTGCATGAGAATGTGCAAGATGGTAATATGTTTGGCTTTGTTTGCCTGTGTTTTCGTTTTTACAGTATCGTCCCAATCAGTATTCTCTTCCTCGTGATACCTTTTACCGGGAAATGTACTGGTGATAAAAAACAAACAGACTAACTCAGTGGCATAAGCGACCTTCAATTATAGTTTTGCGATCTATGTATATAATTCATCGACCCCTGGCATCTGTCAATGAAAACGCTATAAATGGCAGCTACAAATACAGTACAACCAGAAATTATTGAGAATTTAAAGATTGTAATTTTTATATTTTTTTCACTCATTACTCACGTATTAAATGTGAATATTAGCAGAACATAACTCCAGATTCAAAACAGGTGAACAGTTAGTATTTTGTCAAGTCACCATGGGTAGCAATGCAGGCTTCAATGCGGCGGGGCATACTACTGATCAAAGAAGTTAGAAAGTCGTGGTCCATGCTGTCCCAATATCGGACCACCTCTTCTTTCATTTCAGCAATATTTGTCAGATTTTTCTTATTGACACTTTCCTTCATAAGTCCCCAAACATTTTCTATTGGATTTAGGTCAGGGCTATAGCTTGGCCAATCTAATAATGTCATATACATGAGCAGAAGGAAGTAAATGTCCCTCGAGAATATCTGTGTACCACTCACTGTTCATATTCCCTTCGAATACACAGAGGGGCGTTGCCCCTAACACAGATATGCCTACCCACACGTTAAATTTCGGACTGTACTTTGGGCGCTGATACAAAGGTTTTTCAGTTTGTTTGGTCCAGAATTTCAGTGTATTAGGAAACAGCTACACAGAACTTTCATCTGAGAAAATCACATTGTCCCAGTTAAAATTTCTATGCTGTAAGCACCAGTTCAACCTTCGCTCCTTTTGTTCAGGTTTCATGATCTGTGATGGAATTCCTCGACTTTTCTGCCAACCCATTGCATGCAGCACAGTTCTAATTGTCTCCTTACAAACAGCCACAGTTCATCTATCAATCATATCCAGCCTTAAGTTTTCTAAACTCCTTCGTTTGTTTTTAGAAACAAGAATACCAAGCCGCCTCCTGTCACCGACAGTCCATATTCTGGGCCTACCTGCGCCTCCCTGGTGCTCAATGCCATATCCATTTGCAATACTTTTCAAACACGATAAACAGTGGACAAAGGGATGCCCGGTCTACTTGAAATCACTTTAGCTGATCTGATGTCCTTGTTATAATACTCTAAAATCAACTTCCTCTTCTCTAAATCATCCATACTGAGGATCACTGAAAATGTCGTCTCCTAGCAAGTAAACAAAGGGGGATAACTCTTCAAAAACTAATGAAAAAGGATTAACGGAGTTGTCTCTCTTGAATGAAACCAAGCACTTGATAGCTGGTCAAGGTTGTTTATACTAGAAAAGGAGCGACGGTTGAACTGTGCTTACAGCATAGAAATTTTAACTGGGACAATGTGATTTACTCAGATGAAAGTTCTGTGTGGCTGTTTCCTAATACACTGAAATTCTGGACCAAACAAACTGAAAAACCTCTGTATCAGCGTATTTAACGTGTGGGGTGGCATATCTGTGTTAGGGACAACGCCCCTCTGTGTATTCGAAGGGAATATGAACAGTGAGCGGTACACAGATATTCTCAAAGGGACATTTACTCCAATCTGCTCACGTGTTCTATAGAAATGTTTGGATTTTGTCAGCAGGACAACGACCCAAAACATCGTTCAAAGCATTCACAGGCCTGGTTTCGGACCCAAAATATGACATTATTAGATTGGCCAAGCTATAGCCCTGACCTAAATCCAATAGAAAATGTTTGGGGACTTATGAAGGAAAGTGTCAAGAAGAACAATCTGACAAATATTGCTGAAATGAAAGAAGAGGTGGTCCGATATTGGGACAGCATGGACCATGACTTTCTAACTTCTTTGATCAGTAGTATGCCCCGCCGCATTGAAGCCTGCATTGCTGCCCATGGTGACTTGACAAAATACTAACTGTTCACCTGTCTTTGAATCTGGAGTTATGTTCTGCTAATATTCACATTTAATACGTGAGTAATGAGTGAAAAAAAATACAAAAAATTACAATCTTTAAATTCTCAATAATTTCTGGTTGTACTGTATCTAACAGGGATAAACCAAGCATGATGGTATGCGTATAAGTATTAACAACATCAGTGGACATTGGTAATTAATACAGTAACAACTGGAGGAAGCCAGGTGTACGTGAGGCAGTACAGAATATACAAAGCTAATAAGATTAATTAGAGATGATACATCTATTGCTTTGTTATTTTATTAATTTATTGTAGTCTGACAGAACGTGGTAACTTTGGTTTCCGTTGACTGAGGACTTGTGGATCAGCGCATTTATATTGCTTCTGGAACTTTACGTTTGGTGAAGTCACTGAGGCTGTATGATAAGATTTGTGCATTGTCGAATTGGATGTAGTGGGTGGGGCAGGTGATAATGTTGTCTCAGATTGTGATTGTCAGTCTTCAGGTTCTTGTTGTTTGACGTTTTCCTGCCATGGGTTTTAGGTGGGTTTTGGAGGCGTAAATCTTCTGAAGTAGGTGCAGGCCTGTCGCTTCAGGATATGTGGTGGGAAGTTGTTCCTATTAAGGGGTGAGAGATGAAGATAAGTGCTGGTTTGGATTTGGTGGTACCCGGTATACGTGCTGGTTGTAGGGTGGTATTGTTTATTTTGTTTACAGCTTTGGCTGGTAGTGGTTGAACTGGGCGAATGCACCTGGAAGGCGCTGAATGTCATCGGTAGGAATGGTAGAGGAGAGACTGGTGACTCGTCTGGCGAGATCGAGAGCATGCTCCCTGCTTTACAACGGTGAAAGAATCTACAGTGAAACACCTTTGATGTGTCGACCTTACGGTTGTTTTGAAGGCTATGTTTGGCGTATGTTTTGTTTATTTATCATTTTCGGTAATGCCTTCAAATAGCTGGAAGTATTTACGTAGGTCGCTTCAACGTCGACACAACCGTGTTTGCCTGTAGTATTGTTATTCACCATCTTCTCAAATACCAATCAAACACATCTATATATGGAATAGCCATTGGTGCCGAATTTGGAGTTGAACAAATGGATCTACAAGACTCCGAGGAGGATATTTGGTGCAGATAGTGCTTACGTTAATCATTAAGATATAATTAAGTAGAGTAATGGACCTCCTCATGCGATGTCCATCTGATGTGTTGGTAAAAAGATAGGTAAAGGCAATTCTATGATGTTGGTTTACTATGCTTGACTGGATGTATGTACTGAGGTTGGTATGGAAGATCCCACTCTTGAATTCTGTATGTGTTACCACAAATTGAACAAATATATAGGGGATAGTATTTGTGGCATTTGTGGCTTTCATACACTGTCACAATAGTTCTTTCATACACGCATAGTCCAGATCACACGTCTAGTTAGAGTCTAGCTATCCCACACGCCAATAGGATGGGCACATGTGTCACCAATCTTGATAGGTGACAATGAGTCAGTCCCATGAACGCTGTTAGCAAAGGGGTTCCACTACACTTTATCCCACTTTCTCAATCTGATCAAGAGGCAAAGGGCCATATCAGCAAACCTCTTGAATACTTCATCTTCTTTGCAGATGGTAACTAGATCTAGATGTAAGATCTTCCTCCACACTGTCTCAACATGAATAAGTCAACGTCACAGATGCAGGACACCACGTCGTGGTTGTGCCGAGTTATTCCAGTCTTGATCACATGGTCGTCGAACGCGTGAAAGGTACCCTTGCATTGCTGAATTGTACATCACCAGAAAGAAGTATATTTTTTTCATCCGGTTCAGTTTATACCTGTCTCAACCATCTATATATATAATTATATCAGTTCAGTACCACTATTGCCAATGCACAAGTAACTGTATCTTTCTTACCGTACACGTGGCGGTAGTCATAATAGACTAGGTTCATAGGCCAGCAACATCTGTAAACAATCAGTGCACCATGCATTCCATGGTCAAACAAAAAGTCCAGTCAAGATTACACCAGTATATACAGGAAACTTTAAGCAAACACCAACAATGCACAGCGCCGTCACGGTATTGGCATCCCTATGTCCTCACTAATGGACACTACCAGTGTAAAGCAATGCCTAGGCGAGGTGGGCTTTCTTTCTCCCAGGTGGTGATAAGGGATCCGCAGAGGACCCCAAAGGACCCCAGAGGATCCTTAAATTAGGCGACGTGTGTGGGAATCTCTCATGCAGACAAATGCCTTTTTGGCCATATTTATGGTTTACCAATGTATTGGGTGTTTTTAGTTTCAACCGTACCGAAAACTGAAACTTGGTCATTGTCTTGGCCAGAAATCATCTTCCGTAGTGGAATGAAATTTTACTCATAAGTGGAGCTGAACATTACGTACATTTAAGCCATGCTCTAAAGCCATGCTCTTTCCTCTCACTGTAAACACCATATCCCGAGACACCACAGAATCGATGAAGCTGCAACGTCATGTACTTTTGCCCACAATGACAACAGACGGTGATAGAAAGGTTGGAATCCGAGTATATATGAACAAATATTTTGTGAAATATCCACGTATTTACTTTCTACATATTTTGCTTTATATCTTGCCATCTCAGAAACTATCAAATGATGACATCAATATTTGTTCAGTAACTGTGTTTGTTTAAAAACCACGTATCCAGGCGACCTACCATCTCGATGTTTACCCAATTTAAATGCATAAAACACAAAGGAAAGGTTTGATATGGGAATATGTCCAGATGAATAATGAGACAAAACAAGGAACTGTCTTAGGAAAGTGTTCAGTAGCCCCTTTTAATAGTGTAAATATGGGAATATATAGATGAAAAAATGGCTGCTTTTCTCACTCATTAGTATTGCCACCAGACTCTTCAATGCACCAGCTAAAACGATGTAAGCCCTATAAGTCCTCAGCTTGAAACATTGGATCGTATCCTGTGGATGTGGATATGGTGCTCAACCCAAAATAATCAGGTTCATTATTCCTCGACAAGGTTTTCAGTAATGATAACATGAGCATTTGAACACTTATTCAAAGCCTGTCATAGCATTCATGACATGGGTGCTTATGTATCAGCAACAAAGGATGATCATTTCTTTCATATGAAATAAAAGTTGAACGTTTTACATCAGGAACCCAACTCAAGCATGGTCAATACATGCATATCCAACTTGTTCGTTCACTTCAAATCTGCGTTTTCTTCATGCGAAAAGGATGGTAGCAGATTTACAATCCTTGGACAAAAAGACCGAAAAATAAAGTTCAAATTATGTGAATCAGCCTACGCCGTACATTCATTTATAATAATAACATTCATATTTGTATTGCGCCTAACACCAATTCTCACGAAATGTGCACCAATTGTGTAATTTCTTGTCGTAGGCACTTAAGTTGAATATTTGGGGTTTCTTGGGGGTTTACTCTGACTTTTATCTCGAAGTTACACGGAGAACAACTTATTCAAACTGATAGCATGTGTACATATGGTGTTTAGTACAATACATACCAGTATAAACACCTAGTTTTGCCCATTTTGCTCTTGTCGCACAATGGGGGTGGTCTAATAAAACCATTCTACTTAATCATTATATACACTGTAGGTCAGGGGAAACTGTTGTCCCCAATTTTCTGTAATCTTCGATACATTTCTTTTTTTCAATTTAAACATGTACAATGTACAAAGAAACTGTTGTATAATGGCCAAACTAACTAAAAATTGCTCAACAAATTCATTTGTAGGAAGTAATTTCATCCCTTACGGATGCTATTCTTTATCATTGTGTCCAAAGTTACTCAAAGAAAGGTTTGTTTTAAGCCTGTAATCTACGGGACTGTCCTGCTGTCAATATTACACTGCCTGCCGATGTCTCCACCCTGTGCATACAATAGACGACAGATATACATTAACCTCATGGCCTGATTAGAGTCAAGTAACACATGATTTTAATATGACAAGGTAAAGAAAGTCAAGGTGTAATTTTCGTGATGTAATTTTCGCGACCACATTTAAGACCTTGTATCCAAGTCCTTGTTTTATGGTGGTACGCATGGCTGGGATGTTTCCCTGTACAAATGGGAGTTACATCCCTTTGTGAAAATCGCGGTTTAGAGCGCCCATTGCACTTTGACGTCAAGAAGACGACTTTGAAAACGTCAAATGACAGAAGGTGTTATCTGATTGACTGTCGACCAAAGAAAAGGTATGTATACTTGTCAGTGTATATGTGTATACCATCATAGTATGTTGATCATACATAAATTCCTTCCATGCTCGTATATTTTGGAAATATTAGACAGTGCAGCAAATACACTGATGGTAACGTGATTACAGACGACTGGACTTTTGAAACAAACTTACATCCACACTGTTGAAAGATTATTGATGAAGGTTCCTTGGATGTGATCTCGTTTTGCCCTTTATGCAAAGGACTTTATGTTTTTCATATATGCGGTATAAAGAGGACATTTATTTACATTGAGACAGTGTCTCAAAGTAGTGGTAACGAAGATTACAAATATTGCAGAATTAGATATTTCCTTCAAATTCCGATGCTATAGAGAAACGTAAATCAATGTTTTCAAGACTGGCAGTGTTGTCTGTTCGACAAACGAAGGCTGTCATCCAAGATGCCGGGGAATTGTTTAAATGGGGAACGGAGAACCACAAAAGCTGCTCCTATCTGTTCGTCAACAGTGACGAGATTGCTGCTGTCAAGGAGGAACTTCAGGAACTGACTAAGACCACAGTCCCCTTGAAAGGAACCATGAAGATTCATGCAATCATTGGAACATCAAAGGGATACATAATGGCAAGAAAAAAATCATGCTACTGTTCCATGTGTCCGGATGGTAATTGCCACACTGATTGGTTGCCCTCCTCTATCTTGAAGCCCACTGCTCCTCGACCGGATGTTGTTACACCAGAGCCTTGTGTAGAACCTTCAGTAGAACCACCGGTAGAACGTACAGCAGAATCGTCGACAGAATCTTCAGCAGATCATCCAGCAGATCTGGAACACATTGATCCTGGGCAGAAGCAAGCTCCTGCTACACATCAACCCCGCACAGTCGTACCTACCAGCGGTGACTTCATTGCTGCTGTGTACCAAGGCAATTGGTATCTTGGAGTGGTCAAAGAGGTGGACCCGGATTACAGTGATTGTCATTTCAAATGGCCAAGACGTTCGGATGAAATCTGGGTGTCATTTGAGGATATTCTTTGCACAGTTCAGCCCTCTCAAGCCACTGATCGTTATCGGCGCGCTTTCAAACTAACAGCGCATGATGAAGCACACATTACCATGGGTTTCAGAAATGTGTTGTAATTTACGACACCATTCAACAAGCAGTTAATTTGACAATTTCAGGATATTTAACAGAGCCTTGTAGCTGTTCTTTTCAGTATGATTCGTTAGTTACTTGAGTACACGTTCCTCGCGTTGTCTCGCTGTATTTCAGAAACCTGGAATTTTCGTTACTAATAGTTGTAATCTACAAGACATTTTCAGAATGGTCGACAAATTGTTCTCTTCATTATTCTGTATTTGATTCTTAAACAATGTTTCTGTGGCAATGTTGGTATTTAGCCTTATATAAAAGTTTGTTTGGTAGATATATGTAAGCTAGGGCTAATTGAATTGAAAGTGATGTTATCCTTGCACACAAGTTCTTGAGAACACAAGTTATTGTTTTAAAGAAAGCTGTGCCCTATCTCTGATGACAGAACACATACTGACCGTGACTATTCATATCACCTGACTCCCGGCAGTAATGAACAATATAACATCATGTGTGTACTTGCTTTCTGCAGAAACTACTGGCATGTGTATGTAATCTATGTGCATAACGTAGATTACATTGAGAAAAATGAGGGGTCAAGTTTAACCGACCACACAGAATTTATTTTTAGAGTTTGAGTCCTGAAAATTCACATGTTAACCTTAGGATGGTGTACTTACACCATCTTAATTTAAAAAATAAAATATTGAAGTTGACTTTTCAACAGTTTGTCATGTTTGATGGTGCACATTTCGTGAGAATTGGTGCTAAATCCAATATTTGCTCAAAGGCACAGGTCATAGGCTCGTTTGAACAAGAGGGTCTTCAGCTCACTTTGAAATATCTCACAGTCATTGGTTTGCTGGATATTTGTTGGGGGTTCATTCCAGAGTGCAGGGCCTGCTTTGACAAAAAAAATTAAGACATTTAGTTGTTGAAGAGAAGTTGACCGCAGCGTTCTCTGAAGTTGATATCTAGCTATAAGCTGTTCCAGATACACACCGTGAAGAGCTTTAAACACGAACATCAGTAATTTGTAAATGTGGAAGTCAGTGTAGGTCGTACAAGATTGGCGTAATATGCTCGTGTTTACGTGTTCCACTTATCAATCTTGCCGCTGAGTTCTGTACCTTCTGAAGTTTGCTCGGGTATAGCTGGTTCGATCCATACAGCAGTGAATTACAGTAATCCAGCCGAGATGCAACAAAATCATGTATAAGTGTTTTGGCCGCAATGCCTACATACCGCCTGATTTGACTAATATTTCGTTGGTGGTAGTAAGCAACCTTGCAACCTTACAACTGCATCTGTATGATGTTCATAGTGTTGCCTGAAAGATGAAGCCTGGCTTGATGACACATTCTCCCATGAGAAAAGGTGGTGTTGGCATGTTCGAGGGCATTTGTCTGGAACTGATGATCAAGAGTTCTGTCTTGTCATCACTGAGTTTCAGAAAATGGGTCCATAGCTTGATATCCTGTATGCATGATGACATCCAATTCGAAGGCATTCGTTATTGATGTTGACACCAGTGCCGTGATACAAAGCCGAGATATAACTGTGTATCATCCGCAAATAAGTGAAAGGATAGGCTGTGTCTTCTGGATATTTCTCCAAGAGGAAGGGTATAGATTGTGAACAATACTGGCCCTTGGACTGATCCCTGAGGAACTCCTGAGGTGAATGCTTACTTGATGCTGAGCCATTAATGACAACTATTTGGTACCGATCAGAGCGTTACGTTTGATTCCAATGACGTTTTCAAGAAGGGAAAGGATAATTCCATGGTCAATGGTATCAAAAGCTGCTGATAGGTCCAGCAGGACCAGCACAGCTTCACCCTTGATATCAACTTCAGTAAAAGGTCGTTCAATACGCGTAACACAGCCGAGTCAGTGCTATGACCACCTTTTGCTGATTACATGACTTTACCTAGGTTGTTGGCTTTCATGTGGTCCTGAAGTCCAGCTGAAACTACTCGTTCAACCAGCTTAGAGAGAAACGTATGGTTAGAAACTGGACGGTAGTTCCTAAAAACATCAGCATCCAGATTCGCTTTCTTTAGTACAGGTGTGACTAGTGCTTCTTTGAGAGATTTGGTGAATGTGCCAGGTGACATTGATTGATTGACGATCTTGGTACTGACACACAGTTTTAGCAGCCAAGTCGGAATCGGATCAGAACAACACGGTTTTGTTGGACTTCGTTTAAGAATCTTCTTAATTTGCAAGTCGGTAGTGTGGTTGAAGGATGACAGCGTGTTTGGGGTGGTAGTCATTAATGTCTGATTTATAGACGACATGTTGGCTTCTGGTACCTCCAATTCAGATCGAATCTTGAGAATCTTTGAACTGAAGAAGGAACAGAAGGTCTCAGTTAGCTTGTCTGGTGATGTATGAGAGAGGAGAGCACTCTGCTTCTCCTTGAAGAGCAAGGTGTTAGAAACACTGAATTGCTCCTCTAAACTTGTGGCATTTGTAATAGCTGTTTTAAACTGGCTAACTTTAGCTTCATCAATAAGTCGGTTGACAACATCACGCTGAGTGAGCTGCATGATTCTGTTTGTGGATTGTTAGGTGAGTGCGTCTTATTTGCCTTTCTAACTTGCGTTGTAGTTGCTTGGCTCTCCTTGTTTCATCCGTGTACCATGATGTCTGATGTCGGATGGTTACTTGAGATTTCTTGGATGGCGCATGTTTGTCAAGAAGTGCACCAAGTTCATTATTGTACTGGTTCACGGAAACAGCGTCATCCAACGTCATCCGACACAATGTCCGAGCTTACTGTTCGAATGTCTTCAGTAAATGATGTAACATCAATGTCTTTCCACTTTCTACAAAACACCGTCTTGCTATGATGCAACAGTGATCAGACTTGACGGAATGGTCATATTTAAAGTTCCAGAGTCGAAGTTCATCGGATCTTGTTTTGAGTTCCAATGCATGTCCATTTCTATGGGTTGGTGATAGAACATGTTGAATGAGACTCTAAAAGCGCGTTTTTGTCAAGCTTAATATCCATGTGAAAATTTAAATTTCCACCTACGATAACTTCCCTAACAATTTTTGTTTTGGGGCAAAAAACATTGTTTTGGGGGGGGCAAAAACATCTCGTAACTACGTTTCCGTTATGGTTAATATGTCAAGGTTGTGTCCAACTATCAAATCGTTGATAACATTTGCTTTGTCATTTCCAGGACTGTTAGCTTGCTTTGGTGACAAAGTTAAGGCAGGATAAAACGAAAAGGGTATACCTCAAGGCCATGCATGTACCAGGATGTGACGGCACTGTAATATTTACTGCTGTGTATTAAACTTGGGAGATTGGGCAAAGTTTCTGTTGAAACACTGACATCAATGTATTTAAGAGGACTGAGAAGCATTGGGGTTGAACAGGCTGATGCCTGATACATGTTTGATGAAGACGTGATTGTTTACATTAGCAGCCTACAGGAATACATGTGGAGAATTGGCAGGGATGTCATGCACTTCAGCCTGTGGCCTCTGATGTCATTCAAAGTTCAAGAAGTCTGCCGGTGCAACAGATGTTGGGGACGTAATGTTGCCTCCATATCGTTATCCCAGATCTCTAAGACACAGTTAAGGAAACTCTCAGTGGGAATATTTTATTCCTAAATGCATTGCACTCAAAAACGATTGAGTAGTCTTGGGCTAGCGAGAGCTAAATACAATAAAAACATGTTTAATGTGATCTTTTATTGGAAATTCAAACCAGAGTATTAAATTTTAATAAACACAAGATGTTCAATTAGATACAACCAGTCGGAATAAATACCGTTGTCATGGATCAATATCATTAAAGAAGTCGTTATTGTCGAAATGCGCTTTGAGGGTGAGGAATAAGTAGAGACTTCGGATTAGCATATGATGTGCGTCCCTTAACAAGTAGAGCGGGACATCTGGACCTTGTTATCTGAGTTGTTTGAGGATGGATTCAGCAGTCGGCGTGGCAGAGGCTGGGTTCTGCCCTGTCACTATTCTTCCGCTCACCTAAAAGTGTAAAAATCGTCAATATAATTCGGATAAACATTGTGAATGTACATATATAACATATAAAGGGTGTTGAGGGTAAGAAAAGTCCCTAGCAATCTTTGCTGGTCATTAGCGTCACATGGATCGGGTGGTCAGGCTTGTAGACTTGTTTGAAGGCGTTTCATCGTATCATGAGATCATCACCGTTGTTCGCAATATCAATCACTGGATGTTCAGGTCTAGGATGACCGTAACTCCCATACTTGGTTGAGACACGATTTTTCACATGTCTGTGGTCCATCGCTCAGTGCGGCTAAACAACAATGCCGAATGTATCTATTGCATGGCACCAAGTGACCAAACTTTGACGTATACTATTTTCCTGTAGTAGTTGCCAAGCAATTATTTTCGGAACTTCAACAGATTTTTTTATGGACATACAGCGTGTCCTGTGAATGAGCATGGCCCGTGAGTATGGTGTTGTTTCATAACTTAAGGTTAACTAATAGCATCATCTTACAGAACAACACCATGTTTACCTGAACGTTTGGAGCGAAATTATCCATTCCTACAAATTTAGCTCCATATTCCTTCAATCTCGTCTCCAGTGGGAACGGCATTGCCTCCATCAACTTGACCGCCTCCTCCTCAGCGTTGGTGAAGCTGGTCACCGTCTGGCCCTTCAGGATACTGTCCCCGTTGTCCAACCGTATTGGGATGAGGCCTGGCGAGAGAGCGCAACACTATAGTGGCACAATGCATCAAGTATACTGAATCTGGGTAGACAAAACATGTTTCGGAGAGTACTTTTATCTTCTTTAAAATTTACATTCTGGGTCGTGAAGAAATGGTTTAAAAAGTGCCGCTGCTCGTGATGACACAGGTATAGTAGTGACAGATCTAGTATCCAGAACCCGCGACCAGCGGTTCCTGGCGCGGGTAAGAAGCGTATCATTTCACTGGGTAGAGGCTGTATCTACCTGGCCTCCTGTCTTCAACTGATCTGTGACTAGCAGCAACCAATCACCCAGACTGTCACTGTGATGTACAGTGTACAAGGACATAGTCAACTCACCAACGGTGCCGTGACATACAGCACTGACAATGCCTCCACTCTGATAGATCTGTGCCCCCAGCTTCCCGATAGCGTCACACTGTGGCAGGTCAAACATTGGGCCGTGACCACCAGCGTAAAATATCACCTTGAATTCACTGTAAACACACATAATTAGGAACCCGTCATTCAGAATCGTTATAACGCCTGTTTTTTTTGGAGAATTACTGACTGCTGGAAGCGATTTATGTCGTCAGAGGTGCATAGACTCGTTAATCCAGAACATTGTTTATATGGACGACTTCGAGGGTACCATAACCGTTCGAGTTGAAGGAATATTCCAAGAGAAATGGGCATTAGAAAAGGTATAGAATTGGTTGTAGTTAAATTAAGAATTAATTAAACGACCAATATAAGAAGCGCAGGAACAACCACGACATGGAACTCAAGATGTCTGATCTGTAACGAAATTACATGCAGTCACACTCTGTAATACGCACCATCCGTTTGCAAGTGGCCGTTACGGTTTGCAATGTACAGGGTAACGGCTCGCTACGGCTGAATAACAGTCACGGTGACTGGTACATTTTATCACATTTATACGCTATACTGTACAAATCTTGTCAATCATAGATAGCCAGTATTGAGATGAAGTATTCGAAAACGAGAATGTGTTCAAAGGAATTGTTTTAAACTTGAATTTACGAATTTGTGACCCTTTGATTCCAAACAGTGTTGGTGCTTTGATTTCATTTGTTAATTATTATCTAAATTTGTCGTAAAGAGAAATTCATCTTACATATTTATTTTCAAGAAGCATTACCATAGCATGATTGTTAACTGCATTGGCCTTAATATGTCAGGAAAAGCTGATATGACATAATATTCAAAACATTTTATACATTCGTCTTATGTGAATCCGAAAACTTGGTGTCAATAACATATTTAGAACGCCTCAACAGTTACCTTGCATTGACCTGGGAAGGAGATTTAGTATTATCCAGTTGGGACATGACAGTTTTATCTTCCAGAAGAGCCTTGCAGACGGGATCATCTTTGAAAGCTTCGTAACTGCCGGGGTCCTAAAATCACAAAGACAAAGGCTCTGCGTATCTTCATAACCAATCGTGAAGTAAGGGTACTTTTTGCGAAGAAAAAGCGATCCGTACGGATAGGTGGTCAGGTGGAAGGTCTGTCTCGTTGCTCATAAAGTTTATGACTGGTTTATCCAGACCAGAGGTGAGGTGAGGTGAAATGGAGATTAACGTCGCACTTAAGAATATTTCGCTCATATGACGACGTGCATACGTGTGTATGTGTGACTGCTTGTACTAGCCCAGACTTAAGCTGGTTTTATAGTGCTAGCTCACTGAGATACCATGCCGCAGTGAAGCATGAATACCCCACTCAGACACAGTATACGGACTCCGAGCCGACCAGTCCTTTTTGTACTCATTAATGCCGAGCGCCAGGCAGGGACCAACAAGTACCATATTTTAACTTATTTTGGTATGACGCGGCCGGGGATCGAACCCGTCACCTTCTGCTCTCCGGGCGGACGCTCTAACTACTACACCACGAGGCGGTTGTCCAGACCAGACCAGACCCAGTTATTAACAGGTCACCGTCATATGAAATATTGCTGAGTGCGTTATCAAACAACATGAGAACAACAAAACATACATCTCCACCCATTATCTCAAATATGTAAATCAGTTTCACGTAAGACTCAGCTAGACTCACCAGGGGCGCCTTTCCACCCCGAGGACTGACAAATACGATGTCATGTCCAGCCTTCTTGAAAACGTCATACGGGTGAGCCACTTCCGGTAGATACCACCCGGTCTTCTTTCCGGTGTTTCCCAGCTGGTCGTGGTTCGTGACAACAAGTAACACCTTCATGCTGGAACAAGCGTCATTGTCAAAAGGCCATTTAAATCAGAGAAAGAATCGTTGTCACGTGTTCATTCACAGAAATTTGAAACGTCATCGCCTAATAATAACTAGTCTTGAACCTGTGAAGCACCGTTTCCGAATTACGTAGACCGATGCTCATGATATCAATCACTGGGTTGTGTCTTCCAGACTCGATTATTTACAGACTGCCGCCATAGAGCGGAAATTGCTTAGTGTGGCGTTAAACAACAAACAAACAAAACATAATCATAAAAGGCAAAGTATCGGTGGAATTTGTATTGATGAATCACTGACCATCAACGATGACGCCGTGGCCTGACTGCTTGGCATTTTTTGAGGCTACCAGTCACTAAAGTGGCCAAACTGTATAGGTCGGTATTGAAGCAACCAGTTACTGATGTGGCCTGACTCCTTGGGTCGTTATTAAGGCTACCCATGTGGGAAACAAAAGGCCACAACAGTGACTGATAGCCTCAACAACGACCCATGCAGTCAGGCCACATCAATGACTGCTCGCCCCAATAACGACACAAGTAGTCAGGCAACAACACGGTTCGTTTTTGCGGCTACCAGTCACTGATGTGGCCTGACTGTACGGGTCGTTATTGAGGCTACCAGTCACTGCTGTAGCCTGACTGTACGGGTCGTTATTGCGGCTACCAGTCACTGATGTGGCCTGACTGTACGGGTCGTTATTGAGGCTACCAGTCACTGCTGTGGCCTGACTACATGGGTCATTATTGAGGCTACCAGTCACTGATGTGGCCTGACTGTACGGGTCGTTATTGAGGCTACCAGTCACTGCTGTGGCCTGACTACATGGGTCATTATTGAGGCTACCAGTCACTGCTGTAGCCTGACTGTATGGGTCGATATTGAGGCTACCAGTCACTGCTGTAGCCTGACTGTATGGGTCGTTATTGAGGCTACCAGTCACTGCTGTGGCCTGACTACATGGGTCATTATTGAAGCTACCAGTCACTGCTGTAGCCTGACTGTACGGGTCATTATTGAGGCTACCAGTCAGTGCTGTGGCCTGACTACATGGGTCGTTATTGAAGCTACCAGTCACTGCTGTAGCCTGACTACATGGGTCGTTATTGAGACTACCAGTCACTGCTGTGGCCTGACTGTATGGGTCGTTTTTGAGGCTACCAGTCACTGCTGTAGCCTGACTGCATGGGTCGTTATTGAGGCTACCAGTCACTGCTGTGGCCTGACTGTATGGGTCGTCATTGAGGCTACCAGTCACTGCTGTTGCCTGAATGCATGGGTCGTTATTGAGGCTACCAGTCACTGCTGTGGCCTGACTGTATGGTCGTTATTGAGGCTACCAGTCACTGCTGTGGCCTGACTGTATGGGTCGTTATTGAGGCTACCAGTCACTGTTGTAACCTGACTGTATGGTCGTTATTGGGTCTACCAGTCACTGCTGTAGCCCGACTGTATAGTCGTTATTGAGGCTACCAGTCACTGCTGTAGCCCGACTGTATGGGTCGTTATTGAGGCTACCAGTCACTGCTGTAGCCTGACTGTATGGGTCGATATTAAGGCTACCAGTCACCGTTGTAGCCTGACTGTATGGGTCGTTATTGAGGCTACCAGTCACTGCTGTAGCCGGACTGTACGGGTCGTTATTGAGGCTACCAGTCACTGCTGTAGCCCGACTGCATGGGTCGTTATTGGGGCTACCAGTCACTGCTGTGTTGTTTCCCGAACAGGATGCCGTGACATGGAGTGAAGACAGACTGAGGCTATGTACAATGTGTAAAGTCTGCTTGGTGTGTCCCGTTCCGGTTGAAATGTTTATAACAGTCACGCATGTCTCAGAGACCTTGAACCATATACAATGTATTTACCTTTCCGTCGAGTCGGTCTTTGTTATGCTATAGCTAACTCAAGCAACTTTAGATTTTCAACGACTCATAAAGTGACATCGCACTGAAACACCTTTCCAATTTATATGTAGTTGCGTGTTTCTACCTGTATAAGTGCAGGGTCTGAGCTTTAGTCAATGCTGAACTGTGCCCGGCATGTTTCGTCTTATGTATCGTCGACAGAACATGATGACTGTGGTAACTTACAACAATAGACCCACAACACGCTGCCTGCACGCAGTGTGCAGTCACATCTTGTTATAACCTGCATTCCTCAATCGTTGTGCAACCAGGAAATCACTCGAATCCACTGATTCCGGAAACAAACTAGATTCGAGTGATTCCTCAGATTTCAACCTTTTTTTGGCTGCAATATGTTCTCAAATGAATTTAGTTACTTTATTTGTTGAAATACACTTTCAAAAAGACCAGAAAATCTCTAGCTCAGAATCATCTATGCCAATAGTGTGACGTTACTATGGTTGCAACACAATATAACTGACAATGTCCACTATTGCTATTGCCTTAACTCTGGCTGTGTTCCAGGGACGTCTGTCTCGTTTTCAGCTCTGTGTGTGTGTGTGTGTGTGTGTGTGTTGTTGTTGTTGTTGTTGTGTGTGTGTGTGTTGTGTGTGTTTTATGTGTGTGTGTTTTGTGTGTGTTTGTGTGTGTGTGTGTGTTTTGTGTGTGTGTGTGTGTGTGTGTGTGTGTGTGTGTGTGTGTGTTGTGTGTGTGTGTGTTTTTTGTTGTTTGTTTTGCTGAAGGCGCTTGCTTGTCAGCAGATACACAAAGTCTGATTCGCGTCATGAATATCTTCTGACGCCCGTGGTCATAAGAGACTGATTTTAATATTTGAATCCCTCGTTCATTCAGTCCGAGCCTACCAGTTCTGTTCTATCCCCATGGTGACGAGAGTCAGGTAAGGTATCAATAATGAAGTACCACCATTAACCTCTTTAGCTATGCACTACAGTACATTGGACCAACGACCATCGAGCAGAGGTCCAGTCCACTGGACCACGGCCAAGGTCATCTTCAAACGAGCACCAGACCGTGTAGTGTTGGTCGCCTCAGTACACCTCGGGTCTGAGGCCGTGATCCCAACATACGGGTGTGTTACTTTGTTAACTGTGTGTTTGCTTAGAGCCAGCAGGACACTCATGTCTTCTCTTAAATAACAACCTATGCAGTCAACGTTTAAGTCAATGTGCTACGTTTTCCAGTGTACCCAATATCGTAGTACAGTGTTGTGTGTGGCAACATAGCGTGCAACTGATTATCAGTCTCCCACTACTTACCTTGACTCGTGCGTTTCCGATGAGTATGTGGGATTGAAGCCTCGATCTAAATACGCGACAACCTGTCAAGTCAGTGTGAGCTTATCGAACCGGACTCAAGACAGATGGTTCACGGTTTGACATGGGGAAGGGATTTGTCGCTAAAATTCTTATTTATGTTATGTTGGCTTGTCTTTATTTTATGTTTTGACTGTATATTCCGTGAAATTGTTCAGATGATGTAATTTATCACGTCAAACAATTATCATTGGTGATCAGTCATTTGACACCGTCACATTTATAAAAAGCAATCATTGGGTGGATGTAAATAACTTTGAATTCGTCCAATAATATATACATCACGTGGACTGTTTAATGTGGGGATAGTATTTGTCCTCGCTGACGTGGTTGACCCTAAATACATGGGTCGTTATTGAAGCTACCAGTCACCGCTGTGGTCTGACTACAGGGGTCGTTATTGAAGCTACCAGTCACTGCTGTGACCTGACTACATGGGTCGTTATTGAGGCTACCAGTCACTGCTGTGGCCTGACTCTACATGGGTCGTTATTGAAGCTACCAGTCACTGCTGTAGCCTGACTACATGGGTCGTTATTGAAGCTACCAGTCACCGCTGTGGTCTGACTACATGGGTCGTTATTGAGGCTACCAGTCACTGCTGTGGCCTGACTACATGGGTCGTTATTGAAGCTACTAGTCACTGCTGTAGCCTGACTACATGGGTCGTTATTGAAGCTACCAGTCACCGCTGTGGTCTGACTACATGGGTCGTCATTGAGGCTACCAGTCGCTGCTGTGGCCTGACTGCATGGGTCGTTATTGAGGCTACTAGTCACTGCTGTGGCCTGACTACATGGGTCGTCATTGAGGCTACCAGTTGTAGGACTACATGGGTCGTTATTGAGGCTACCAGTCACTGCTGTGGCCTGACTGCATGGGTCGTTATTGAAGCTACTAGTCACTGCTGTGGCCTGACTACATGGGTCGTCATTGAGGCTACCAGTCACCGCTGTGGCCTGACTACATGGGTCGTCATTGAGGCTACCAGTCACCGCTGTAGCCTGACTACATGGGTCGTTATTGAGGCTACCAGTCACTGCTGTGGCCTGACTACATGGGTCGTTATTGAAGCTACTAGTCACTGCTGTAGCCTGACTACATGGGTCGTTATTGAAGCTACCAGTCACCGCTGTGGTCTGACTACATGGGTCGTCATTGAGGCTACCAGTCGCTGCTGTGGCCTGACTGCATGGGTAGTTATTGAGGCTACCAGTCACTGCTGTGGCGTGACTACATGGGTCGTCATTGAGGCTACCAGTCACCGCTGTAGCCTGACTACATGGGTCGTTATTGAGGCTACCAGTCACTGCTGTGGCCTGACTGCATGGGTCGTTATTGAAGCTACTAGTCACTGCTGTGGCCTGACTGCATGGGTCGTTATTGAGGCTACCAGTCACTGTTGTGGCCTGACTGCATGGGTAGTTATTGAGGCTACCAGTCACTGCTGTGGCGTGACTACATGGGTCGCCATTGAAGCTACCAGTCACCGCTGTAGCCTGACTACATGGGTCGTTATTGAGGCTACCAGTCACTGCTGTGGCCTGACTGCATGGGTAGTTATTGAAGCTACTAGTCACTGCTGTGGCCTGACTGCATGGGTCGTTATTGAGGCTACCAGTCACTGTTGTGGCCTGACTGCATGGGTAGTTATTGAGGCTACCAGTCACTGCTGTGGCGTGACTACATGGGTCGTCATTGAGGCTACACACAAAGTTGGACTGGCGTCATGAATGTCTTGCCATTATCAACACCGTCATCACCCTCGTGGTGATAGAAAACTGATTCTAATATTTACCTGATAAATCCCTCGCTCACCCACCCCGATAATCTTGTGTGTGGAACAAATAATGATTAGCGTGTATTACACAGCGTCATTAAGTAAAGTTGGGCAGTTGGGCAACACATTAAAATGTAATAGTTTTAATTGGCATCGTCATTGTGTATACATGTTCATGCACTGAAGTACCTAGCCCAGTCCAACCAAGCCCAGCCCAGCCCAGCCCAGCACCTGAAAATGTGTGCAGTTAATTTGAATTGGGTATAACGTCACTTTAAAGATAGCTCTGAGAGAGAGAGAGAGAGAGAGAGAGAGAGAGAGAGAGAGAGAGAGAGAGAGAGAGAGAGAGAGAGAGAGACACACAGAGAGAGACAGAGAGAGAGAGAGAGAGAGGTTTAAGGTAACAACAAAACCCACCTTTAACGTCTTTAGCTGTGCACCGTCCACTGAACCAAGGAGACGTCTAGCCTGAATCAGTACCAGACCGTGAATGGTAGTCGCCTCAGTACACCCGCCTCGTGTCTGGGGTCGTGATCCCACTGTACGGGTCAGTTCAACTGTGTATTTGCTTAGCCTCTGAATTCTTGTCAAGTCATCGCTTCTAGAACATGACTCAAAACAAATGGTTCACGTTTGATGTGAGGGGTTTGTCGCTAATGTTTAAGTATATGTTATGTTGGCTTGTCCTCATTTTATGTTTGGATTGTATAGCAATGATATTGTTTAGATGATGCAAGTCATCATGTCAAACAGTTGTCATTGGTGATCAACCATTCGACACCGCCACATTTATGTTAAACAATGTAAAGTAATCATTGAGTGTATTCAACATAACTTGGTATCCACGTGAGGGTGGTATTTGTCCTCGCGGTGACTAGTGTTTGTTGGTAAGGATAGTTAGGTTAGGCTGGGCTGGGCTGGGCTGGGCTGGGCTGGGCTAGGTACTTCAGTGCATGAACATATATACACAATGACGTTGCCAATTAAAACTGTTACATTTTAATGTGTTGCCTTATCTGCATTTGTATTCAGGACATTGTAGCAGGTTAATTCAATTTGTCTACCAATAAAAAGAGTCAGGTCGTTTCAGAACATCCACACATGCCAACAAGAATCAATGAGGTGTTTAATATCGCCTGGCTCGACTTCACAAATAGAACAGATGTTTTGTCTATTAATGTCATCTTCTGGGGGTAATTTCTGTTGTATACTGTATGAAGAATAAACCTGCTTTGAAAATCGAGTAACTGGACGTCTTTAGTACATCTTCTGTAATTAGGGTGTATCATATATTTCCCACATTTTACATACAGCTGGTGCAGTTTGTGTTTTCATAAGTACATCGTAGAAAGTTCCTCATCCTTTTAAGGGAATAATCATGACATTTATTAAAGACTTACTAATTCCAGTATCCCGGCTTACTATGCCAGAAGCATCCACGATCTAGGGATATTTCTAATAACTTTCTAACAGTTCAATTAAGTACCTTTTTATTATATTTCCTCCAAAGGCTTAAAAGACATTAGGCCTTCTGAGTTACGGAGATCTAAAACTGAATAAACAGTTATGAATGAAAGGTTGTGAGTTATTAAACTGATGATTAAACTATGACGGTTTCAGCGAAATATTTTTACATCCGCTTGTTGCATTTTAGAACAAGATATATGCCTTTTCCAAGCTACGAAGACATCCTTCGAAAGTATTACTAACAGTGGTATGATTTCCCATATTAACCCCTAGAGTAGCAAATTTCTCAGTTGGGACTTAACGGGTTTAATTGTAGTTAAAGAAGAGTAAAGGTAGAAATCTCCAATGAGTCAATAAATGGTTTTATATCAATCATTCTAAGTTCACTGTAGTTTTTAGATGTATTTACTTTATTTTATTAGGTTTGACGTTCCAATTAAACGTAATTCCTCTTCTATTGTTTTCTGACACTACTCTGTAGTCAGTGAGTTTGGTTTTACCCCGCGTTTAGCCATATTCCAGTAACATCACGACGGGGAACACCAGAAATGGACCCGTGAAGGTCCGGGTTAGAATGAACCTTCAGTAACCCATGCTTGTCGTAAGAGCCGACAAACGGGATCGGGTGGTCAGGCTCGCTGGCTTGGTTGACACGTCATTGGTTCCCAATTGCGCAGATCTATGCTCATGCTGTTGATCACTGGATTGTCTGGTCCAGACTCGATTATTGACAGATCACCGCCATATAGCTCGAATATTGCTAAGTGTGGCGTAAAACTCAACTCACTCACCAGAAATGGGCTTCACACATTACACCTATGTTCGCTTTCACTACTAGGGTACCCCACAGTCTCTACTACTGTTAGTGTGGAAAGTTCCGTTAAAACAGTTTCATCACTATTTTGTAGATTGCGAATTAATGAAGCTTGATGAAGCCAAGTCTTATATATCATTTTCAAGTTTAATAACCTTTCTATTTTTTATGTCTTTCTTTAAATAAACATTATAAGATACAGATTTATTTCTAATTTTTAATCATCAGGCTTTCCAGGGATGGACGGTCATCAATATTTTACTTCAGCGTCAATTCATCAGGACTGAATGTATTTATATTATGCTTTTTATCTGTGTATTTTTCTTTGGTTTCATGGATGATCATTTTAATAGTTTATATATGTTCCAACTCCCGTAACAAATTAGAACTAAATTTCCAAATACCCTATATTCAATATTTTCTTATAAGTAGAAAAAACAAGTGTGATTGCAGAATGGTCAGATTTATACCCAGGTAAGATTTTGGCTTTAATCGAGGCATTATGTCATGGGAGACGAGAGAAAAAAGTAAAAAATATCTTTAGGGTTATCATATGTTTATGATTATCTGAGTCTATAGTCGGATTTAGGGCTAAATTAAACAAGTATGTGTGTGTGTGGTGTGTGTGTGTGTGATTAATCAACTTGAGTCTTACTAATTACATTCGCATCCGTTTGTAGGAGTGGATACCATGTTTACTTGCGGATTGAATTTCCTGTGATAATTCATTGATAAACATAGAGATTAGATATTGACTCAGGACACAATCCTGTCGTTCACCCTAATCACAAACATATCAGAATGCATGTATTATTAGACTTGCAAATAGTCGATTACATATAGCTTATACTCCATTTAACATTTTTGTAGTGGTAAAAGCATCCGCCCGGAGAGCGGAAGGTCGCGGGTTCGATCCCCGGTCGCGTCATACCAAAAGACGTTAAAATATGGAACTTGTTGGTCCCTGCCTGGCGCTCGGCATTAATGGGTACAACAAGGACTGGTCGGCTCGGAGTCAGTATAATGTGTCTGAATGGGGTATTCATGCTTCACTGCGGCATGGTATCTCAGTGGGCTAGCACTATAAAACCAGCTTCAGTCTGGGCTAGTACAAGCAGCCGCACACACATACACACGCATGCACGTCGTCATATGAGCGAAATATTCTCAAGCACGACGTTAAACCCAATTTCACCTCACTTCACCTCACCCCATTTAACATTTTGAGAAAGGAACAATTACATTTATTGTTAGTAATTGTTAGTAAACTTACCTCTGGATTATGGTTGCCTAATTCTGTGGTTTCCACAGACACATACAGAATGAAGTGAAAATTTTAACACTAGGTCATAGCTACCTCTACTGGTATGCCCTTCCAACTGACAGAGTAACCTCCCCCTGACCTAGACGTCACTGTATAGTAGTTTGAAAATCCTCACAAATTTTATGAAAAACAGTTAAAAACACTTATCTTCTAGAGGAAAGGTGGGGAGGAAGGGCGAGACCTATACCCCATAATCAAGAGGTAAGTTTACTAACAATTATTTCCAATAAATGTAATTGTTCCTAATTAAGGCGTAAACATTCCCTCTGGATTATGGTTGCCTGAATCCCACATACGGATGGATGGCTATCCCTAGAAGAATAGTCTTTAAGCATACCACTAGTGAGTTTTCTCCATGGTCAAAAACCCTCTAAGGATAACTATGACTTAGTAGTAAATAATTCACTGTTGAAATAATAGATTGGATCATTGTTTGCTGGAAGATAACTTCCGCCCACATATTGAGTAGTCTCTATTTATCAACCGAATTACAGTTATCTACTCTTAAAATGAATTAATATTGATAATTTCCAATTGACGACCTTCTCTGATTCTGTCGTCTTATGACGTCACTCCTGGTTCTATGACGTCACTTCCGGTCTCATGACCTCACTTTTTGCCATTTGTGACGTCACTTCCGGATTATGACGTCATTTCCTGACGTCACGTCCGGTTCATGATGTCATTTCCGGTTTATGAAGTCACTTCCTGTCACTTCCGGTTTAAGACGTCACTTCGATAGACCATCTTATATCACGGATCGGACAAAGTAGTCTTGATCTGTCAGATCTAGAGGCAGGGCCGGACAGAGCAGGTATTCTGTAGACTCTGTGTCCTAACAGTCCATCAGACGTCGACTGGTCCTTTGCTGTAAATTCAGGGACAGTCCTACAAGTCATCATCTTATACCATTCCGAGAATGCAATAGATTAAAAGGCAATAGCGTGCAGTTCTGACACTCTTGAAGCCGTAGCAAAGGCCAGTAGAAAAGCAGTCTTAAAACTCAAGTATTTTAAGGAAGTGTCTTGCATAAGTTCAAACGGAGACTTCTGTAGAGCCTGTAGCACCAAACATAGATCCCACTTAGGAAATAATGACGGCGATGACACATTCTTGATCTGGAAAGATCTAATAAGCCTGTGTAAGGAATGATCAGATCCTACAGATAGTCCTTGCAAGTCCATGACTGAAGCAATCGCTGATCTATAACCTTCAATAGTATTAAGTTTGAATTTTTTAACCATCCTGAGATACATAGGAAAGTCAGCTATGATAGGTATGGTGACTGGAATATTGAGTAGTTGTCGCTCTCTTCTCCACTGGATGAAGACATTCCACTTAGTGCCCTACAGTGCTACCGTTGAAGGTCTGATAAACTCGGAGATAGCCGAAATTGCTTGTTAATTAAATCCCTGTTCCTTGAGGGAACTATAGATGGTCTCCACACGTGAAGAGCTAGTAGGTTTACATTCTTGTGGTATCTGTCCAACTTGGGCTGACTGAGAAGATTGTCCCAACAAGGCAGTCGTAAGGGCTTGTCCGTCAACAACTGAAGAAGGTCTGTGAACCATGTTCTGGTCGGCCATGCTGGAGCTACCAGATAGACTACGCAGTTGTGTTGAGCGATATTGGTTAGTACTTCCGGTATCAATTTGAATGGAGGAAAGGCATAAGCTATCAGATTTTCCACTGCCCAGGCTGTCGGATCCGGAACAGGACTCACAAATGTAGGTAGACGATTGTTTCTTGATGTTGCAAAGAGATCTATGGATGGTGTTTCCCATTTCTCCGTGATAAGTTTGAAAGCGTCCATATTCAAAGTCCATACTGTTGATATCATGCTGTCCTGTCTGGAGAGGGAGTCTGCCAAAATATTCACCTTTCCCTGAATGTGACGAGCTCTTATAAGACTTTTCATGGCATCCGCAACTTTGAATAGTTCCTTCATAATCTGTAGTAGACGATGTGACTTGGTTCCGCCCTGTTTGTTTATATAGGCTACTATCGTGCTGTTGTCTGTCACTAACATAATGTTCTTCTGATGCAGGCTCTGAAACCAATGAGAAAGAGCCTTTACCAGCGCTAGCATCTCTAGACAGTTGATATGAAAGTTGCTTTCCTGTTGAGACCACAGACCCTGAACTTGCTGTTCGCTGACATGAGCGCCCCATCCCGAGTTTGAAGCGTCCGCATACAGAGTGACGTCTGGAGGAGGAAGATAAAAAAGGACTCCTGGAAGCACATTGCTGTCCACCGTCCACCACAAAAGTTCCTGATGAACCATGAAGGGAGGAGATACCGTAGTTTCTAAGTCCAGATCCCGGAACCCATTGATCCATATTTGCGGTTCGCGAAGATGAATCCTGCCCCTCATCGTGAAACCCTGGATGAATTTAAGAGATCCCAGTAGAGACATCCATGTCAGAATCGATACGGTCTTGCTTGCTAACAGATTGAAAATCTTGGTCCGAATCTTGTACCAACGATCATCAGGCGTAAATATTCTGGAAGTCTTGGTATCCAGGTTGGCTCCCAGATACTTGATTTTTGATGTGGGAACTAGTTCTGACTTGACCGGGTGTACAACAAGACGTAGATGTGTGAACACATGGAGTATAAACTTGGTTTGTGTTAAAAGAGTCTGAGTAATTATATTTCTTGCCAGGAAATCGTCCACCGTAAAACGCCAGGGAGCTAGGGAAATTCCGGAAGGTAGAACACGGAACTGAAACCTCCGTCCGTTTACTGCGAAACAAAGGTACTTCTGAGAACGAGGATGTATTGGTACATGAAGATGAATTTGGAATTTTGTTGAATAAGTGTTCTCAAATTGGCCGGGGAATCCATCTTGAACTTGGGAGGTTTCTTTAAATATTCCTTGTTTAACACTTTCATGTCTATAATCATCCTCATCTCCTCCGTGTCTTTCTTGGGAACTAGAAATACCGGGGAGTAGAACCCGCATGACTGTTCTGATGGCGGAATCTCTCTTGTCTATCAGTTGTTGAATGGCCGTTACTACTCCCGCTAAACGATCCCCTTGCAGGAAAAAACGTTTCCCTACCGGCTGGTAGAGTACTGGAGGTAGGCTCTCCCATGGTAGCATGTAACCTTTCTCTATGACTGATAAAATCCAGCTGTCCGAGGTGATCTGTCTCCAATTCTCCACATATTGTGCTAGCTGACCCCCTACAGGAGAAGTCTGTTTCCAAGTCGAGGGACATTTCGAAATCATAAGGCTGAGTAAACTGGACTGTTTGATTGGAGTCAAAACTTCCTAGATCCCGCTCTGGCACCACGAAAAAAACTGGTGCCCCTACACCTACCCATAGAGGAGGCGTAGCCACGAGTAGAAGATGATGACGACAAGGAGGAATTACGCGACCTAGAGTCTCCTGCCCTGTCAAATGCTGAACGTTGTAGTGGCTCCTGGTGTCTGCGAGTAGGTTGGCGGGAAATAGTAGCAGATGAATCCCTCCTAGGCCTGGACTGAGGTTAATCCTGCTTTATGAAAGTACCGTAAAGCTGAGGCCAATCTCTGATTCAGATTACGTGATGCAAAAGCATCCTTAACTTGAATAGCCTGACCCCATTGTCCAGCGGCTGTTGAAATAATACGTCTTTAGCTGTCTCTGGTAGACTTCTAACTGAATCTAACTTATGAAGTCTCTCCATGGCTGTTAAACGTCCAAGAGTACACAGCTGATTGTGAGTTGCGTTGGCTATAGATTGGTATACCACATCCAAAAATGAGTGCGCCATGGCTACTTCTTCGGCTGACATGGATACTACTGTGTCCTTTTTTACTCCTTCATAATCTTGGAATAAAGGTGGTAATAATGCCCGGACTCCCGCAGCAAACCAGTTGGTATAGGATAGTATGTCCAAGGATGAAAGAGCGGCCCCATCAATGTCCTTGAGATCCCTGGATGAACAGGAAAATGGAGTATCCCTGGCAGCTCTAGCATCCTGAAGCTGGGCAAAATCCTTGTCCATGTGCAGAGCATAAAGTGGAATCAGTCTATCGTGACTAGCATACACTGGCTTTTGAACAATCTTGGGTAGCGCATTTAGTGAAGTGCCCTTGGAGAGGTTCAAATTGTAAGAGTCCAGCGCCGACTTAAGTGCTGATGAATGAGGAAGAGATAACTTGGGAACCCTTCCGGCGGCAGACATCCCGACGATGTCAGTTCCACTGGTAACTCCCGTTCTGGCTTCTCAGACTGTGGCAGGACCGTGCTAGGATAAAGTCCATGGATTAATTCCACCTTTTCCCTAAGAGACTATCCAGGAACAAAATCTTCGGCCGAAGTATCCATAGGCTGGACTGTCAGTAACCCCTCCTTCATAACGAATTCTGGATGAGTGAGAGGATAAATAGAAGTAGCTTCCGAATCCCGAGAGGTCCGGTACAAGCGGTAAAATCGGTGGCTTATCAGTGTCCTGGATACCGCTAACCCCCGTGGCAGCCATGGCTCGTTGATTAAACCCAAGGTGGGAGACGCAAGCAGAGGACATGGAGTCAGTCCCGCTAGGATATGACTGCAACACATTCCCCGCGTGGGATAAGGTAGCAGGCTTTGAGTGACTGGGATCAAGCGTGATCGCCTTACTCCCAGGGACAAGGGACACAGCTTGTTTTGCCTGGACCGCAATTAAAGCCTGCCTGGGGTTAGCCAGGTTGACCCCATCCCCGTCACATGAAGCCCCTGGCTTCTCCCCCTGTGGGGAATGGCCTTCTGATCCCGTCGTAAGGTGATACCCGACTTTCCCAGGTAGAGCACCCTCGAGTTTCACAGAAACTGACGCTTGCCCCCTGCTCTTGCCATCGTCAACCCATCGTCAGTGCAACCACCGGTCGTCTTGCCGTACATAATGCCATCATGAAACAGTTTTTGTAATGAATTCATCTTGGCCTCATTCCTCATCTTCATATCATACATAGACTGACTAACTGAGGCCTGCAACTCTTATTTAAACTATGCAAATAAATCCGCGATTGCAGAAATGTCCAAATGAGATGCATCCGACTTAGATCTAGATTTGGATTTTGATTCAGATCTCTGTGAAGATGGCGGGGACCCCGAAGCAGATTTTTGTTTGTTGTTGTTGTTATCCGTCAGTTGGAAGGGCATACCACTAGGGATAGCTATGACTTAGTGTTAAAATTTTCACTTCATTCTGTATGTGTCTGTGGAAACCACAGAATTGGGCAACCATAATGCAGAGGGAATTAATTAACACTCTTTGCCAAAACCATACATAATTTCAACATAATTATTCAACATACGTTGTTCTGTTGTTCTTTCAGATGGCAAATCAGTTTTTGTTTCAGCTGCACAAGCAAACTCACTTGCTGCAGATGATGAGCCCTTATGAAAAAATGATGTCAGATTGTTATTAAGAGAAAACAGCTCATTTTGGAAAAAGGAAACTGTAATATGTGTTCCGAAATGTTTTTCTTCAAATGATCTGTGACATTCCTTCTAAAACCCAGCATGTTTCGAAATTGCAACTGCTAAATTGTATCTTGTCAAAAAACCTGAATACTTTCTTATGTCTTTCCCTTGTAACAGGGATTCAGCAATAAAATATTAAATAAAATAAATAAATAAATAAATTAAATGCTGATGAATATTCAGTGCAGTCATGGACAAGAAGACATGTCCTCAGACAGGAAAAACAGACACTGTTCTTGACTGAAACAATTTAATGACAGTCATATTAAATTATTGAAAATCAACAATGATTGGTTCACTGTCAGTAATGCTCTCTATGAAAATATCGGTTTTGACCAGGTCTCTATGTACAGACAATATTGACAAAGCCAGTGTATATAAATAAGGTCAATCTTCAGAGCCCCTTGCTCACATCGATATAAGTATTTGATATATACATGTGCATGATGACAGACACTCCACTACTAACCCAGAGGATCGCCACACCATACTTACACCCCTCGTAACACGAAAACAAATCTCATATACAAAAAAGGCATTTTTGTCTACAACAAAGATTCTTAAATCAAAAGTACACTAGATGTTTCCAAAGCAGCTGCAAACTAAAGTGCATAACGAAGTAAAATGTCAAATGCAAAAAATAAATCAATTTTGATACAATTGCAAACAGGAAACTTGATGCAATTTCATGGCCATTACTGTCATTTGACAGCATCATCCTAAATAACCTCTCAGATGGAACTGTCATTAAACATATACTACAACAGTAAACATTACCAGGAATATGCGACCTACTTGCTTTGATCGAGAGATGCAAGTTATACATTCTACTGTTGCATACAGCATTAATGTCTTGTTTCTAAACATTGAAAACAGTGTGGACTTTTTTGCCACGGTTGATGAATATCAGTAATGAAACAACTTAAAAACTTGTTGATAATGGGAATGGATATAACGCTATGTGTCATCAGTGAAGCAAACAGATTTCTTTCATTAACATTTTCTACATATCACCATGTCAACATTACCTTTGAGAGATCACACAAATCAACAATTAGTATTCTTATTGACCAATTACACTGGTTTTGCAAACCATCAAGTACAAAAATGCTATACATATGTGAACATAGACACATCACAGATTTAAGTCCAACAAACATTATTGAATTATGAACAGTAATCACCAACACATCAAGAATGATAACAGGGTAACTACTATCTTTGCATACACAAAGAGACACAATATTCACAAATGACAATTGTGTAGATGTCCTCACTGGCATAACAAACTAAACTAGCATTGCCATAATAAATCTACATAAAGGTTATTGATTGCATAACGCAAAGCTGCTACATCAAGTATCCTTGTCTACCCTGCCTGCTTCCACAGACTTCTGGTTACTGGTATGAAATCTAAGTCAACCAGCGTTTGATTTACATGCCATTTTGGAGCATAGCAAGTGGCACACTGAAAAGATTACTGCATGTAAACCATAAATGGCAGCAGTGTTGATTTGATGAATATACCTTCTTCCATTAACCACATGGGTAGCACTTTTTCAAAATAAGAACCACTGCATTTTTGTAAGAGTAATTGCCCTTGGACCAGATTACAAAATATACCCTTTCTCTAAAAACTGGACCATCAGTACTCAGTGTATTCAAGGTATAATTCAGTTACATATTTGGCATCACACGCTATCAAGATACATCACATAATCCCTACCGCATCATATTCACAGTAAGGATTTAATGAGAGAGTAAGTATCATTTTACATCACTTTTAGCAATATTCCATCCTGCAAAGTCTCTTCATCATACAAAGGTTCTCAACAAACATAGCAGTCTGGCATTAACAAACACATTTAGCTGCCTGGCATGTATATATAAGTATATCACATCCATCCATGTGGAAATTTACATCTATATACATTGTTTCAAAATCAACAACTTTTATCATCAATAACTGTCATTTATGAGCCTTGAGGTTAAGCATTACTTCCTCAAACACTTGTTAACGGGTTTGTTTACATGTCTTTAAGCTGATTCTCTAAACATTATCTCATGTATGGATCAGCTGACCTTGTGTTCAGATAGGCTGATTCTCTAAACATTATCTCATGTATGGATCAGCTGACCTTGTGTTCAGATAGGCTGATTCTCTAAAGATTCTCTAAACATTATCTCATGTATGGATCAGCTGATCTTGTAACCAGATAGGCTGATTCTGCAAACCAGTAACCTGAGAAGGAACTATAAAAATCTATGGTATAATATCAAGGTAATATAAACACTACTCATTATGCAATGGCTGACCAGTACTGATGAAATCATTCCAAACATTCAGCCTCTATCAAAACAGCAAATGTTTGAAGCTGTGTTGAGGAGTATCAAGTCAAATATACTCCTCCATTGTATGACAGGTTTGCAGGTCAGCAGAGATGCAGGAAGCTCTGTTTGAATCAAGGCTTTAAACCATAGCTCAAAATTAAACAAAATCAACAACTCAAAGAAGAGGAAATATTTTAACACATTTGTAAACCTGTAGTTGCACATCCTATTAGTGACAAATCTGAAATTTAGACGATGACAACCAAAATATAAAACTATCTGCACTATGGGAAGCAAGGTAATCTGGTCAAGCTGTGTGCTAGCGAAACAATGCTTCAGGTACATTTATACAGTATACAGCCCTCCTGCTGAACAATAACATGTGGGGAAAGGGAATGTACTAATGTATAGGAAAATCTGTCTGGAAATCCTCAAGGATGATACTTGACCTCCTCTGAAAGGAATGAGTGAGTGAGTTGGGTGTAACACTGCCTTGAACATTATCAAGTTATATTGCGGTGTGTCAGTGTGAAAGGAAAGCCTAGTGATACAGATTGACAATCATCATCTTAGTCAAAGTGAGTGAGTGAGTTTAGTTTTACACAGCACTCAGCAATAATCCAGCTATATGGCAGTGGTCTGCAATCCAGTGATCAACAACACGAGCATAGATCTACACAATTGGGACACAATGACATGTGTCAACCAAGTCAGTGAGCCTGACTACCCGATTCGTGTTAGTCGCCTCTTACAACAAGGATGGGTTACTGAAGATAAATTCTAACCCAGATCTTCACAAGTCCTTAGTGAAAACAACCAGCTGGGTGTACTGCTGGCAATCCCAGAAGCCTATTTACGCTTCATGCCAAATTCACTGTAGTTTACTGTTGCTCTATAGCCAACTGATCCAGCTATGACCCCTTGAGGAATGACAGCAAAATGTTCATGTAGATAGTAAACCTTCCTATGAATTCAACCAAAAACATGTTCTGAATAGATGGGTCAACAATCCTGCAAACTAATTAGTTCATTACTACTGGCATTTGTAACAATGACATTCCTGGCACTGGAGGCATGTGAAATTGCCTATCAGTGTGAGTATAGCTACATTGTTTAAATGCCTGTCTACATGCATGTCTGTAACTTGGTAAGAGAATTCCTGAGCTGTATCATGACGTGGCAGTATGTGTGAAGCCTGTTTGATTAGCAGCATGTAGCGTCCTGATGAGAGTCAGCTCTCACAAATACTTGAATGGTTTTGAAGGTAGCCTTTGCTGAACATGCAGCATACACGCAGGTATACACTCAGTATACATGCTTTTGAAACCCTAGGGACCATCCATGTGATATTAGGGGTGGGTGCGAAGAGTGGATATTGAAGTTTCTTTAAAAAATAATTAAATCCAGAAAAAAAATGGGGAAAAAATAAAGAGCTGGACATGTACTAAAAGAAACATGTTGTGAAAATAAGTTATACCGTTATGCTCCTACCTCCAACAAAATTCCAAGCCCCACCCCTTTTTCTACATAGAAGGTCCCTCATAAGCACCTGTATTTTACACACAATGCACTTGGCTACACAATCCTAAAAAACAAAACAAAGCAAAACAAAACATTCTCAAAATATTCACAACCAGTCAGAAATATAGCAACATATGACAGTAACATAAGTTATTAAACTCTTAAAATTATTGCCACAAAATCAATGGTGCATTTGACATAAAACTGTAGCAGGTTGATTTCAATCAATGATATCAAGTATTAATTCCATGTGTATACTCATAGTACATACTCATCTATACAACGCCAGTTACAAACTACATTTCGACACAGAGTCAGGGTCACTGTGCTAAAATTAGTGTTTTCAAGCCCATAGTCATTATGGGCAGTGCATTTCACAGCTTCAGTAAACTCTCGTAGAGTGGACTAAAAAAAAAGCATGTATTACTATTTCTTCACAAAAGGGTGATTCCAGACTATTTTATATAACAAACAGTAGGTCAAATGATCACTCACAAAGCCGTGGGGGACTTAAGGAATAAACATCCAATAACTTCAAATGTTCTTTATTTCCGAATGTTAGTTTCAAAACAAGCAATCACATGTAGATTTAACTGGGAGTGTCTCAATCTCAACATCACTGTTTCACCATCAAGCTACCTTTCCAATTTTCTCTCTAATTAAAATATAGAGATTTTATTTTACTTAATTGCATCATGTGGTAAATGACAAAAAATATAGCAGTGTTCCAAAGCACTTTCTTGCCAGCGTTAGTGTGTATGATTTGAATGACAAGTTTCTCTCAGACCCAGGTCTGCAGTGAATAGCAGTTCTTGTAGCCAATGATATGGCTCAATCAGATCAACTATTAGTCTGGAATCCTAGGCACATCCCTGTATTGTCCAATCAGGCTGATTTAGAATTTTGACTGTGATAGCCAGGAGATGCTAGTCTAATACGACTGGATAGGCAGAAAACTGTAAATATTCGTTTTTGAAACTTAATACCATAAAATATAATTTTCTATGTAGATATTCCCATGCATCTAGTAAATATGCATAGTATTAATAAATTGTTGAATCAAAACCGAGAGGCATAATCCTTAAATATTTTTCAGTTTATTTTATTCAGTCCACTTAACTAGAGTCAGCTGTAACTCTTGTAAACATGTTTGTCCTGACTAGTGTCAGATCCCACATTTTTTCACTGTACAGGAATGTGAATGCACTCATACCTTGTTCATCCATATGCTACATTTCTTGTGCAACTGTCCACAAAACAAATTGCCACTTAAACAATTTATTGAAGTAATGTGCCTCTAATGACAAACAGTAAATCCAAACAGCAGCCATCCTGAAGATTAGGGCTCTGTTCCATGAAGCGAATGTAGCGTTATGACTCTCATATGTCTATGTTAAAAGTATGAGAGCTACAAATCATCCTAGCACTATTGTCTCTCTGTAGAACAGGGCCCTGAACTAACAAGGTGTCACTGAATACATTGACAATGTCACAAGGAGCTATAAAACCCTTTTCCTTCTTGTTGAAATTTGCACGTAAACAAATCTAAATGTTTCCAGATGTATAAATTAATGACTAAAGTTCATTATCTTTTACCCCTCAATGGCATTCTAAAAATACTGATTTGTCAACTTTATACAAAATAATTGTAACCATCCAGAGACTGTCATAACAAACAACAAGGCCACTTTATCGTCAGTCTCTGGGCTGCTGGAGAAAACCCCAGCCTCCCAGTGGCACTGAGAACAGTCCTCTCTGTTCACTTGATCCCACACTGGTCCACACATTCTGTGTGATATCACAACCTTGTTCAAGTCATATCTCACTTTATACACAAGAATATGGCACTGTCGAAAATCACATCCAAGAGCTTTGATATTAACAAACTGAAACCACAATTGTTGCAAATCTTGAGTAGGATCTGTTTCTGAAGACACACCAACACATTGGACCAATCACTGTCAAAACGATGCCTGAAGATGAGGTCAAATCCTTGTCCACACTTGTTACCTCCCTTCATAAACAGCAGTGTTCCGTTGGCCCACATGGTTTTACCCTCAGTGCTGGTATTGCAAGTACTTGTGCTGGGTGTTAAACACGATCTGTAAATCCCTGGTGATGTTTAGTTAGAAGGGCCTCTAACAGACGTAACTTGGCTTTTATTTGCTGGAAATGGAAAACAGTTGTTGCTTTTACAAAGACGGTTTTCAACATTATTGCTATATTTGACCTTAAAAATTCAGGCTAGTCCATAAGTCTGTGACAATGAAAAATCCAATGACATTAGTAAACTAGTAGCATCTGAGGACTTTAATTTTGAACCAGTTCTCAGTGCTTCAATTTCGCCAGAAATTTCAGTGGAAAAAAAATGACATAAAATGTAATCAGTCAACATGTTTTGAGGACAAGCAAAAAAGTTCTTTACGAAGTCTTGAAATATGTCCTTGGCTGTATCAGCATTATAGCTTGGTCAGGTTAGACAACAATTGTCCAAACATTGTTTTATATTGAGATAGCACTTGCCCTCACAAAGCATTTCACGATTAGGTAAGATAGTTCCATCCCTTTAGTACAAGAAGACTAGCAGCAAAATACATTTAATGCATTACATATGAGGGAGTTGATGTATCGCCAGAAGTATCATGTATTTTACAGCCGGAATATGTAAACCTTTGTACAAGCTGAGGTGGTTGTGCCTGCCCAATAGTCCATGCCGGCAATTAAAGATGAAACAAGACTGTACATTGGTCAGATGATGTGTGGCCAAGTCAAGTTTTAATCATTATTAGTTTCATAGTTTATAAGTTTCAATATTAGGTACCTGTATGTATGTGGTTATTGTATACTTTATAGGTGTCAGATCTTAAGTTTACAGATAAAATATAACAAACCCTCTCAGTTAAATGTATCCCTGCACTTATGCAATTACTCAATTAACAACAGCCACCCTACTGGGTCAGGCCAGGTTCTGACCCATGTGCCTGCACTCTGCACAAGCTCCTTTTGTCCTTCTGCCTCAGTTTCTCTGGTCAGCTTGCCACCTATTGTCTGTTTAGTTTTAAAGGTGGCTGTCACATATAACTTGTTGGCAGTCACAGATCTTTCTGGAGGATCAGATAACTACGATTTGGGTTTTAGTGGAACATTTCTGGGATATAATGAGGATTTTATTATTCAGGTCAGTGCATATATTGTATGTGTATATATGGTATTGTATATAGTGTATTTCTTAAAGAAGTGTTATATTAATGCATCGGTGTGTAATTAAATGTATCCCTTGTTTTCCAACCATTAGTACAGTTTGTTGGATTTGTAATTTAAGTGCAATTTATCTAAATTATATCATTAAATATCAACTAGCTATTTACATTAAAAACATGGCGTATGCGGTGGGTAAATACCAGTCTAAACCTAATTAAGCTGAATCATGACTTGTGTAAACCTATAATCGTATGAATCTGGTATGAAATAGTAAGGGTGGATGTGAGATTTGTTGCTTTTATTATAACTTATTTTATATACTATTATTAGTATTATCAAGGTTGTATTTTAACTTTTCTTAGAATGATCCGTGATGGTTGATGATCCTTGACTGCATGAGAGCTTGTGTACACTCATTGCCACACAGTGGTAAGTGTATTTTTTTATCTTGTATGTAATAAACTCTATATATTTTCTTCATGTATATTTGTAATATATTTATTGAATGTCATAAATGATATATGTATGTATGAACACTTTTCATGTTGCTATTATTATTTAAAGATTTATTTATGCTAGTGCATTGTCTGGGTTAGCTGTATTCTAAGAATATATAGAAAGTGTAATACATGTATATGTAAGCCATGTTATGCCTTTATGCTCAAATACTTAGTTATATTTATGTATATTTTTCAGAGTTATTCAAACATTCCTTTTAATGGATAATAAAATGGCTGTCGTCTGTGACCACAAGTAGCGTTGTGTTGTGTGCGCTCCACCCAACCACCAACAGTCACCCCATATCCGCTACTCCAGATGCAGCCATCTAATCCTCAACAGTTCCAGTTTGAGAAGTCTGTGTATCTCAAACTTGCTTATAGACTTTTACACACACCTTATATTGGCTATATTCTCCTTGCATTGGTGATCTATCTTCCTTCTGCACTCGTCTGCAAAACAAATACATAAAAAATCCATTAGGACCTCCACCTTTCACATTGATGAACTTAACTGTGCTTATGGTCTACGTAAACAATACTGCACTGTTGGCACAGATCACTTACCTCCCTTGCTGAGTGAGAAAGTCCTCTTCGAATGTCCGCAAGACTTTCCGTAATCTCTTTTTCTCTATTTTTGCTCTCTGAACTTCATCCTGCAGTTCAGGTCTACAAGAAAACAATACACAGTGTATTCTCATATCTCTACAGAGAATACCTTCCAATTATTGTACAAATGATTGGGGAACTAATGAACACGATAATGTCCTCTAAAGCTCAGACAACAGATTTTATGTGTACATGATTTTCTTGCTGTCGGTCATTATCTATTTGACAGTTATAACCTATGCAATTACACGGAAGTCAAATATGTCTAATTTATATACTTTATCTGTAATCTCCTTACATGGACAAGTCGTTCACATTGAAGTCGGTCGTTTGTGTGTCATCTTCGTCCTCAGAGTCACTCTTTTTATTGGCTGTGGACAGCTTGTTCTTGTTGTACCCTATATGTCGGCCCGTCTCACGTAGGATGGAGAAGTCCCGTGTTACAGCAAACTCCATTGTTCCTAGATCACCAATCTCATCTGAGTCAGGGCTGGATGTTGGCACTCGAATAACATTTCTCTGTAATGAAAGAAGTCATCACTTTGTAAATCATCAGAAAGTCTCCTAGTCCTAAGATGACTAAAAATACCAGTTTTATGCCATGTTAGACAAAATTAAAAAACTGACAAAACTTTAAGCGTGTTGTTGCAGGTTATTCATTTTTTTTTATATCATGGCTGAAAAGAGAGGTGGGTTCTAATATGTTTGGAAGAGGATGTGAGTGTGAACAGTGGAAGATTTACACATATTAGTTGGAGGAAGAAAGCCTGTAGTTGTCATTGGTGACACAGTACACCCTGGGGTACAATACATCACAATCACAGTTCACAACCAACTGAATGAGGCAGCTAAGGGAGATAACCCAGCACAATCAGTTACAAAGCCAAACACCACCCTTCTCTCCTCAGTGTATCATGCCTTATAGCATCTACATATCTGAATACAATTAAACCATGGATCCAGACTTCAAAACTAGACATCTGAAAATGTGTCAATAGGTTCTTTCAGCTTTCCATTAATATTCTGGCATAACATCATTGCTATTCTAGCAGCAATGTGAAGTACTTACAAACTTGGAAGTGGATGTTGTTGTTGTACTAATCTGCATAGGCTGATCTTCAGGCACAGTCTCCAGATCTATGGTATTGCGAGGCTGGAGAAGAAACACAATGGACCTTAAATACTCTGTAAAACAATGACTGACAACAAAGCCTGAAAATAAGCTCTCTCTATAAAGCCAAGGGAGTGTGTTTTATCCCACTTTATAACACAAGAAAACACTAGTCATTTAAGTGGGCTCTCCGTCCAATATAACACTAGTATCGGTATACTACTCCCTGAAGTGGGCTTCATCCCCTCTATATAACGCCAGCGTCAAACTAGGTTCTTGACACGCATTTAACTACTTCTCACTACAAAAGGGCATTATTCCCAACATAACACTAGAACAACTACTCACTGAAGTGGGTTTGGCCAGAAGCCTCTTGATAGATCGGTACCGGTCATACAATGGACGCATCAGATCTTTCTCATTTTTGGAACTCTAAAAACAAAAAATAAATGATACAATGTGTTCCACGAGATGCACTAGTGCATATTTGAAACATCAGAAATCATGTGAAGACATAAAACCTTTGTGGACAACACCTGTAATGTCAAGGGCTACTGCTTGCCTTCACCTGATGATGGGGCTAAAAGTAGCTGTGAAATGCGGTAACAAATAATGAAGATATCATTATCCATTACAGTCCTCACAAGTTTCTCAAACATTTAAAAGGTTATAAAATATTTGGTGTTTAGAAATATTGCCGCCAACTCACCGGCCGACCATGGATGCTCTCAAAGTGAAGTAAGGCCTTCTGGACAGCCAGCTTTTCTTCTAGCACCTGCTCATAGCTCATCATCTGCAAAACCATTCAACATCATAATCCTCTCTGTCGCATTTCTATCTAATTTCCATATTCATGAAATCCTTGCTTTAGATGTTCATATAAAAAAGCCATTTCCCAGAATCTTCTTCTTATCTTTATGCAATTAGATTTTTGTTTTCTTACAAGGGGACACATACCCATACTTGAAATGATACTGGGTTATCTAATGACATGTAATGTCATCATAATCTGACAACCCATTGCTTCCTCTGACTCTTTTCACTACACAAGAGTACCTGTCACCACTTGAAGATACTTGTCCCTATTGTCCCGGAAGTATCAGCTGTATGTACCTCGGATATTTATTACCATGAGATCAGTGTCACACGTAAATTCAATATATAACACTAAGGGACTCACAGAGATCTCCCGTGGACGCTTCATCTCACGTCTCTTTTCTTGCAGGTTTTTCAGGATGATATCAAGGGTGCCTTCAATCGATGGTGGCATTGTCGGGATGATGTCACCACGTTCCCCGGATGATGATGCCCCGCTACCGTGACGACTTCGACTTCCCATCTCAGCCTCTTCTTTTAATTCTACACATAAAAACATAAGTCAATACTGCAGCAAAAGAATCTCACTGATCAAAAACACCAGCACATAATTAATCAACATGGTTTAAATGGACAATAAGCTATGGATGATTTCAATTTATTCCAGAAAACTGACAGCTTCAATACAGCATGACAATCACGAACATCTCATAATATTAGTTACTCGGTGTTTCTAAAGGGTCTTACAGTCCCGTACACCCTTTCAAAACACCGTGTGATGAATGTATTACCATTAAGATCTTTTAATTCAGCTTATCTTTGAACAACATTCAAATTTTGGCAGAATGAGACGCAAATCGTTTCGCCATGATTTTACCTGAATGATCATAAAGGGAGATAACTTGGGATGGCTTAGTTTATGATAAAAATGAACGAATTTGAGGTTTCGTTAAGTGAAATACAGAAACATTTTATTTCATAGATATATTTATTGACACAAACAAATAAGAAATTATGGCAAAACTTTTATTTCTGTTTATACTCATAATTGTATATGCCAACTCTAAAATTTCGAAGCGATAGGGATCAGCTGTTTGGCAGCCCCAGTCAGCTATCTAACCCACTCAGCTACCAATGGTGTAAATGTTAAGAAGTGTGTGCATACTTTTCAGTTCCTTCCTTGCTCGAGACAACTCTGTCATATATTTCTTAACCTCTGTGTGGGCAGCCTTGTCATGATGAGACGGCTGAAACAGCAATATGAAAATGATATGATGAATCATTGTTACATTTTCATTGCAACTGTTTTCTGTAGTGAGCAGAAGACATCTTCTTCAGGAGAAAAGCAAGTGGTTACAAAAGATGGTCATGGTTAACAACATGACGTGAGGCAAGAGGTTTAGAAAATCAGGATTAGAGAAAAGAAAATCCTTTTTGACAGTCAAATATGAAATAAGTGCCAACCAAAAGATGTATTTCAACAGAAAATGTAATTAGTCCTTCTTGAATTTTACTAGTCTTGTACTTTTCTTTTTGTACTTTTCTATTATAATGAAGCCCCTGAGCTCAATTTTTTCCAGTGATAGTATTTTGCAATGAAAAGTCCAAAAATAGCAAGAGATTTCTGCTACAATTCTTGCCATGTACAAAATAGGCAAAGTCACAAAATCTCACCCTGTAGCCATGTTCCTTCTCAAAATTCTCATCAAATATTTTGATTCTTTTCTTCAACACTGAAATATGAAAAAAATAAAAATACATAAAAACAAAGTACTTTCTGACAAGTGACAAAACACAAATATTTAACATTTTCTATTGTGACATACTGAAGGTGTCAACTACTTACATTGGATTCTCTTTGTGAGTTGCCTGAGCTTCTGACTGGACTCATCATCAGGTCTGAAATAAATTACATTAAAAAATCAACAAAAATAATAAATATACACCTCAAATTCAAGTTCTGTCTGTAGGTTTGTGTGCTCATTGCTTAACGCCACACTCAGCAATATTCCATGTACATGACATAGGTCTGAACATAATCAAGTCTGAACCAGACAATCCTGTGACTGCCATCAAGAGAATAGATACTGTACTTTGTGCCCCCCACTGAGATGCAGTGCTACCTGGATATCCCTGATAGTGAACATACCCATGTTTCTTGTACCGACCCCACCCTAGGATAGTGAACATACCCATGTTTCTTGTACCGACCCCACCCTAGGATAGTGAACATACCCATGTTTCTCGTACCGACCCCACCCTAGGATAGTGAACATACCCATGTTTCTCGTACCGACCCTAGGATACCCTAGGATAGTGAAGTGAACATACCCATGAACATTTTTGCACCGACCGATCCCACCCTAGGATAGTGAACATACCGACCCACCCCACCCTAGGATAGTGAACATACCCTAGGATAGTGAACATTTTTCTTGTACCGACCCCACCCTAGGATAGTGAACATACCCATGTTTTCACCCTAGGATACCGATACCCACTCTAGGATAGTGAACATACCCATGTTTCTCGTACCGACCCCACCCTAGGATAGTGAACATACCCATGTTTCTCGTACCGACCCCACCCTAGGATAGTGAACATACCCATGTTTCTTGTACCGACCCCACCCTAGGATAGTGAACATACCCATGTTTCTTGTAAAATACCCCCACCCTAGGATAGTGAACATACCCATGACCACCCCACCCATGAACATACCCGTGTTTCCCACCCTGATAGTGAACATACCCATGTTTCGTGATCGATCCCACCCTAGGATAGTGAACATACCCATGTTTCTCGCACCGATCCCACCCTAGGACCCTAGGATAGTGAACAGTGACCCCACCCTAGGATAGTGAACATACCCATGTTTCTCGTACCGACCCCACCCTAGGATAGTGAACATACCCCCAGTGAACATACCCATGTTTCTCGTACCGACCCCACCCTAGGATAGTGAACATACCCATGTTTCTGTACCGATCCCACCCTAGGATAGTGAACATACCCATGTTTCTTGTACCGATCCCACCCTAGGATAGTGAACATACCCATGTTTCCACCGACCCCACCCTAGGATAGTGAACATACCCATGTTTCTCGTACCGACCCCACCCTAGGATAGTGAACATACCCACCCTCCCCCCACCCTAGGATAGTGAACATACCCATGTTTCTGACCCCACCCTAGGATAGTGAACATACCCACCCTAGGATAGTGAACATACCCATGTTTCTCGTACCGACCCCACCCTAGGATAGTGAACATACCCATGTTTCTTGTACCGACCCCACCCTAGGATAGTGAACATACCCATGTTCTCGTCGCATGACCCCACCCTAGGATAGTGAACCCATGTTTCTCAGACCGACCCCACCCTAGGATAGTGAACATACCCATGTTTCTCGTGCCGATCCCACCCTAGGATAGTGAACATACCCATGTTTCTAGGATAGTGAACCGACCCCACCCTAGGATAGTGAACATACCCATGTTTCTCGTGACCGATCCCACCTAGGATAGGATAGTGAACATACCCATGTTTCTTGTACCGATCCCACCCTAGGATAGTGAACATACCCATGTTTCTCGTACCGACCCCACCCTAGGATAGTGAACATACCCATGTTTCACCATCCCACCCTAGGATGACCCATGTTTCCCACCCTAGGAGGATAGTGAACATACCCATGTTTTCTGAACATACCGATGTTTCCACCCTAGGATAGTGAACATACCCATGTTAGTGAACCACCCTAGGATAGTGAACATACCCACTCGTGTAATTCCACCCTAGGATAGTGAACATACCCATGTTTCTCGTGCCGACCCCACCCTAGGATAGTGAACATACCCATGTTTCTTGTAAATCGACCCCACCCTAGGATTTCGTGTACCGACCCCAACCCTAGGATAGTGAACATACCCATGTTTCTTGTGCCGACCCCACCCTAGGATAGTGAACATACCCATGTTTCTCGTAAACCGACCCGACCCCATAACCGACCCCACCCTAGGATAGTGAACATACCCGTGCTTCTTGCACTGACCCCACCCTAGGATAGTGAACATACCCATGTTTCTTGTATTGATCCTGCTCCACTGGGGGTGATGGGGGGATGTCTGTGTTGATGGCCACACTGGAACAACACAGAGAAATAATGCAAAATGACATTAGAGAAAAAATATCAAACATTCCAATTTCGTTTGAATAATTACGTACACTGGAAAATAACATTGTCTCCAAATTTAAAATGATAAACAAAAATCTAGTTGGATGAAAACGTTACTGATTTAACGTATATGTATATATAAACATTGTGACATTATGTATTTAGCTATAACATTACTGGAGAGCAATCCTCCCGCCTGACCACAGCACCCTGCTACACACCATCCACCAGGGAAGCAGAACTGAACATGCAGTGAAGCCTGTTCACGTGTACATACATCTTACCAATGTGCACACCAAGACATGACAGGTCAACATGCATGGCCTCTACCATCACATCAACACTTACTGCCCACGGTAATACAATTACAATCAAATTTGCATAAAATTGTCCATATTAGTTCTGAAATACCTATTATTTAAACAAGAATGCTTGTAATGTTATTTTGAAATTCTAATTTTTGGCATAATTAAGCTCATTTTCCAGTTCTGAAATTCCTAGTTTGTCTTAACTCTCCATTTCAGTTATATCTCTAGATGTTTTCAAATGTGAGTGAGTGAGTTTAGTTTTACGCCTCACTCAGCAATATTCCAGCTATATGGCGGTGGTCTGTAAAAATAATCGAAGTCTGGACCAGACAATCCAGTGATCAACAGCTTGAGCATCGATCTGCACAATTGGGAACCGATGACATGTGTCAACCAAGTCATAGAGCCTGACCACCCGATCCCGTTAGTCGCCTCTTACAACAAGCATGGGTTACTGAAGATCAATTCTAACCCGGATCTTCACGGGTTGTTTCCAAATGTGCCAGTAGTGATAGAATGTTAATCCTCAGTTCATACTGTATAATTGCTACTCAGTATGAAACTGAACTCTTGATAGTGAAGCCCATCTGATTAATTTCTATAGATAAAAGGTACTATGACAGCCAATAGAGAAGATGGAGAAAAGCCTTGTCATAATATGTGAATGTCAAATCCATACAAGAACAGTGTCAATCACATGCAATACAGGGTGACAGTGACCAAGATGCCATGTGGAACAACTTCAGTTTCAATCTTGTAAACCTTCCCAACATGTAAAGTGAAACAAAACACCGGATGAGAATATGGACTTGTTTTACACACAGATGTTCTTCAACACATTTTCAAACAATTTGCATTGTTTTGTTTTCTTACCACCAGAAAAAAATGTTTGACGAAAATGTAACCTGTAGATAACCCCCTTCTACACACTGATCTTTCTGGTCCTGAAAATTTGGCTTATCTAAGGTCATATATGGTACCCATTATAACACTACATAAATTCATTGTTGGTTCCTAATTCCGTGCCAATACTAATGCAGAAATGCCTGTTAATTCTGATTCTGATATTTATGATCACAGTCTCACTACTGATTTGAAAACAGAAAAGCTTGTCAATGTGTATTCTGATATGTAGTCATTATTTTGTACAAGCAAGTCAAGCAAGAGCCAATGCAAACCACACATAAACCCTACACCATAGACATGTCACACTATCATATACTTTTAGCTATTTGGCTGCTAGTTCCATGTGTACTAAGTAACTGTCTCAGAAGGAACCTGGTAGAAGGCTTTCATCTTGATAAGGTTGTCCTTTTAACATGGGTACCAAATGAATTTGTTGTGAAAGTGCTGTTTAGTGTCATAGCATTTAACATACTAGTAAACAAACACTGATGAATCAAGGTGTTATTTGTGAAACCACACTATGAAATTCAACATGAGTGTAACGCAGTGCTAATTGTTACATGAAGATGCTGTGCTATAACTGTCTTTCTACATGAGCTATTAATATGAACTACATCATACAGAGAATTGCATTCTACATCCAGCAAGGAACGAGATGTGACAATCTGATAATTGATGACTGATATCACAAGCCAAATATATCAACCAAGCAGTTGTATTGATCTAAGAATATTGACCAATCAGTGAGAGACAGCACAGGTGATAAAGACAAAGCATGTTGGAGGTAGTGCTGGGAGGGCAGTACAGCACAAGCTGACCACTTCAACATTAGTACAGGTGCAGGCCTACAAATTGTAACTAATATACAGCTATGAAGTTCCTTCCCTTAACTGTTTAATATTCATATCAGGGAGATAGGTGTATCTATTCATTGTTCCTTGAAGAAATAAATGTTTCCAGTGAAAAGAATATTTATAATTTGCTTTTAAGCTTGACAAACCTATTACAAACTTGAGTCCCACATTTGAGATTATAGGCTTACATAAAAATCTGTAGAATTACTACTGTTCTGGCCAAAAAATGATAATATACAGCACAAATTTCTATAAGAAGACTAGACTGAAATTTGTTGGATGAGGCCATAAAATCCTCCAAAATGGTCTAAATTAAGTTTGAAGTGGTCAGCTGTCAACCTCAGAGTCGGTGATCACCTCTCGTCTGGGAAGGACATTCTGGCGCTGGGAGAAGGAGGCGCTTCGTTTTTAGCGTCCTCTTCGTCGCTAGATGCCCAGCTGTGCAATCATAGAAGAGTATGGAATACACAGGTCTATAGCTACAGCAGTGAAACATTTATAGCTAGTGTTCGTTCCAACAACGAGTATAGAGGAAACAGACTCATGAATTTCAACTTTTGTTTCTTCCAGGTGACATTTTAGTGCAGACACCTGACAACAGCACAGAAAGTGTCACGTGCTGATATCTGGACTGAAATGTCATGTGAAAAGAATATGAAAGTTCAAATCCAATACTGTCTCCATTGATAAAACAGCTTCTTAAATACACTACTTCACAGAGTAACTCAGGTATACATCCTCTGGACGGGAGGGCATCCTCTGGTTGTACACATTGTGTTGTGTGTTAGCTAGTTATCACTCATGAAAATACTAATCAGTAAGAATGAAGTCATGAATCAACCTTAAATGTCTTTCAAGACTTTTTCATTAACTTCATGAGCCTTGTAGCGAATTTTGTAGCTGATCCTGCTAGAAAGACACAACCATGTTTACTACAGTTTAGGGATAGAAACGCTATGTTTTCATAGGGTGCCACTGGGCACCTGACAGATAATGTAGGTGTGTCTTTGTGAAAATAAGTGTGCCCAATTGAATTGTCATTTCAAATTATTGTGAATATATCAGTAAACTTGTAAACTTGAGAGCTGGATTTCGTGAACACTATCATGACAGCAAGAATAGGTCAGCTTCATTTGTCCTGGACCCATAAACTAACCCACAAACTATGTTATCATCCAACAGTATTTCCTGTTGTGCGCACTGGCATTCAAAATGGCCATACTCATGATAGGCTGTGAGATGGAGAGTGCCACCTATATAATTGTGTGTAGAGTCATTGCTGCCAGAGCACACTGAAAATATTTTATCTGTGTGTTTTCAATATTTACCATGCCATGGGACAGAAATTAAACATGATCCCTGTATTTACATTTTTCCCCTTTTTTCAGACACAATTTGGAGCAAACTATAAGCATGGGAACTGGTTCTGTACACCGTCCTCGAACCTGCCAGTTAATTAGAGCCTAACCATTGCTGAAGTTTTACTTGTATACAGCACTATTTAGCAGATGGACCTGTATACAGAGTATGTAAACTGTGGAGGACCCATGAACTGTTTTAGATTTACGTGTTCAATAGTCAGCAGTACATGATACTATCATCAATAAAAATTATAAATTTAAAATATTTATGCAATATATAAATAACAGAATGTTAATGTCATATCGTTTGGTTTTAAAACTTTTAACCATTTATTCAGGTAAGGATACCAACTTGAAAGAACATTAATATTGGGCTTGTTTGAAGTTCAGTGTACAAACATCATGCAAAGATACCCAGAAACGGGCGATTCTCATTCATCCCAAGCCTGGATGGTAAATTAGTCCCAAAGAAGCACCTCCAAACACTAGGATTGATACCAACACACTCAGTATATCACATAATTGCATATTACGTACCACATCACCAATTTATACGATGTTTCTTAAGATGTATATGATTAATATCTGCTGTTAATATATTGTAAGAAGAATTCAATATGAAATTAAGTTAGCACTACCTATTTGTTTCACACCAGCATGTACACTGTCTTTCTCACACTCAGTTATTACCATACACCACTCTGTTATAGCTTCATCGTGGCAGGTATGGAGCACATAAAAATACCAGGTTGTGGATGTAGGGGAACTGAGCAGTGTATGGTGCTGATGTAGCAATAAAACAAACTGAGTGAGTTTAGGAAATAGAAAAAACTGTTTTAGGCTGTTAGGCTGTTACTCTGTATCCCTAAACATTACACAACTGCAAATAGCATATGTCGAAATCACCCACTTCGGCCTAACTTGGCATTCAGTGGGATGCGTAATAAGATATCCAGAAAAGCATGTTTACTCGTAAAATCGGGCAAAACTTAGAAAAATACTGAATAGCTGCTGAAAACAATAGATCAGACTATAGATGGCAAATTAGGTCGCTCACCTGGCATGAAATGCATGTGCTGCCTACAGGCACAAGGGGTCATCTCAAAGATATTTTGTGCTTTTTCATGTGTGTTGACTATGTCTCATCTATTGATTAACATCTTACGTGTCTTTCTTTCATAAAGTTTATGTTGACTCAAAATGAGGTATGTAAAAGAGTATGATAACTGATAACCATAGAAACGCATCGTATTAAATGTCTCAAAATAGAACAACAGGACTGGATATTATTTGTAAATTGTTATGACATGCCGTGTACTTCCCCAGTATAATTGCCCTAAAGGATTATCTTATCTTAGCTGATATCTCTATCCCCCAGCCCGACCCCAACGATCGTCTGCGACACCCGTCCAGGTTTTGCTTTGGGGACGACCCCTCCTATCTGTTTCTTTTTATAGTGACAGTGAGACTCCATGGCAGCTACATCCTTAATAGTTTCAGCATGAAAGTTATTATTTTTTATGTCAGCTATCGTTTATAATGAAGCTACGTCTAATTTCAAATTGGGCATTTCAAAAGTGTCCTTTGTAATACAATATTGTTGCACACTAATTTGCTCATTTCTGCACTAATCTCTCCTCAGTAAAGTCCCTTTTCTACGTTTCCTATCTCCCTACCACTGAGACTGTAGTTAGGCCGAACTTAGTTTAACAGATATTTCACACTTTCACTACATAAATTGTAGAGATAAATGAGAAAATACAGTTTTTTTCTATTTCCGACAGTACTTTAGTTTAGTTTTAGTTTTTAGCAATATTCCAGCAATATCACAGATTGCAGGGGCTTCACAAATTGCACTCATGTGGGGAAATGAACCCGGGTCTCAGCATGACGAGCGTCTTTAACCACTAGGCTACCCCAACGCCCCATATTTAATCAGTGGGTATACACCTTGATTCTGAACCCCAGATTTACATCCACACATCAAGTTCATCCAGTGGCTACCATCACTATCCATGCTATGGACACTATTATACTGTAAATCATTAAATTAAAGCTTAACCAAATTAACGTGAGTTTGGATCCTTGGCTTAATATGAGTCAATGAAATTCAATTAAATTGATGTAAATTGCACTACTTTTGAACACATGACTACTTCGCAAATGATTAAATCAAGACTGTAGACTTAAGTTCCATGATATAGTTTGGTTGAATAATATCATCATAAACATAACTTGACATCGATATGTGATCCAAATCGCCCATGCAATTAAAAGCAGAAATTTAAAAATAAGGCACATTCACACGAGATCATCTGACAAAGTTAACGAGAACAAAGTTGCCATAATGGATAGTTGGAGATAATTGTAACTGCTTGATGAACTTGTGAAAACAAATTGTCCACATTTGACACCAGCCGAGGTGAGATGCACCAATCAGTTACATTGTTACTTGTGAGCATCGCTATGTGATTCTCTTCCCTTCACATGAAATTTACCATCATTGTCAAAATAAAAACGCACTGCTTTATTAATCAATGTGAGGGGCTCTCCAATTTTCCCCCTTTAAATTCATAACTGAATTAATTTCATGATTTATTTCAACAGGAAGAAGGAAATTAGCAACATCAGCATGAATAGATTCCACAAACTGTACCCACATACTCTACTTCTTAAATTCTTAACTGACATCTTCTAGTAGCATCTTTCATACTGATACGATACAGTAATTCATATCAACGAAAGAAAACAGGGTTCTATAACAGTGCATGCAAGTGTTAGCATAACTGAACCCAAACAAATCCTAACAGCAAAGCGATGGGTGAACCTCTGCATGCCAGTAGCATGACTGCAGATATTACTCCAATGACCAGACCCAATCCAAACAATGCTGAAAGCTGGGGGGGATTTATCGCGATGCATCAACAATGTCTGGTCATGGAACTCACCCATTTTTCTTCTTAAGTTTGACTGATCTGGGCGAGACGATGACAGCGTTTTCCAGGTCTTCTGCTGGATCCTGGGGCACTGGTTTCCTCATCATGTAGATGGCGGACTGAGTGGCTCTAGCGGGGATCGGGTCTGGAATTGAAACAGTTGTAGTGAAAGGCATATCCCAGATATCATGGTAGAAACAGTTGTAGGGAAAGGCATATCCCAGATATCATGGTAGAAACAGTTGTAGGGAAAGGCATATCCCGGATATCATGGTGGAAATAGTTGTAGTGAAAGGCATATCCCAGATATCATGGTAGAAACAGTTGTAGGGAAAGGCATATCCCGGATATCATGATGGAAATAGTTGTAGTGAAAGGTATATCCCAGATATCATGGTAGAAACAGTTGTAGGGAAAGGCATATCCCGGATATCATGGTGGAAATAGTTGTAGTGAAAGGCATATCCTGGATATCATGGTAGAAACAGTTGTAGGGAAAGGCATATCCCGGATATCATGGTGGAAATAGTTGTAGTGAAAGGCATATCCCGGATATCATGGTAGAAACAGTTGTAGGGAAAGGCATATCCCAGATATCATGGTAGAAACATTTGTAGTGAAAGGCATATCCCAGATATCATGGTGGAAACATTTGTAGTGAAAGGCATATCCAAAATTTCAGGGTTAAAACAGTTGTATGGGAAAGGCATATCACAGATATCATGGTGGAAACAGTTGAAGATGCCTTTTGCATTTTAGGCATATCCTAAAAGTCATGGTTCAAACAGAAAATGACTCAACTCAAACTGCAGTGCCTTGGACAAATAGGTGACTGGTATCCCCACTTAGTTTAGTATTGATTATATTAATTGTGCACCCATCAACTCACCTGAGCTGTCGACATGTTCATGCAGAATGGTGAGATCTAGCGGTGGGACAAAGGGCTTCCTGACATTGACCGGTGAGTGGTCAGGGGAGTTGACCTGACTTGGCTTCAATTGTTTGTCCAGGTGGATGTCTAGGAAGGCTATCCTCGACTTAAACTGGTTGTTGTGATTCATATCTTCATCTTCGTCTGACGAGGAGTTGGCCTGCTGGCGAGGCTTCAGAGGTTGCTTCCTGGGCACAGGCATGGGACGAGGGCGGGGATCCACTGCTTGAGTCTGTCCGAGAGGTTCATCAACTTTTGGCTCTGTATCCTGTAACAGCTCCCCAATCTGTGCATCAAGGCTGTCAAGGTCATGTCCTTCCAGACTGCGGCGGAACTTCCTGCTTGGTGATCGTCTTGGAGGTCCAACTGGCTTCTTGAACTGAAATGTTCCAGTATAAATCAATTTAAACATTAGGTCCATGAAACACTTGCTGATGGTCTATTATCCACACTCAGCAATATTCCAGCTGAATGAAACTGGTTTGCAAAATTAATACAATCTGGACCCGAGAATCCAGTCACCAATGTCATGATGTCGATCTTTGTAACCGGCATATGAAGACAAGCATCAACCAAGTCACAGATCCTGACGATGCAATCCCATTAGGAACTATTAATTGGTGAAGATCAATTCTTATTGAAACACTTACACTTGATCAGTTCACACATTAAGATATTAGTATCTGAAGACAGACAGTGTTCAGATGGACAGTTAATACGAAAAGTAGGACTTACTGAAGACAGGACTTGCGTATCCCGGTCAACACCCATGTCTGAGCTGTCAGAATCCCTGAAACATCACCACAAGGTAAACCAATATAACAGGAAGTAGGCAATGGCTAATTAACAGTGACACAAGACTCATCTTGACATTACATGTATTACAAGACAACACAGTACCTCTCTGGAGACTCCTCTTGTCTCAGCTCAGTTGACTTGGGGGCCTGTGAATGAAACAGAATATCCTCAAGATAATGATCAACAAAAGTTTCTATACAAAGAACATAGTACCAGGATTATCTATTGTTTGATGCTGTATTCAGCATATCCCAGCTGTATGACTGTCAGTAATCAACTCTGGACCTGACAATCTGATGATTGGTACTGAGAGCAACGATCAGGGTTAGATGGCAGTCAATACACCTGATCAACAAGTCTGACCATCCAATCAACTAAGTAACCTCTCACAACCACCACAGGTTGCAATTGGTAGTGAGCAATTCTAACCTGTAATACCAACAGGTCTTCTGGTACTAACAGTGACTGCGTGAATATGTCAGCAATATTTCAGTCATATAACTGTAGCCTGGGCAGACAACTGTTTCTTAAATTACCTTGGAAATGATGATGCTCTTGTTTTCAAAGAAGTCAAACACTGCTGATGTTGGCCTCTGTTTGCCTGGACGTGTCTGGGATCCGTTGACATCATCCTCCTTAATGTGGGCCTCAAACACAGAGATTCTGTCCTTCACAGCTGGCGCCGGCTCACTGTCAGATCTGCTGTGGGTGTTACAAGGTAAGGATACTCCGGGTTATCATACATTAGGGTACTAAGAAGTATGTACATGCACAAAAGACAAATGTTGTGCTATTATCAATCCTTTTGATTTCATGAAGAGCAATTACCCACAAACAGTACTCAATTTGTCATCATGCTGCTTACATGTTAGGAATAGAGGCTACATATATACATTACATATTTTGGGACTACTGTCACTGGCCAGATGTCTCTAGAACTAACCTCTCAGAGTTGTCGCTGTTCAAAGATGCCACATTGCCATCAGAGCCTGAAACAAAATGTCAACGTTCTTTATAGTTCCAGAAAAGATATTTCACATGATTACAAGTCTGATGGGGGTCACAAAGAGAATGTGTGTTTGTGTGTGTTGATGATGTGTGAGAGTGTGTGTGCGTGAGGATGGAGTGTGTTGTGGCAGTGGCAGTGGCATGGCGTGTTGGGAAGTATGCATGCACCATGAGAGTGGCTGTGGCTGTGTGTGTGCATGCGCGCGTGTGTGTGCATGCATGGCTGTGGCTGCGTGTTTTGATGAGGGTCTGGCAAGACAAGGCAATTAAGCTCTCAGATCACCTCCTCCCTGCCATTAACCACAGCTGTGATATTACCTGTGGAGCCGCTGGTGCTGTGGGAGTTGACCTCCTTCTGGGGGCTGACACTGAGACGGTCTCCGAAGATGTGCTGCACGATGCTCTGACTGATAGTCTTCTCCACCAGCCTGCAAGAGCAACAGACTTGTAGCTGGAACTTACCTTACCTACAGTCACGTGAAACATTTATCATGGAACAGGTTGACAAACCAATAAGGAAGACAAGATTGGGAAACACAGGACTATTTTTTCACATCCTGCACATCATAAGGGGTCTTTCCAAAATCTGTGAATTCAATACCAACTAAGCTTCAATACACTGTACAAACTGAACACTGTCTTACATCAGGGCTTTACATGACGAGGTGATTCCTGCATATTTTGTAAACGACTCTCAAAATATTATCATTCGAGTCAAGCTTGAAGCAAGTTTTATGGGTGGCCCTCACAATTCAGTTCAATAAAATCAATTTGATCAGCAAAAAATGATATTGTGAGATGATAGTTTTTACAGAGCTTTTACAGAGCTGTAAGATTGTTCCAGAGAACTCAAAGGAGACAGCAATCCTGGCTGTTTGAATTGAACAATGCTGTAGTTTCATTTGGTGGTGTGAGTTACACAGTTACATACTGAGAATGAGTAACACAAAGAAATATTTGATTACATAACAGATGGAGATAAATGTTTCCAGTGAGTGAGTTCATATTTATCGTCACATCGGGAATATTTCAGTCATATCGTGATCGTGACCAGAAATGTTTCCAGAACTGACTGTACTTACTCATGAGTCCGAGCTGTCACTACCGGAGATTCAATAATGCTATGACCCTCACTGAAACAGAAGGCCAAAGACACTTTTACAAATACGTGAAATTTAGTCATAATTTGCTACTTTGAGAGGCATTTCTTAGAAGTTGAGAAAGTTCTGATGAGAAAGCAAGTTGTCAAGAGTAAAAAAATACATACCAATGCATTGCTTTTATTTAAGAAATGCAGTTAGCTCTACCCCCATGTATAGTGCAATAAAGTAGAACTATTATTCCATCAAAACCACGAGGACGTAAACAAGACCATTGACCCAGTGCACACAGCAACAGCAAGGTAAGTTCAATCCTGGTCAGCACCTTCAAATTTCTGTGAGTGAGTGGTGAGTAAGTATGGTTTTACGCTGCTTTTAGCAATATTCCAGCAATATCACAGCGGGTGACACCAGATATTGGCTTCACACATTGTACCCATGTGGGGAATCGAACCCAGGTCTTTGGCATGACAAGCAAATGCTTTACCACTAGGCTACCCCACCGCACCTAATCATATTGAGTCGGCCAGTACTTGTATCAACCCAGAGATATCAGCAAATTACAGGTGTACCTGTCTGTGATGAAGGGTGAAGCACTCCTGTCAGGGTAGTCCTCTGCATCATGGACATACGGCCCCTGTATACCTGACAGGTGAGGTCGGCCTCCTGAGGAGGGAATGATAGGGGAGGTGTCACTGAGGTCCATCTCCTCCATCTCCTGGTACTGACTGCTGTCATAGCTCTTCATACTAGTCTGCAAAACAGGGACACCATTGACACACCACAACCAAGGATTCTTTCTGCACAGTTCCTGATGAATGCCTACATGCAGGATATCCAAATTTTGGATTCTAACCCTTCATCAAAGGAGCACAACAGCGAAGTTTCTGCAACCCAACCACCCATACTGACGTATCATTTTCGCCATTTTGAGTGGGCATCCCCAGACAACTTCAGGACCAATCTGTATTCTTTCTTAGCACCCTCATATATGACTGAACAGTTACATGAAAGGCCATATTTTCTTCAGTACAATCAAGGTTTAAACTAAGATTGTCACCGTCTCTGGCTGGATTTAATACACATTCCCCTCTGTCCTTTTCTCTTACATTAGCATGCTTATTAAGGTTAAAATGCCTACATTTCTAGGGGAAGACAAGTTGAGAGAATCATCAGCAGATGCAGAGATCTTGGGAGGAGGCGGCCGAGGTGGGGCTGACATCTTGTACCGCTTCTCCTGGAACACAATGGAAAGTGTGAGTGACAGCCACAACACAGCTTTGATTTCTGCACATTCCAACAATGATTTGACTTCCTATTAGTAGTTATCAAGTTTCAACGATGAAAGAAAATTATACACAATGAATCATCCAGGAAATTACTCATTTCTGCTGCACAAAAGTATCCCAGCACCATGTGAGGTTGTAGGAATCAACTGATGTTTTCCTTGCTTTGTTGACCACTAGATGGTCACTTTTGTCTGTTAGACTGGATACCTGTTTTGTTATGTAATACATGCCATTATATATCCATAAACACAAATCCAATATATGAAAACATTAACGCTTGAATCCATTCAATTTAAATGACTGCACAGCTCTTATCAAAGTTCATTCAACCTATCTGTTACCATTGACATACTTGATTACAGACCTAACACAGATATCTGTCCCAGTTCACAGACAAAACTGTTAAGCACTGTGATAACGGAGACCTCTGAATGGCTAACATGTTACAGTGACATCATGTATGTACTTACCCATGAGGCAATAGGCGAATCTTCATGTGACTGCTTAAAGATTGTGTTGTACTCTGCGATTAATTTGAACACGATCTGGTTTGTGGTACCTTGGTTGCGGAGCCCAGAGATCCCATCACCACACCTGAAATGAGGAAACAGACATCTTAGAGGATGTTGGAAACATCGCTCTCACTTCTATTAACATCTGTTTGCTTAGTGGACATATAACGGGATTCAGTATTTCGGCATAAGACTTACTTGAAAAGGTTTGGTCCAAACACAATGGCCAGAGCCATGGGGGACATCTTGTTGTCTTTCTCATGGTGTGTTACAACCACCAGGAACTGGCACAGGAACTTGAGGAGGTTGTAGTTCTCAGTGGGCAGCTCTTTCAGCTTATCCTTCAGATGCTGGACTATATGGTCCTTGTTGCCTGGAGAGATGCATGTGAGGGAGTATGGTTTTATGACACTTTAAGCAATATGCTGGTGACAGTCAGGAACACTGTAAACTGGCTTTGTTGCCAGAATCAAACTGAAGCATTCAACGTAACAAGTAGCTGCTTTAGTCACTAAGCTACCCCTCCAGGCTAATATATGGGTAGGATACGGCAACAACCATGGCTGCACAAAGCTGCACCACAAATGCCGGACTACATTAGAACCTCTCAAAAAATGTCTTTAAAAAATAGAAAGAAAGATAACAAATTTTTGAATTCATATCCAGAGCTCCAGATAAGATTTAGCTTATGTGGGTACTGTACCCACTGTATTTTTTTGGAGTGGGTATTATGAATGTTGAGTGGGTATTTCATTTTCCGTTAACCACTGCTTTCAAATATGTGCGTATTTCAGTCATTTTACTCACCTAAGTATTACGTCATTGAGTAAGTTTACTAAGCAGGTATGTTCTGCATTATGTCATACCTAATCAAAACCAACTTGAATATAATGGAAATGATTTCATAGAAAATCACTCATCCTACACTGACAGTACAACACTTGTCCTATACTAACAGTACAACTTGACAGCAATCGATGTCTTTTTCATTACGCAAGCGATTTTTATAAATATATTCCGTATACATTTGTTTTAAACTTTTAGCGTATCTAACATTTTAAATGCGTAATTAGTACGCAACAATTATTTTTCAATGCGTAATTGGAAATTTTCTATGCATATTTTACCCGGATACGCAGCTTATCTGGGCCTCTGTCATATCCTAACACGACCACTTGCATCCTATCCCCCTTTTAGTTCCAACCGACCCATCCGAACAAACACACAAGAACAGCAATATCAAAGACAACTATAACAGTGTTACCTTCTTGTATATTCACAAAATCCTGCGTCATGTGCAGAGGTATGACAGTGTCAGGTAGTTCCCGCAGAAACATCTTTAACAAACCAGCCACAGCCATCACATCACAATCTTCCTCAATGTCTGTGTCCCAGTGCTGGTCGAAGGAGTACCGCAGCTTCTCCAGGACACGAGCATTTCCATTGACCCGGAAAATACCCTCCTGGTCCATACCTAAACAGAATAGGAGTCTTTTTGTCCCAGTTGCATAGATCAGTTTGCTAATTGCTTAATGGCTACGGACTGTAAATATTCATGAGTGGACCAAACACTTCAGTGAATCATTTCTTGAGCAAGGTTCCAAGGCTTCAAAAATGCTTACACGCAATCCACCAAGTCACCAAACCCTCTTACAAGCAGCATAGGTTGCTGGGGATAGACTCTAATCTGGAACCCCCACGGGCCATCATGATAGTGTTCCCCTATTTAAAATGTTCCAATATGCTATTACCATCTTACATATCAAACATTCTTCTCCTTGAAATCCTGTACCTCCAAGACATTTTAGCAAGACAGCTGTCATTATGCTGTATCAGTGAGTGAGTTAGTGAGATAAAATTTTACATCGCAACGGTCACAGGTAATTCGCGGACAAGACCCTTGATATTATATTTGTGTACAGATAACACCTAAACTGTCATATCTGGAGATACACATCCCTTTTACACTTGATAATGAAAATTCTAAAACTGAAGACGCCCAAAGCCTCTTTTCTGACCTGAACTATCAGGTGGACAGATAAGACATATCTTACCATATCTGGAGATAAAGTCACATGTCTTCTTCACAATGGAAGGAACAAGACAGTTTGGAGACCTCTTGACGAGAACCTCCAGTGGGGCACCAAATGTCTTGTTGACATTGTTGCTTGGGACCAGCTTTCTCCTGGATGCTGGGCTCAGAAGTTTCTTGACACGATCCATCGGGACACCAGTTGCATCGGGCCCCTTTGGAGTTACCTGCAACATCAACATGGCTATGTGTTAAGTCCGATACAATATTACACACACTAATAATTTTATGCAATATTCACAAGTATTGTGAACGCAAAACAACCAGAAATGGGCATGAAGAAAAAATGCTTTAACAACTAGATTACTCCATCCCCAATGATCAATGTACTGTACACCTATAGCACTGTATTTGATAATACTGATTAAACTCGTTGAAGCTGCTATGAACAGTGTGTTGCGTGTGTCACGTGTGTCACATGTGGGAGGAAAGCCTGAAGTAATGAATGACTCAGTTTAACAACACTGAAAAACATGAGCACGAGTGTGCTGACAACGGTAAAACCAGTATATTTCTGGAGTGATAGTCTACACCGTTCAGAAAGGGTTAGTTGGTAGTTGGAGATCAGTGTACATCCAAGAGCTAGCTCCATCAGTAAATGTAAGCAAAAGATGAAACAGAACAGTCACATTTATGATTCAGCTCACAAGGACAACAATGACAAAGCTTAAAACCTGTGAAAGCATGTATGCTCTAGAACAAACATTGGTGAGAGATAGTAGCTGATATACATTCATGAAGAAACAGGTACATGTGAATGAACATGTAATAGAATATGATGAGTAGAAGCTAGTTGGAACAATTCAACCTGGATGAATATTGCTGTGTATTTAACATAAAAACTATCTTATCTGCTTTTCACTAACACAAATTTCTGCAAGTCATAGCACTGAGGAATGATGCTTTGGCCGTAGATTGAGGTTTAAAAGAGTGATGAAATCAGTCTGAAGTTATATTTTTACTACAGGCAGATTGGCATGACAAAGATAGTGACTTGACAATTTTCTGCTACACTATTGGAATACATGGAATACATCAGACACCCTCAAAGTCGTGGACGTTTTTAACATTCAAACCTTCGTCAAGTACGGCTGCATATGTGACAGATTTACTTTTCATGCAATCATGCAGGAAAAGTGCCATGGCTTTCTGACATTTGAACTTTTGTCATTTAAAGTCAGATAAGAATTGTTATAAAAATCTGATAGATTAACTTTTCATGAAGTGATGCTGGAAAAAATGACCCTCCTTTTAGCCTTTTGAACTATTTTCATTAAACATGAGTCTAACAGACAAATACTGCTTTCAAACTAAACAAACATGGCAGTGCAACATGATAATTATCATAAGCTTTAGTCATCCTAAAGTATTCGAGAATCAACAGCTTGCCTGCTGGGAAATTTGGTTTCCACACATAGTGTCAAGAATGAAATGTTTGCTTTCACTTAACTGTTTGCTTATTTACTTGGTACTGCTAAACACTATGATTATCTTCTGTCAATATTTTGAGGTCACACAACCACTGACTCTAGAGAAACAGCCATACTAGAGAAACAGCCATGTATCATCACTATCAACAGACAGGTCCTTCAACCAACACTGTGTGTCTGGGAGCAGGCTAACACTCTAGGACAATTGTACAACTCGTATAACCAATGATAAGTCTGGGCAGACAGTGGGTAGCTAGGTTGGTCTGGACAGACAGTGGGTAGCTAGGTGGGTCAGGAGAGACAGTGGGTAGTTAGATAGGTCTGGGCAGACAGTGGGTAGCTGGGTGGGTCTGGGAGCAGGTGGGTGGGTCTGGACAGTGGGTAGCTGGGTGGGTCAGGACAGACAGTGGGTAGCTAGGTGGGTCAGGACAGACAGTGGGTAGCTAGGTGGGTCTGGACAGACAGTGGGTAGCTAGGTGGGTCAGGACAGAAAGTGGGTAGCTAGGTGGGTCAGGACAGACAGTGGGTAGCCAGGTGGGTCAGGACAGACAGTGGGTAGCTAGGTGGGTCTGGACAGAGACAGACAGGGTAGCTAGGTGGGTCTGGACAGAGTGTGGATAGCTAGGTAGCTACAGTGGGTCTGGACAGACAGTGGGACAGAAAGTGGGTTAAGTGGGTGACAGTGGGGTGGGTCTGGTCTGGACAAACAGTGGGTACCTAGGTGGGTCAGGACAGACAGAAAGTGGGTAGCTAGGTGGGTCTGGACAGACAGCTGGGGTCAGGACAGAAATTGGGTAGCTAGGTAGGTGGGTCAGGACAGACAGTGGGTTGTGAGGTGGGTCTGGACAGACTGGGGTTTGGACAGACAGTGAGGTGGGTCTGTCTGGACAGTGGGTAGCCAGGGGTTGGACAGATGTGGGTGAGAGATACAAGATAAGCTGCGTGGGTCTGCAGTAAATTAAGCAAATATTTATGTGGACAGAAAACTCAATTACCTATTAAAGTCTATTGCATTCCTATTAAGTCTATTGCATATGCGTACGCTTGAATTTTTGTAAATACTCAATAAATTTGATCTTACATGTGTACACACAAAAATAGATAAAATAGCTGAGGTATATTGAGAGGTTCTATTTCAGCACATGAACTTTGCAACTTGCAGTCTTTCTTATCATTTCTCATATTACAGATCAAATATATATAACAAACGTGTAAACCAACATTTAAACGTTATTATTTTTTACAATTAATGGAAAATGGCAAAATACCGAATTGAGTTTGAGTGAGGCTATGTTCATCACTGTGCTACAATGTAGCTAGTCAACATAAAATACAACAATTAAACTGTCCAACCACCCACCCTTCTCAGTTCATATAACATACTACTTATGTTTCCATATTCAGCTATGAATTTCATGGCTTGACAACCTTCGCATTGCCAAGTAAAGTATGAAAAATATGAATATTCCTCACCATAAAAACTGCTATACTTGCTGTCATTTGTGTGGTCGCAAATTTCAACCATTAGAAAAGATTTGGCATTTGCAGTTACGTTAAGATCAGAAAGTACTCATATGTCTTAAGTCAATCTTAAAATGACAATGCTTTCATCTTAACCACAAAGAACATAAAGAACATAACAGTTTTTTTCTTTTCTAAATGGCCAAGCTGTATTGCAAGTTATTACTGAATTGCACTTCAGTATGCAGAATGAGGTAATGTTTGTAAATGCTTTTAGCAACATTGGAGTGAGTGGGTGAGTGAGTATTACAGCTTTATGATGGCGGTCTGGAAATATATTGAGTCTGGACCAGACAATCAAGTGATCAACAGCATGAGCATTGATCTGCGCAATTGGGAACCGATGACATTCGTCAACCAAGCCAGCGAGCCTGACCACCCAATCCCATTAGTCGCCTCTTACGACAAGCATGGGTTACTGAAGATTCATTCTAACCCTTCACGGGTAAGCAACATTGGAGCAATATCAAAGTGGGGTACAAGGAATTGGCATCACACAATTTACCTTTTTGGTTTTTTGAGTTTTCACGTTGAGAGTCTGAATGCACTAACCTCTAGGCCACCCCAATCTCCAGTAAACAGAGAAAATACTGGCCACACAAATATGTAGTGAGTATGGTTTTCTGCTGTTCTTATCAATATTTAAGTTTCAGCCATTTTACGCATGTGAGGAATCAAACCAGATATACAGTGTGATGAGCAAACACTTTAACCACAAGGCCACCCAATCACCCTGATAAATAAATAATATAAACATTGTATTAAATTTTTTAAAAGTAATAATAAAATCATTACTTGAAAACACAAAACAATGTTTTTTTAAGTATTTCAAAAACAACTGATCTAATATAGACTTTGTCCTTATCTGCCATGGAACCTCAGCAAGTTATATTCCAAATTCTTTAATATAAATGTTAAAATGAACAACACCCTGTACACATCTTAAAACAGAAAACACTTCATCAATCTTCAAATGTCAGGGGCTGTCATCATCATATTTCATTCTTTCAAAAAACCGTCCCCACTATTAAATTGTAGACAAATGAGTGAGTGAGTTTAGTTTTACGCCACACCCAGCAATATTCCAGCTATATGGTGGCGGTCTGGATATAAATGAGTCTGGACCAGACAATCCAGTGATCAACAGCATGAGCATCGATCTGCGCAATTGGGAACTGATGACATGTGTCAACAAAGTCAGCGAGCCTGACCACCTGATCCTGTTAGTCGCCTCTTACGACAAACATAGTCGCCTTTTGTGGCAAGCATGGGATGTGTAGACAAATATGAGATCTATGAGGTTAATAGACCTCATTTTATCAAGGGATAACTGGATGTTAGCTCCAAGCTTTCTACATTTAAGTAACTGTAGAAAAACACATTCACCTTTATCCTACGATAGCTGTTCAGGAGGGGAGCACAGGCCAAAATCTTGTCGGGTATAATGAACTTCATAATGTGGTGGCAGTGATGGAAGCAGTCCAAATGCCAGACTGTGTTTTATATATCCTACTGTTGTTGTTACATAACCACCAACTACTCACTTCTCACCAGACCCACAGCAAGGAAGCCCTCCTTGACATAAGATACACTGCCCGTTAATAACAAGCTCACAATTAACTTCCTACAAGTCTTTTTTTAACTGAAGGGAGTTGAAACAACATCTTGGGAGAGGAAGGCAAGCTCTTGAGGGTGAGTAGGCCTGGAGAAGTTGGGGTCAGATGAAAGGGGCTGAGATGAAGCAAGTGGGTGCCAGAAAGGGGGGGGGATTGGGGGTAGGGCTGAGTTGTAGGGACCATGGGGATGCAGGGGATGGGATGGAGCAAAGAAGGTAAGTACTGTGTATGCTCTCTGAGCTTAATTTGACCAGTGAATAACAATAACTCAAATAGGTTTACCAGGGCTCGATTTAAGAGATGTTAACCCACTTGCACCAGGTGCAACCTAAGATAAAAACCTAGTCACACCAGTCAAATTCCAGTTGCACTGTTTTTATTGCAATATGTAATATCAGAAATATGCTACTGAATTATTTAGATGTTTTATTCAGAAGTTTACCCACACATAAATTGACTTGCACCTGGTGCAAGTTAGACTAACTTGGTTGCACTTTGTAATATTGGGTTGCACCAGTGCAAGTAACAACGCACTAAATCGAGCCCGGTTTACATATTATATGTTTCATAACACACCAGTTCCTCAGCTTCAGTGGTGTCATTTCAGCTTTACAACCTGAATTTCATCAGTCTATTCACAAGACAATTTCTCACAACTCCATCTAAACACCAATTCTCCTATCTCCATAACAAATCACACTTTCTCATAACTAAATTTTAAGGGATCAGATACATCATTTAACCAAAACAACTTTTGAAGGCAGTCTACCTCATGAGTCAATAGTGAACAACAGCTGCCTCAATTTGTCTTTAGGTCACATTTACCTGAATCATGATTATCTGTTCAAACTCTTTATTGTAGGAGAATATATTTATTACTTTTCATATAAACAATATAATCAAGTAATGGATAGGTCAGAAGCTACAGAGGAAAGTGTAAAACACGTACAGAGAAAAACTGATCACTTGTATGATTTTTGTTGTTTGTCTTGGTGCCAATAATAAATATATTTTCTAAGTACTCTCCCACTTAAAGTTACACTGACCAATGAAAATTGTAACTATTACAAAAAAATGACATCTGGTATAAAAATGAAATATTCATAAAGTATTTGAAAAAAGTATATCTGCTGGCCTATCAGACATGGTTTGGTGACTAACCCACATAAATAACCCATTAGCCACAAGACTTTAGTTGTATATGAATAATACAAAGGGAATTCATGTGGACAGATAACATACCCAGGCAGACTGATATATTATTTACATATATCATAAACCCAATAGTAGCAAATGTTAACAGTAACTTAGGAAAACCAGATATAGCAGTCTACACGATCAAACATGCAAAATTGGTTTTACAATTCATTTGCATTTTCCCAACAAAAAACACTTGATGCAGCTCATTTGTAGTCTATGATCCAGACAATAGCTTCATTACCAAGGGTGTGTTGGGAAGGATAAGTGGATTAGCAGAATTAAGGGATTAGTCAGGACGTTAGGAGATTAAGGCTTCCTTTGTCTAATGGGGAGAAGGTTTACAGACTTCTCTTGTACATATATGCCAACATCAAAGGACCAACAGAAGGGGGGATATGTTAAGCCGGTGGATTCACCATATGTTTTTACTTATGGAGGATGGTTCAGTAAATAAACTTAAAATCAAACACTGCCTTTGGCATTCTACACCATTACATGCTTGTTGTTGATATTGAGTGTGTAGGGCTGTCTTTCATGGCAGTACATGTATAAGTATTTCCTGTAACCCTTTTGGCCTTTCACACCACTTGAAGTGATTATTATGTACAAATAATCTTGGACTAAAATTAGATTACCTTTGTACCACATTTAGACATAAGTTTCCATACTATTAATAAATCAGTATCACACAGTTTACTGAAATCATTTGAAATACTTGAATAATAAAAGTAGTATTGCAGGGTCATTTGTCACATATTTAGTTTAAAATATATCATCAAAATTGGGAAGCTATGATCTCTTAATTAAATACTGAAAATATACAGGGTTCTTTCATTTTACACAATAAGCAGAGTTTTCGATATATTTTTTATTTTGAAGTTAGTTTGAAGTTAGATTTCCTTAGTGAATTTACTGCACCAGTCATGACTTGTATCAAACACGTTTGCGAGTATTTTGAGGAAATTATGGCATTAAAATGTGCAGGAAAAATGTGTCATATAAACCCTGTAAGTTCACAGAATACATGTCAATATTTGGGAAGAATATCAGTTATTGCATCAGTCTAATCTTGTACTGAAATTTTGAAATTTTCCTTTTCTAATATTATTTTGTTCATTCTATTATATAGAGTAATTTGTGACTTAATGAAGTACATATACCATATTTCACATAAATATCTACTCAATACACATGGTAACTCACATATATTCATTGCATGAAAAATTATACATGGGCACTGAACTAATAGACAATAGACAATATATTAGAAATGGTCTTAAACAACAAGTTGTGGAATGCAAAAACCTAACATTTAGCTTCCTGGAGCACTTGGCAGACAATTCGATATTTCCACGTTCCATTACAAGCCGGTCTTGCTATCTGCTATCACACAGAGACACATGGATAGATAACAGGCCTCTGGAAATACACCTAAAATCTATTCAGAGTGCAGCCAGTTTCTTCTTAGATATCCTTGAAATGACAAGGAAAAATTCGGTGAAGGTATTCTAAGGTCGGGTCACTTCTACGCAGGCAAAATGCAACTGTTTGGAGGAGAACTGCAGTTGTTGCAGGTGATTATGTGCACCAAGCCACGTGCATAAATACTGCACATGCTGTTTTCCTATGAACTAGTGTTTAAGGGTATTTATATAGGTCTGCCCGTTTCTAAACAACAAGCAAACAGGTCTTGCAAGAAGATACTTCGATAAGTCAGTGCGACATAGGCTGATTCCATGACTGAATGGAATACATGGATGGGTGATAAAACAAAAATAAGATAACATAATAGATGGGAGATACAAAAATATGTATACAATCATGGATTGGTGGTGAAACTGATTTGAAACAGAGTACAAGCAATAGTTTTTGTGTTAATTTATCAACTTTTCTTACCTCACAGAAATACACTTAAATCAGATCCTGTTCAAAGGACAAATGGAATCAAATTGATGGAAATGAAAAATACAATTCCAGGAAGATTAAAGGTCAGGAAAGGAGATATGCAAAGACTGAATGGGTTTTGATGGAAACAGGAAAAAAACACATGGACTGGCAAGAAAGATAAAAGCACACCCTGCTCTACATGCCTAATGTGTTGATGTATGCAACTTGAGGCAATGCATTCTGAAGGACACTCACATAAGCCAGAAATAAATTTGAAGGAGGCAAGTAACCCGATAGCTGGGCAGTATGAGGTTTTGTTTTGAATTCTGTAAATACGCTGACAATTCTGGCAACATTTCCCACACTCTGAATAGATCTCCGTGATTACAGACAATTAAACTCAAGGAAACGTCTTCATAATGTATGTGTATATTTTTTATATTGTTTCAACAAAGGATGTTTTGTCGGAGCCATCTGAATATAAATATCTTAACTTTCCTACATGTCTAGCTTGAAGATATATGTCAAGCTGACACTCACACACACAATTATAGGCACAGCTTTCTCACCTGAAACTTTTGGAGTAATCTCATTAGTATCTCCACAAAACCAGCGTGTTGTCCATCTACTGGTAAGGTTTCCTGTTCTTAGAGCAGTGTAATCTCTTTACCAAACCACTGAACTGCGTATCCCTTCTAAACTTCCTGAAGCACCCAACTACAACCACATTCTGCTCACATCAAAACAATGGCAACGCCCACTCCATGCTAATTGAGGTCAAACTTTTTCTCAATTGTCTGTAAGCACTGTAAACAATACAGTTAACAGAATTAGCACGGCTGAAGTAAGGCTTTGATGCCCCATTAGCCAGGCATTCATTATGCTCGTTAAGGGAAAGTTGCCCACCAGCCAGGATCATCTTAGCCGGAACTCAGACTGACTGCATATCAGTCTGTTCATATATAAATTAATAATTATGGTCATATACTCTTGTATCAATATGATCAATATCAGAATGTCTGATTGCAAATCATTATTCATGGGAATATGTTCTGAAACTTGATTAAAGAAAAGCTGAACCTTTGAAGACCATTACTTTGATAATAATGAACTGATAAACAAATCTGCCTCATCTTTCTGTTGTCTTACCCCACCCAAAATATTAGTGTTAAAAGATATATATATAGATATATATATATACACACACCCACCAAGATATATTCCTTTCCTATCTCAAACTACACTCCTTCTCCTCACCCTGCTTTTCCATTTTTTCTCCCCTCCCAGCCCAGTCCCTCTCCCACAACTACAGGTGCCCCAATGAATGGCACATTCCTCCTTCACACCTCCAGTTAACTGAATGACCTTCAGAGGTATTCCGTGGCAAGGTGATGGGGAGGAAGAACAGTGGAGGTGTTGGGAGAGGAACCCCCACAGATGCTGTAAGAAGATATGTAGATGAGAGTGGGGCAGGGAGTACACCCAGGGTCGTGATGATTAGGGAATAGTTAGGGATGTTGCTTGAGACAACAGGCATGAACTTGATATTCTCAATTATTATATCGTTTACTGCCGGACTATTCTATTACTACCAATATTGAAGTTTAAGGATATTTTGTACAAGTCATTTAATATTGTAAAATTAAATCCAAACTGATGGAGATGCATGACTTGAGATGATATGAGAGATGTAGGTGAAGAAGCTCTTCTACAATAAACCCCATGAGACAGGTGAGGTGAGGTGAAATTGGGTTTAATGTCGTACTTGAGAATATTTCGCTCATATGACAACTTGCATGCATGCGTGTGTATGTGTATGTGTGGCTGCTTGTACTAGCCCAGACTTAAGCTGGTATTATAGTGCTAGCTCACTGAGATACCATACCACAGTGAAGCATGAATACCCCACTCAGACACATTATACTGACTCCGAGCCGACCAGTCCTTGTTGTACCCATTAATGCCGAGCGCCAGGCAGGGACCAACTAGTACCATATTTTAACGTCTTTTGGTATGACGCGGTTGGGGATCGAACCCTCAACCTTCCGCTCTCCTGGCGGACGCTCTAACCACTACACCATGGAGGCGGTCACCATGAGACAGAGTGGTGCAGGAAGATTGGTGTGGCTTAGAGACTTGGGTGTTGGAAAGGAGAGACCCAGAAGACAGAGGTGCAGGTCTACTGCAGGCAAGTTATGGTGTGCAGGCAGAGAATGGGGAAGAAGGCACCTAGGAGACTGAGTGCAGGTTTACTGCAGGCAAGTTATGGTGTGCAGGCAGAGAATGGGGAAGAAGGCACCTAGGAGACTGAGTGCAGGGAATATGCTGAGGATTAGTGTGCAGGTACTAGTATATTGTGAACAGAAAGAAACACGAAGGAACATGGTTGTAATGTCAAATTGTCTGTACTGCAGGTATCAAATCATCACACTAGGATTAACTCTGATCAGAAACGGAAAATTTCTAAATTTGTTCATACTTCATCCCAACTCAAGAAAAGTAGTTACCTGCCATTATATAGTGTATGAGAAAAACTGCCCTGAGCGTCCTGACGTTTGCATTAAGGATACACAGCATGCTTTGGTTCAACTGATATTTTGAGACAAAACATACTTATTCACAGACCTGATATGTTGTCTCAGATGTGGTGTGTTACATTCAACATTCATCACCCCACCGATCTTACCCCTTAATCCTTAATTTTGAACAGACCAAGACATTATCGTCTCTAACACATGTACCTTAATCAATAAAATCAATGCTTAATAAATAACACAACTACATCAATTTGGTGCTAAAGCCTTGATCATTACACCAGAAGATGGGAACTGCCATTTGTTTTCACATTTAATGTGTAACTGCAAAGCCATACGGCATCAACTTTGAAATATATGTCCCAGAAAATGCTCTGTTGAGTGATCTGTTAATTAACTTTTAGTATAGACAGACATTAGAACAGTTCTTCACCTACCACATTAATCAACATGTCATCATCATCAACATGTAATCTAAAAAGCCCTTAAATTATTAGAAGCTCTAATAGCAAAACCATACCATTTCGAAAATTGAAATCAATCAACAATTTATTGAGCCCATACATTACTCCTTACATTCAAAGGAAATTCAAGAAAAAGTACCTTAAAAAGCCATAATTCATGAGGATTATTCAAAATTTCACAGAATAGACTTGAGTATAATATGCAAACATTTCAGAACCAACAGCTGCTCCACATGTAAAACCTTGAACGCTACCATGATCAATGTTCCAGCAGCCACTCTACAAGTCCTGGACCACTTCCTTCTACAAGCTGTTGTGACTGCCAAGCTCCAGCCTTGACAAGTGCAAGTCTCTACACTCAAGTAGTCCATATAAGACCAGGATAAATATGTAACAATGCGCTCTGAACGGACTAACACACATCAAAGGAGCATCAGCTACATAAATAGCTCTGTCTAATGGTATCTCTTGGAACCTTGTGACAGTTTATGGAGGCAGGGAGCCTCACTGAGTCGGGCATCTTGGTTAAAATAGGAGTGATTATTTCTGATGATTAATTTGCTGCCCTTCAAAAGACGTCTATCTGATCAAAGTTATGAATGGCAGTGTGAGCAGGCTCTGCAGCACAGCTCAGGAGGGCATTTGTGATTTTCTGGCTCGCATCAACAGTGGAAAACACATGGCACAAATAGTTTGCTCACTGGCAGATCAAGACAAAATTTAGACAATTCTTACCTTTTGATTGAAAGTGTTTTGCTTGTTGCTTAATACCACACTCAGCAATATTCCAGCTATATGGCGGCAGTCTGTAAACAATCAAGTCTGGACTGATCCAGTGATCAACAACATGAGCATCTATCTACACAACTGGGATATGATGACATGTGTCAACCAAGTCAGCAAGTCTGACCAGACAATCTTGTTTCCCCCTACTACAAGCATGGGTTGTGATGACCAATTCAAACCCATATATTCACGGGTAGAATGAAAGTGTACCAAAACTTACAAACATCACACTCAACAATATTCCAGCCAAATGACAGACTCAAGACTGGACCTGTCAATCCAGTGTTTGATATTATAACCAGCGACCCTTCTGATCTGAGTACAAAAAACATGAAAATCTGCTGAGTCAGCTTAGTTGCTAAAGGACCAATACAGATAGAATGACGGGGTAGATAAGCATTACCTACTGTGCTATGTGTATTAAGGAGCCTTAGCTGCCATATAGTAATTATCAGGTAAAAGTGCAAGTCATTCTGGCTGCATTCAGTCTTCTTGGAGATAAAGCAATTTTAAATTGATTAAAGTTTTGGAAGTCACGAACATACCTACCCTGAATTCAGGTACCAGTAAGTCTATATTTAATGTTTTACTATGAACAACACAACACAACACAACATTTGATTCATGGGTTGACAAACAGGCAGGCCAACTCTGCAACTGCTGCGTCCTTCAATCTTGGTCACCACCTACATAGTTCTACTGACCCAGATAACATGCAAGGTCAAATACGAATTTACTTCGCATCCGAGTTGCACTTATGTAGCGATGGGATGTGCATGTCTCTTAAACTGGTTTGCAAGTGTGCCAGTATTATAGTGCTATCTAGCCCACTGCCATACATGCTGCAGTTCAACATGGATATTCACTCGGATATATACTGACTCAGAGCTGCCCAGTCCTTGTTTTAAAACCTTGGTGCCACGTAAGTGTAACCAGACATTCAATAATTCAAATTTTTGGGCATGGTGGAGCCAAGGACTGAACCACCAACCTTCCGCCCTCTAGGCAGACGCTCCATCAACTACGCCACAGAAGTTGTCGAATGGATGGTGCTATTAGAAGGGATAAGGCATTGACCTGAAAACTAGTTTTACAAAGCATTGAGGTTAGATTTAGGGCTGGAAAAACAACTGAATCTATTTAAATTTCTGACATAAATAAATAATGTTGTCTAGCTCTTTTTCCTTTTACATATTTTGAAATGTGTGAACATGAGACATATACTCTTAATGATGCCAAAAATGTCTATCACAGATATGAAACTGGAATGTCTAGTACATTATTACCCACGTGGTCAACGTATGGGTAGTTGCATACTAATCTCGTACGTCACACGAGTGTCGTATCGCGTTGACCTGTGTCGTAACGACTTGACCTGAGATTATAACGATTTGACTGGATAACCGATGACCTCTCCATTAGGTCACATCCTGACGTAACTATTTTTTCATTCTTAACAAACACGTGAATTCATTCATTCTAGAACTTAAATGCATTGTGGGAAAGTAAACATTGCGAACGTTGCCGTGTCGCTGTTTAATTGTGAGTCGAACTTAGACATTATATCCGTCGAAAAACACAAACGCAATGTTTCCACCTGTGATGTTAGCCGAATGAAGCAACTGCAAACCAAGAAACGGGGTGCTACGGACAACTGACATGCATCGTGATGTCGGTTACCAACGCAGTGACGTCATTACAGTGTGACGTCATGCAAATATTGTACTACATTACAAAACTCTTCCGCAACCTCTTTATGAAACCCGGTTTCGGTTTGAAACCCAAAAATTAAAAAAATACGCTATTTTGTCAATTTAATGCACGTAAGAAGTGGGTAATAAATAAAATACCACACTCGGTCTCATTACATACCAATTATCTGAAACTTCGTGACCTTCCTATGTTATCTGAAGGACACTCGGTCAGATACCATAGGAAGGACACTCATTTCGTATAATTCGTATGTAATGAGACCTCGTGTAGTATTCTCTATTTATCATACAAGCTGGTTGAAATCAAACTTGGAAATCATATTTCATTTGGTACCAGGCATGTAGGGCAGTATAGTTTTAATCATTAAAGCTTGTTGTTGACATAGAATTTAGAGTGTAGACAATTCACCCTAAAACAAACTGGGATGACATACACTTGAGTACTCAGTCCACAAACAGCAGGGAAAGAAAAGCACAATTTAAAAATAATTACAAACTGACTATCAGTGACTTGCTTGTTATGTTGAAAGATAACATTAAGTCTTCAGAAAAACAATTACAGACACAATTGTTTATCAGTTGACACACTCTGCACACCTAAGTCATCCTAGTTGTTCTGGAATGTGTAATGATCTTTGGTAACAGATTACACACTGTTGGGTGTAAGTTATTTTTAAAGATATGTGTACACACACACACACACACGGAAATGAATAAGGTAACACATGAAAGTACAAGTGTTCCTTTATTCGTTTCCAGGTTTCTTCACAAGGTATGTATTGCACTGTGTGTGAAATTCTGGAATAAATAAAGGAACACTTGTACTTTCATGTGTTCCCTTAGTCGTTTCTTTGAGTATATACTACCTAAATATGTGAGTTTAATTTTTTGCAGCTTTTAGCAATATTCAAGGAATATCATGGCGAGGGACACCAGCAATGGGTTTCACACGTTGCACCAATGTGCCCGGAATCAAACCCAGATCTTTGGTGTGACGAGCAAATAGTTTAAACACTTGGCTACTCCATGGCCCCTACATTAATGTTAGAGAAATTGTTATCAAAACATTTCAAGACATCACGTTTTGCCAGCTTCTGAAGGCCTAGCTAAGACTGTTTCTACAGAAATTGCCTGGATATGTAATCAAATGTCTCAATTTTCCCTCATCTGAAAATAAAGAGGCAAAGTCATGTATGTCCCGTGAGTCATGAGTCCCCAATAAACAGAGGGATATCCAAGACCTGTGCTGTTCTGTGTTTCAACTGGTTGAAAAGAGACCATTCAATAATATAATGACTACAGCAATCACATAACATTGATGGCTATCTGACCAAAACGTCTGAGCGAGTTTGGTTTTATGCAGCTTTTAGCAATATTCCAGCAACATCACGGCTGGGGACACCAGAAATGGGCTTCACACATTGTACCCATGTGGGGAATCGAACCCGGGTCTTCGGCGTGACGAACAAACGCTTTACCCACTTGGCTACCCCACCGCCTCCCCAAAATGTCAGAAGAGGTTGTGAACACATGTGCAATTCTAGTGGCTAATGCAGACCTAAATATATTCTCCTTTCATTAGTCCTGAACCATGACAGCGGAATATATACATAACATATTTTTTATTTAAAACCTAGGCAAGTCATGATCAAACTCAAACCAATATTATGAACGATTTGAAGTGGAAAGATCTTTTGAAAAAATTATATCATGATTATTTTTCAGAAACCTTTTTGTAGGCTCAGAGGACATTAATGAAACTAAATGTTGTTACAGGCTTCTCAGTTTGTGATTGCTGGGAACCTCCAATCAGTACTATCACAGCTTTATGACGGAGGCCAACCTTGTGTCAACTAGCCATATCAGTGGTGACAGTATAAGTAAACATTCTATTCATGTAGGATACAATCACACACCATCAGACAGACAGGTAACGCATTTACACAACATGGTCCTCATTTCTGTAGACTCTCCAGCAATGATACTACCAATTCTGCCTTGGTGAGGCTAAATATAAGACTGACTGAGTTTGGTTTTACTCCGCTTTTAGTAATATTCCAGCAACATCACGGCGGGGGACACCAGAAATGGGCTTCACACATTGTGCCCATGTGGGGCTTCGAACCCGGGTCTTCGGCGTGACAAGCAAACACTTTAACCATTAGGCTACCCCACCGCCCCGCTAAATATAAGAACATTAAACTATGTCCATATAGTGATAACATCAAGATCTGCTGTGACATTCAAATACAGTACTGTATTTGTTTTGATTTAAAACATCGGCTCTTATTTCCTTCTGATAGTCTTTACCTTCACGATAACATTCAGGAGGATTCTGTGGAAGAAAACTCCCAAAAGTTTACTAGAGTCCAAGCATTTAGTTGAGACCACCAACACTTTCTTTTAAGCCTGGGTTCTATTGCAGATAATTCTGTAACCATAATTCACTTGTCATTCTAAGCATGCAATTTAACAACAGAATCATGATGTGGTTGATTCCTTTGGCTAAATTCCTAAAGAACAATCACCATATTCTTATGACTTCACCAGTTAGCTACATAAAAGTAATAAATTCCTTCATCATTCTAAGAAACTTGCTTTAGCTTGTAGGCTCAAGACAGAGAACTGTAGACTTAATCTTATAAAGTGCTGGGTCACAAGTACCAAAAAGAACAACAAAAACTGAAAAATTTGGCAAAACAGTTGTCTTGGACATCACAACATATGTATTAAATAATGAATGGGTTTGGTTTAACGCCACTTGGAGCAGCAGTATTTCAGTCAAATCAATTGGTTTGTCAGGTCAGGTGAGCAGAAAGTCTGAATCCTGCAGGTCTTAAAGGAGAATACGAGTGAATTGCAATAATTTGCTGGGTGAAAGATAAAGTCATCAGAAACATATTCCCAAATTTTCAATTAAAAATTATGTATAATTACGTTTTAATCGCGAAAAACAGTTTCTGTAAATCTCAGCTTCGGCCATTATGCATATTTCGCTGGAACCCACGTGACCTTTCCGCTCGTGACGTCAAATGTGCCTGGTGTCTGCCATATTGCCAAAGACCAAGAGCTACAGTAGTACAAATCGTGTTGTTTCTGTCGTTTTTGTAAATGGTACGATGTTGTACTCTGTTGCCTGGGGATGCACGGAATCATCGAACAATGGAAATCCACCATTTCTTCCGTTTTCCAAGTAAAGAGACATTAGGCAGGAGAAATGGTCCGATCATTCCGAGTCGGACGCATATGAAAGAGACAAGCACACATGGGGCATACAAATCCCAAAGCTAGGCTAAAGAAGGTAGAATTGCCCACGAGATTCATTTATACTCCATCATTCCCTGTTACAGCTTACTGTCTGTGGTATTTTTAACATAAATTAAATCAAGTATGATTGCCATTTGAATTGCCCCCGCTTCAAATTGCCCCAGCAAATTTGGTCAAATTGCCCTGGAGTTTTGGTCAAATTGCCCCAGGGGTGTAGTTAAAATAACCAAATTTATTTTAAATGATTAATTATAGGCCATAAATGCATAGTTTTTTCAACTTTGATATTATGTTCTTCACATAAAAGTATATACATAGTTATGAGTTTACTGATGGAACATTTATCAGAAATATAACTTCTTAATAACTTTTATATGAAGAACATAAACTATGCATTTACATATATTTAATCATTTTAAATAAATTTGACCAAATAAGAATGAATGACCAAATTTGCTGGGGCATTTTGTAGCTGGGGCAGTTCCACTGGTACCCATGAGATAGATATCAAAATCAGTAAGAGATTTCACATGAGCTTTAAAATGTTTCGCTGTGACGTTCTTTTCGGTTTGGAGCCCTAAATGCTGCAGACTACCCGAAACATTGCCGAATACAACTGCAAATCATGAAGAACTTGTTGCTTTCATTGTTTTCCATTTGGTCCAATTATGCACGTCGGCATCAGACTCGCTATTTGTCAGTAGTGTGTGCCGTGAAAGTTGTTCTGTGTTCACATTGGCTGACAAGATGCCATTCTAAGGCTATGGCCGAGTACCATAACTATTTCCATAACCAAACACTGGGGAAACATACATTGTCCTGACAAGTATTTTATAATTCACCATTTTCCGGGGAATAACTTATCTGCATCGCGAATATTATCTCTGCTCGACAAGGCTGGGATTTTGTGTGGAGACTTGGAGAACTAGGATCCTATTTTTTTTTTTTCAACAAAATAACTCCAGTGTAATTTTTGTAGCAGATAATTTCTATTTCTCCCCGTCTGAAGCATAATTATTGTGTTTTTAAATCCCAGACACCCTACAGTCACCCATTTGACACAAAAGGAACTGCAATCACATTGCAAAAAATATAATTCTTAGGGACTGGTCATGTACTTATAAGGGTGGGTTTGCTGGTTGGAACTGTATCACATTTTGCTGTCAAATAGTATTCTTGTTAAATGATATGGTATATTTTAAAATTTATTTTGAACTCAAGCGGTGCCTTCATTTCGCTTGATTCTTCTTCTTCATCTTCACTGGAAGATTGTCTCGCAAGATGTAAAATCGAATCGTATTGATACGGTCTAACATCCATTTCAGAAATGACATCAGGAACACTTTTTTACTGCTTCAGAATCCATGGACACTCTTAAGTTGTGAGGTAAAATCAAAGAGGTAGCCATCAGTAACGCACATATGACGTCATGTCACATGATACCCCCTCTGCTCATTAACTGTCGGGTGTTTCCGTAAAAGGCGGAAATACGAGTACGTTTTTTGTGTTTTTATTGCTATTTTACCGGTACAAACTTTTCGTTCAATTGTAATTACAGAAGGTGACTTTTAGAATATCCTTTACAATATATCAAAAGTTTTGTTTTCGTTCGGGATTCTCCTTTAAGCAATTACTACTTTGGTGAAACCCACAAGCATGCATATGGTGCGGACATTCTCAGGTTTCTGGTAATCCAAGGGGACACAACTCTGCTCAGATAATATAGGCTCCCATTCGAAGGTATGTAGTTCAACAAACAAACATAATTAGTAAAACGTAAACCTTGAGGCTCAGCATCAAGCACTGTGTTAGTTAAACAGTTTGACAGAAATACACAATAATCAATGACAGATTGTTTATTATTTGTGATCACAAATACAAGCCTGACAATTTCTGAAGCAATGAAGGAAATACCTGTGTTGGAAAATATATCAGATATAAACTCATGCAAAATTATATAACAGCAATGGTATGGAATAGCTGGTAGCATGCATCTATTATAACCACATGCTGTCTCATCAATGGAGAGACACCTGTACATAGCTTAACTGCTATGAATAATAGCATCACACTGGCTATCATAATGGTTTCTCTAATTACTTTTGTAATGATAAGCAGTCATTCTTGAACTAAATTCTGCATGTATGACAGCAACATTTTACAACAGAAACTGCATGCAAAAAAGTTTTTTCTCAGAAGCTATACACAAACAAAAGCAAATCATTTAAATGAAAATGAAATTTAACAAACAAAAGTAAATAAGCAATACTGGCAACAACTGTTTGCAAGAATAAATTTAACAAAATCTTCTAAGTAACTACCATCAAGCTCTGAACCAAGCATCATGCATCATGCCATACAACATCAGGCAACAGTTGGCACATGGAGCATTGGTTAACAAGTAGAACTGGAACAGACTGGGGATGGTGGTGGCAGAGATCTACATGCATGCTATACAAATATATCTAAATCCTCTCCGATTAGGTATTTTGTATTTTGTTAGAGAGCCTACTTTTTCAGCAATGCAGAAATGTTATTATACTGGTTTGAGTTAAGACATATATCTGCATGTTATTACCGTGAATAGCTGGGTCTCAAAGATAAAAATAGGTAAGAGTATTTTTGTGGAAAACAAATAGACGTACTGCAAATTAATAAAAGATTTCAATAAAAGATTGTTTGGATTTGGTTTGAGAAGAAGCAGAATCCAGTTACAATCATAGAAGAGACTGGGAAGCTTCTGTGTGTATATAAAATTATACCTAAATATAGTTTGAGGAACTTCACAAAACACAGGGTGTCTTATGAGTAATTACATTCTCCCAAGAGACATAGGCTTCATTATGCAGCATGTCATCACACCATGACTGAAACAGTACAGATGCCCAGAGAGCATATATTTCCAGGTTTGAGATAGATGAACTGACCATACATTCTGGTGAGTTAGTGAGTAAGTAGGGGGTTAAATCCCATCACTACTAGGCAAGAAATACCAGGAATGGTCCACAAACAACGTACCATCAGGAAAACCATGTTTTACCCACTTGGCTAGCCTCCATCTTACAAGGTGGTTTGGAGCACGTGGTGCTTCAAGACAATACCTGAAGTTTGCTTTATTGAAGCTGTCTGCGAAACATGTAAAAGTCCAAACATCTTTTGGTGCAAATTTGTAAAGAATATATGACAGACAGCATATTCACCTAACATGAATTCAAATTCTAACAGAACTTCTTCAAATAGACAAACATTAAAGGTTTCCATGTCAACAAAGACATTTCTCTAAGCCATTTTGGATTCAGGAATTTTCAACATCATGAAACAGCTCAGTGTGGATATGACGAGTTTCTCCCTCGTCAATGACACTGTATGAGTTTAGTATGTGGCCATACAGATAGTCAAATAACTAGATCACATATCTGAGGGTAAGTTGACTGTCTAAACTTGTAACACAAACAAAACACCCACCTGTACAAGCAAGCAAGATGGTGGAACCACACTAGCTACAAGAAAACAAATATTTGTTGATTTCAAATCAACTTATTTCATACCAGAATGTCCC